>NC_086321.1:83981820-84339634 GCF_036172605.1 Pelobates fuscus
AGTCATATACACACACACAGGCAGACAGTCATATACACACACACAGGCAGACAGTCATATACACACACACAGGCAGACAGTCATATACACACACACAGGCAGACAGTCATATACACACACACAGGCAGACAGTCATATACACACACACAGGCAGACAGTCATATACACACACACAGGCAGACAGTCATATACACACACACAGGCAGACAGTCATATACACACACACAGGCAGACAGTCATATACACACACACAGGCAGACAGTCATATACACACACACAGGCAGACAGTCATATACACACACACAGGCAGACAGTCATATACACACACACAGGCAGACAGTCATATACACACACACACACAGGCAGACAGTCATATACACACACACACACAGGCAGACAGTCATATACACACACACACACAGGCAGACAGTCATATACACACACACACACAGGCAGACAGTCATATACACACACACACACAGGCAGACAGTCATACACACAGACACACACAGGCAGACAGTCAGACACACAGTGGAAGACAGTCATATACACACACACACACACACACAGGCAGACAGTCATATATACACACACACACACAGGCAGGCAGACAGTCATATATACACACACACACACAGGCAGGCAGACATATACACACACACACACAGGCAGGCAGACATATACACACACACACACACACACACACACACACTGGCAGGCAGACAGTCATACACACAGACACACAGAGGCAGACAGTCACACACACACACACACACACAGACAGTAATACACACACACAGGCAGACAGTCATACACACACACACACAGAGGCAGACAGTCATACACACACACACAGACAGTCATACACACACACACAGACAGTAATACACACACACACAGACAGTAATACACACACACACACAGACAGTAATACACACAGACAGAGAGTCACACTCACCTGACAATCACAGTTACCTGTGGAGTTCATTGTGGAGGCAGTGCAGCTCCTGGTGACTGTTTGGTGGGGAAGCAGGGACTCCTTCCTGCTTCCCCTGCATTAGTTTTCCGGCGCTTTTAGCTCCGCCCCCGCCGCACGGTAAGCTCCGCCCCCGCCGGAAATGTAAAAAAAAAATTGTTTTTTTTTTCTTTTTTAAATCCCGGCCGGCTGTGCGGCCGAACGGCGCCCCCTGCTCCATGGCGCCCTGTGCGGCCGCACAGCTCGCACACCCCTAAGGCCGGCCCTGTATATAACATACTACTTAATGGTATGTGCATTATACCACAGGGGTCTTTTAGTTTAGCACTGGTGGGTAAGGCAAAATTAGTAACCACACGACTATTTACACGACTATTTACATAAAGTCTATTGCAGATCAGTATCACCACAGTGTCCAATCATAGGAAGATGCCCAACGTATACTTCTCGTTGAGCCCTTTGGGTTGGAACGTGTCTAGCGTACGGATCCAATGGAGTTTATATATATATATATATATATATATATATATATATATATATATATATATATATATATATATATATATATATATATATATATATATATATATATATATAGATATATATTATTTCGTTCTACGTGTATTTTGATATAAATATATATATTAATATCACAATACAGTTAGAACGAAATAAAACACATCTATATATTTAATATTTTATTTTTAATTATATTTTTTATTTTATTTTTTACGTATTTACATTTTTATATTATATAAATATATATAACAATAATTATATATATATATATATATATATATATATTTAATCAGTATCAGTCTACGTGTAATTTGATATTAATATATATTAATATTAAAATACACCTAGTGTGTGTGTGTGTGTGTATATATATATATATATATATATATATATATATATATATATATATATATATATGATCTAAGTATATATTTATTTTTTTTACACTTATTTTAAGTTATTTTAATTTGATTTTCAGCCAGCAGGGGGACTGTCATTACAGTTGGTCCCCCTGCTGGCATTGCTGCAGCCAGCTATCCCGGCCATGTGATTGTGAGGTCCTCGCAAGGACCTCACTCTCACATGGCCGGGGGGGACCGGAGGAGGAAGATCAGCCGCGGGGGGGCTCCCTGGGAGTCCCCCCAACCGCGATTGCCGGCGTGGGATCGCCGGCGACTGGGTAAGTAAAAAAAAAACGGAGGGCGTACTATTACGCCCTGCGGTGTTTAGAGCCGCTTTAAAAAGGACGTAATAGTACGCCCTCCGGTCTTAAGGGGTTAACTTAATTATTTATTTTTAAAACACATGAATATCAATAAACTAAATAACCACAACAGGTTTCAAATATGAGAACTTCATAAGTAAGAAACAGGCACACTTTGTAAGTTCTCAATGTTCAAATATGAACATGATCTCTAAGGAACTTTGCTATGCTGCTGCTTACCATTTCAAGAAAAAGTAGCCATGAAAAATTCAAGAGAAAAAAAAAAAAGACTAAAAGAAAAACAAAACAATACAGAATTAGCTGCAAATCACCAGTCCATAGAGAAGTATTTATCAGTTTTTCAATATCCATGGTAGTCTACAGGACAATTGTTCATTTTCTATATAATACTGCACTCTAGATTTAATTCAGAAATATCAACTAGCTTAAAGGAACACTATAGTCACCTAAATTACTTTAGCTAAATAAAGCAGTTTTAGTGTATAGATCATTCCCCTGCAATTTCACTGCTCAATTCACTGTCATTTAGGAGTTAAATCACTTTTTTTCTGTTTATGCAGCCCTAGCCACACCTCCCCTGGCTATGATCCTGCATGAAAAAAAAAAAAAAAGTTTCACTTTCAAACAGATGTAATTTACCTTAAAGGACCACTCTAGTGCCAGGAAAACACTCGTTTTCCTGGCACTAGAGTGCCCTGAGGGTGCCCCCACCCTCAGGGACCCCCTCCCGCCCGGCTCTGGAAAGGGGTAAGGGGTTAAAACTTATTTTTCCAGCGGTGGGCGGAGAGCTCTCCTCCTCCGATCCTCCTCTTCTCCTCCCCGTCGGCTAGCTGCGCGCGCATTCAGCCGGTCACATAGGAAAGCATTCATAATGCTTTCCTATGGACGCTTGCGTGCTCTCACTGTGAATCACGCAAGCGCCTCTAGCGGCTGTCAATGAGACAGCCACTAGAGTTAATAGGGGAAGGCTTAACCCATTCACAAACATAGCAGTTTCTCTGAAACTGCTATGTTTATGAAAAAATGGGTTAACCCTAGAAGGACCTGGCACCCAGACCACTTCATTAAGCTGAAGTGGTCTGGGTGCCTAGAGTGGTCCTTTAAATAATTGTATCTCAGTCTCTAAATTGAACTTGAATCACATACAGGAGGCTCTTGCAGGGTCTATCAAGCTATTAACATAGCAGGGGATAAGAAAATCTTAACTAAACAGAACTTGCAATAAAGAAAGCCTAAATAGGGCTCTCTTTACAGGAAGTGTTTATGGAAGGCTGTGCAAGTCACATGCAGTGGGTGTGACTAGGGTTCATAAACAAACTGATTTAACTCCTAAATGGCAGAGGATTGAGCAGTGAGGCTCAGGGGCATGTTCTATACACCAAGCATGCCCCTCAGGCAATGCTTCTTGTGAAAAGCAAACCCAGAACTGTTGTGTTTTGTTTTTTATAGGGCAGGGCAGCTGTAACCAACACCTCCAATCTCATCTCATTGATTGGACTCCAGTTGGCTGACATCTCACTCCAATTAGCTCTTGGAGATGTCATTAGTCTAGGGGTTCACATACTTTTTCCACCTGCATTGTGAATGTTTACATGGTGTGTTCAATAAAAACATGGCAACATTTCATTCTTTGTGTTACAACTGTATATATACACACACAATTACATGAACACATACATACATGCACAGTCACATATATAAGCATACATGCATTAGAGTACTTGTATATAGATAGAATATACACTGCTCAAAAAAATAAAGGGAACACAAAAATAACATCCTAGATCTGAATGAATTAAATATTCTGAAATACTTTGTTCTTTACATAGTTGAATTTGCTGACAACAAAATCACTCAAAAATTAAAAAATGGAAATCAAATTTTTCAACCCATGGAGGTCTGGATTTGGAGTCACACTCAAAATTAAAGTGGAAAAACACACTACAGGCTGATCCAACTTTGATGTAATGTCCTAAAACAAGTCAAAACGAGGCTCAGTAGTGTGTGTGGCCTCCATGTGCCTGTATGACCTCCCTATAACGCTCATGCTCCTGATGAGGTGGCGGATGGTCTCCTGAGGGATCTCCTCCCAGACTAAAGCATCTGCCAACCCCTGGAAAGTCTGTGGTGCAACGTGACGTTTGTGAATGGAGCGAGACATGATGTCCCAGATGTGCTCATTTGGATTCAGGTCTGGGGAACGGGCGGGCAAGTCCATAGCATCAATGCCTTCGTCTTGCAGGAACTGCTGACACACTCTAGCCACATGAGGTCTAGCATTGTCTTGCATTAGGAGGAACCCAGGGCCAACCGCACCAGCATATGGTCTCATAAGGGGTCTGAGGATCTCATCTCGGTACCTAATGGCAGTCAGCCTACCTCTGGGTGAGGACATGCAGGGCTCTGCGGCCCCCCAAAGAAATGCCACCCCACACCATTAATGACCCATTGCCAAACCGGTCATGCTGGAGGATGTTGCAGGCAGCAGAACGTTCTCCACGGCTTCTCCAGACTGTCACGTCTGTCACATGTGCGAACCTGCTTTCATCTGAAGAGCACAGGGCGCCAGTGGCGAATTTGCCAATCTTTGTGTTCTCTGGCAAATGACAAACGTCCTGCACAGTGTTGGGCTGTAAGCACAACCCCCACCTGTGGACGTCAGGCCCTCATACCACCCTCATGGAGTCTGTTTCTGACCATTTGAGCAAACACATGCACATTTTGTGGCCTGCTGGAGGTCATTTTGCAGGGCTCTGGCACTGCTCCTCCTGTTCCTCCTTGCACAAAGGCAGAGGTAGCGGTCCTGCTGCTGGGTTGTTGCGCTCCTACGGCCTCCTCCACGTATCCTGATGTACTGGCCTGTCTCCTGGTAGCGCCTCCATGCTCTGGACACTACGCTGACAGACACAGCAAACTTTCTTTCCACAGCTCGCATTGATGTGCCATCCTGGATGAGCTGCACTACCTGAGCCACTTGTGTGGGTTGTAGACTCATGCTACCACTAGAGCGAAAGCACCGCCAGCATTCAAAAGTGACCAAAACATCAGCCAGGAAGCATAGGAACGGAGAAGTGGTCTGTGGTCACCACCTGCAGAACCACTCCTTTATTTGGGGCGTCTTGCCAATTGCCTATAATTTCCACCTGTTGTCTATCCCATTTGCACAACAGCGTGTGAAAGTGATTGTCACTCAGTGTTGCTTCCCAAGTGGACAGTTTGATTTCACAGAAGTGTGGAAATGCATTGGAATGCATTATAAAATGTTGATACATATGACAGAACAGTAAGATAATGGTGGGGGAGTGTTCATGTAAAGTGTTGGTAGTGGGACATATAACCCAAATCAATATTTGCTTGGATAGCACCGGCTCTCGTGGATGGGTATTCCAGCATGACGATGACCCAAAACAAACCCGCTAAGGAAACAAAGGAGTGGCTCAAGAAGAAGCACATTAAGGTCCTGGAGTGGCTTAGCCAGTCTCCAGACCTGAATACCATAGAAAATCTGTGGAGGGAGCTGCAGGTTCGAGTTGCCAAACGTCAGCCTCGAAACCTTAATGAGTAAAGGAGGAGACTATATTTAAAAGAAGAAAAACTACCACAACAAGAGGACATAGTCTTAAATTAGAGGGACAAAGGTTTAAAAATAATATCAGGAAGTATTACTTTACTGAGAGGGTAGTGGATGCATGGAATAGACTTCCAGCTGAAGTGGTAGAGGTTAACACAGTAAAGGAGTTTAAGCATGCGTGGGATAGGCATAAGGCTATACTAACTATAAGATAAGGCCAGGGACTAATGAAAGTATTTAAAACACTGGGCAGACTAGATGGGCCGAATGGTTCTTATCTGCCGTCACATTCTATGTTTCTATGACTTGGAGAGGATTTGCAAAGAGGAGTGGGACAAAATCCCTCCTGAGATGTGTGCAAACCTGGTGGCCAACTACAATAAACGTCTGACCTCTGTGATGGCCAAAAAGGGTTTTGCCACCAAGTCGATAGGGTCAAATACTTATTTCACTCATTGACATGCAACTCAATTTATAACTTTGACATGCGTTTTTCTGGATTTTTGTTTTGTTGTTATTCTGTCTCTCACTGTTAAAATACACCTAGCACTAAAATTATAGACTGATCATTTCTTTGTCAGTGGGCAAACGTTCTAAATCAGCAGGGGATCAAATACTTTTTTCCCCTCACTGTAAATATGCATGTGGTATATCTGTATTTAATAATGATAATAAACACTGGCTACAGTTTAATAAACAACAATTTCCTGTTTGTTTTAAATATCCGCTCCCAGCTACATTAATTAACCCCCTTGTGTCTTTTTAAAGTTTCCTGCTCAGTCATTTAACAAGCACATTTGACATCATACCATCTATCAGTGTTGTGATTTGGATAGTACACAGGAGCTACACAGAGGGAGCCCAGCACTCCTACGACCAACTGGTGTGTGAGGATATTGCTTCATACCAGTGGTATTTTGACAGCAAGTTTTGGCCATAGTCTTTTGAATGACACTCCTATACGTCAACTCACAGATGTACTTACATCATAAATTAACCCCTTAAGGACCGGACTGTTTTTGCGATGTTGTACATTTGCGACCAGGCCTCTTTTTACACTTTTGTGGTGTTTGTGTTTAGCTGTAATTTTCCGCTCTCTCATTTACTGTTTCCATACAAATTATATATTGTTTTTTTCAGGACAAAAAGGGCTCTCTTTATATAGCATTATTTACATAATCTCATGTAATTTAATTTAAAGAAATAAAAACATATGATGACAAATTTAAAAAAAAATAATTTAAATACCGGAAATTTATTTTTTCCAGAAGATTAGAGGCAGTTCTTTACAACTGGGATTTCATCACCTGGAGGGAAAAAACAGGCAGGCAATCTCCCAAACTTTTCAAGAACCTCCCCCAATTAACCTTTGGCCTTATAAATTGCTTCCTACCCAAGACATCCTCAGAAATTACAAAAGCCGAATAACCGTACCACTCAGACTAGAAATTTACAGTAAGTAAAAAATTTTGTTTTTCCTTTCAGATTAGAGGCAGTGCTTTACAACTGGGATATCCAAAAGCAAACACCAGTGTTTGTGACTAAGTGGCTACTAAAAAAGAATGGACATACCCCATTTGCAATACCTTGGGTTGTCTTTTGCAAATGGTGTGCCATCATGGGGGTAATTATCATTCCTGGGCTACCATACGCTCTCAAAGGCAACGTAACCAACCTGCCAATTTTCAATGTAAAAATATTTGACCGTTATATTTGACCCTGTAACTTTCAAAAAACACTATAAAACCTGTACATGGGGGATACTGTTATAATCGGGAGACTTTGCTAAACACAAATATTAGTGTTTCAAAACGGTAAAACGTATCACAACAATTATATCATCAGTAAAAGTGCCGTTTGTGTGTGAAAAATGCAAACAAAAGTCACTTTCACTGACAATATCATCGCTGTGATATGTTTTACTGTTTTGAATCACTAAGATTTGTGTTCAGCGAAGTCTCCCGAGTAAAACAGTACCCCCCATGTACAGGTTTTAGGGTGTCATAGAAAGTTACAGGGTAAAATACAGTGCTAGCAAATTAAATTCTCTGGACTTTTGGCCTGAGTTTTAAGGCAGGTCCCTCAAATTCGAATCAATAAAATTACTTAATTATGTAAAAATATTACATAAATACACATGTAGAATTTAAATATATATGCATATTTATATATTTGAAGTCTACGTGCATATTTATATAATTAAGTGTTCTTAACAACGTTGCAATTAAATTTGCTATATAAATAAATAATAACAGTTACTCCGCCCACTCTAGTTGTAGACTACTGGTGGAGGCAAGAACACTTCACACAATTTCCCCAGAAATTGTAGCTTTTCTAGTTTCATTTTGTTACTTGATTATTACTTTACTATAATGATACTACCATTGTTACATATGGTTTACTACTGCTACTGTAATATTTTGTGCTTCTTGTTACGTGTAGTTATTAATAATCTGGCTGTTAGAAATTTGGTTGGCACATACTTACTTGTTTATAGCAAATGGCTTGCATGCTTCATTCTCCCTGACCCCCCGCTTGCCACTCCCAGCTGTAAATGCCTTTTAACCCCTTAGTGACCAGACTATTTTTCAAGTTGGTGTTGGCTGTAAGTTGATTTTTGTTCCTAGATGCCGGAGCTACTTAGAGATGCGACCGGCCATCTTGGGAGTCATGCCCCACCCCCTCAGCTAGATTTTTTTTAAAGTTATAATGGCTCTATTCTCAAACCCATCAGGAAAAATAAGTTACAGATTTTCTAGAAATCGGGCAGCTTTCTTTTTGTATTGAGGTAGACTAAGTAAAGTGTTGGTACTGGATCGGAGGTTATAGGAAGTGGGAACAGCTTGGGAAAGCATTTTGTTCAAGTAGGGTGGGAGTTTCCCAGAAAAGCTCTTAAACACAAGGCTGGAAAGATGAAGGGTGCGCTGGATTCCAGCGACAGCCAGTTTAGTTTTTTTAGCGTGTCACAATGGTGGGTCCTGTAATTACATTGTAGCACAAATCGGCAGAACGAGTTATACAATGTGTTGAGTTTATTAATGTGTGATTGCGATGCAGATGCATATACTACATCCCCATAATCAATGATTGGCATCAGCATTTGCTGTACAATCTTTTCCTTTACTGTAGGGCTTAGGCAGGATTTGTTTCTGTACAGGGCACCTAGTTTTGGATAAAGTTTAGATGCAAGCTTTTCTATGTGCAGGCCAAAAGATAGATTAGGGTCTAACATCATACCCAAGTATTTGAAAGAGTGGACTGCGGTCAGTGTGCCATTTGAATTTGTTTTGATGGATAGGTGGGAATTGTGTAATTTGTTTAATTTAGGTACTGTTCCAAAGATCATTGTGACAGTTTTGTCAGTGTTCAGGAAGAGTTTGTTTTTTGCGATCCACTTTTCTACCTCTGTAAACTGGTCTTGGAGCACAGCCTCAAGCTGCGGTTGATCAGATTTGCTCGCATAGATTACTGTGTCATCTGCGTACATGTGTACATTTGAGGATTTGCAGACATTAGGCAGATCATTTATAAATAATGTAAATAGTAGGGGGGCGAGAAGGGAACCTTGGGGAACACCACACGTGACTGGGAGAGGGAGGGAGTCAATGTCAGAAATGGACACATATTGCGAGCGATCCGATACATATGATCGAAACCAGGTTAGCGAACGATCACCAATACCTGAGTTTTTGAGTTTGTGCAGTAGAATGTCGTGGTCTACTGTGTCAAAGGCCTTAGCAAAATCAAGGAAAATAGCTCCAGTTAGGTCTCCTTGTTCGATGCCAGTTTGGATGTAATTGCAAACTTTTAAGAGGGCAGTTGTAGTGGAGTGATTCTGGTGAAAGCCCGATTGATCAGGGGTCAGATAGTTTGATTGTTGGTAGTACTCACATAGTTGCGAATGGACACATTTTTCTAAGATTTTTGACAATACCGGAAGCAATGATATTGGGCGATAGTTAGAAAGCAAAGTAGTGTCATCACTTTTATGGATAGGCACTACTCTCGCAGTCTTCCAAAGTTTGGGTATGTATCCAGACACCAAGGATTCGTTAATTAGAGTTGCGACAGGTTTAGCAATTGCCGGCGCACCGAGCTTCAACAGCATTGCTGGGATTTGGTCAGGTCCGGATTGGTTTTTCATTTTTAGATTATTAAGATGTTTTTTTAATGACACCAACAGGTACAGATCTAAAAATGAACTTGTCTATATTGGGTCTTTGCAAATTTAGTGGGGCTTGATCCACATTTGTAGTTTCAGGACGCCTGTCATTTATTAGCTTGGCAATCAGGGCAGTAGAGCATCCGACAAAATAATTTTTAAAGGCATTTGCTACATCTAAGGGAAGTTTCAGGGTTTGGTTATCCACTTTGACAGTGGAGGGTTGGGAGTGGATTGGGGGAGTTTGTAGTTTATTTATGACTTTCCAAAAGTTTCTAGGGTTTGAGATGTTATTGTTCAGATTTTCATAGAAATATTGGGCCTTGGCCAATTTTGTCTGTTTTGTGCATATATTTCGCCATTGTCTATACGCACAGTGATCATTCATAGAGCCAGTACGCTTAAACTTTGACCACAAAGAATCCCGAAACTGGTACATTTGGAGGAGGTCACATGTGATCCAATACATATGTGCTCCTTTTACCCTCACCTTACGCAGCGGGGCTTGAAAAATTCCAAATTTGTAGGAGTTCAGACTGAAGGAATTCAACAGCACAGTCTAGATCTGGGATAATGTTTAATCTGTGCCATGGGAGGTTCTTGATGTCATTTAGAAAGGATTCAAGATTCCATTTTTTGAAGGACCTAGTTATTTTAACCTTGGGAGAGGATTTAATTGCCTTTTTTTTGCGCACGCAGTACACTAAACAGTGATCACTGAAAGTGTTTGGGAGAACACCGGCCTCCTGGATTCTATCAGGAGAAGTGGAGAGAATCCAACCTAGCAGGGTATAGTTAAGGATTTTAATGTTTATGCGAGTTGGGGAGGCGATTAATTGCGTTAGCTGCAAAGTCTTAAACAGCGTGCAAGAACTATTATTTTTAGGATTCAGCCAATCAATATTAAAATCTCCAAAGACCAACAGTTCACTTTTAGGGTTTTGAGCTATGGTTTCACTAAGGAGATGGGTGATGTCAGAAAGGGAATGCACAGGGGAGCTAGGTGGGCGGTAGATTCCTGCAACAATGATTGATTTACGGCACAAGATCTCAATTGTGCCAGAAAGGAAATCAAAGGTGACAGGAGGACTAAGGTTTTGTAAAGGGGTAAACTTTATGGAATTGTCAACATAAATAACAATGCCTCCTCCTCTCTTTGCTCTGTCATTTCTAAAACATGAATACCCCTGTATTGCAATGGTGGTGTCTGGTATTTTAGTCATTAACCATGATTCTGAGAGCACAATGATTTTTGGTTTGTAATATCCACATATAGTGAAGCATACCAGTATATGGAACTGGTTGCTGAAAAGCAATAAATAGTTATATCGTTAAAAAGTTAGAGAACAACTGGAGATATAATAAAAAAAAAAAAAAACAGTTTATTAATAGAAATATAAAAATGAAGATAGAAATAGCAGCACAGTATAATAACCAGTCTATAGGAGATGGAATATGCAAGGAAACCTTAAAACCAGACCGTGATGGATGAGGTTGATGGTGGTCAGTCTGTCCTCTGTATCCCGACCGCAGGTGAGGACGGCGTGCGTGTCACAGTGCGTTCCACTAAGACCTCACATCGGGGGATCAGCACTGTTCTTACGGAATGAAGGTTGCAGCGTGACCGGAATCCGAAGTGGATAAAGGTGCTTGCAGACTGGTCCTGGCTGGCAGTGACTGTGCTTGATTGGATCCTTTAGATTGTCTAACGCGTTTCGTAGGGATATGGTCTTACTTCATCAGAGACTGTATAGGTTGTGTGGCATGAGAGCCCTTATATATCAAACTTCTAATTGCCAATTAATCATGTATATTAGCGGTAAAAGAAACATAAAAAAGCATTTAATGGAACATTTTACAACCTTAAAATAGTAAGGCATACAAGTAAACCGGACCTTTCAAAGGATGTACTCTCAGTTTGCTTAGAAGGAATTTTTTTATATTGTGATATATACATGCCATAAAGTGAAACATATCATAATGTCAAAAAATTCTTTATAAGCATACTGAGATTGTACATCCTTTGAAAGGTCCGGTTTACTTGTATACTTTACTATTTTAAGGTTGTAAAAATGTTCCATCAAATGCTTTTTTATGTTCTTTAACTTTTACCGCTAATACACATGATTGTCAATTAGAAGTTTCATATTTAAGGGCTCTCTTTTACCACACAACCTATACAGTCTGATGAAGTAGGGCCATATCCCTACGAAACGCGTTGGACAATCTAAAGGATCCACTCAAGCACAGTAACTGCCAGCCAGGACCTGTCTGTAAGCACCTTTGTCCACTTCGGATTCCGGTCCCGCTGCAACCTTCATCCCGTGAGAACAGTGCTGATCCCCCGATGTGAGGTCTGAGTGGAACGCACTGTGACACACACGCCTTCCTCACCTGCGGTCGGGATACAGAGGACAGACTCACCATCCTCATCCATCACGGTCTGGTTTTAAGGTTTACTTGCCTATTCCATCTCCTATAGACTGGTTATTATACTGTGCTGCTATTTCTATCTTCATTTTTATATTTTTATTAATAAACTGATTTTTATATCTCCAGTTGTTCTCTCACCTTTTAGCGATATAACTATTATTGCTTTGCAGCAACCAGTTCCATGTACTGGTATGCTTCACTATATGTGGATATTATTTTGAACTTTTATCCTTATAAAAGTATATTATTTGGCATAGGTGCCATCTACCCTGTATTATTCTTATAAGCAGGGTTAGGGGCACCTATACCATACATATTCATCCTGCATTATTTTGGACTTATACTGCTATCAGGACATCCAAGTGTTTTATTATGATTTCATTTACATATATTTGTCATTCATCTATTCTGCTGATAAGCTCCTGGATACTTCACACTGTATTATGTAGTGTATTTTGCATTGTTTTAAAAAGGTTTGGTGAATCCCTTTTTCCTTTCCAGTTTTAGAGCTACTATATTTTGTCTTATTCCCTCTTTTCTCTGTATATTTTTGAATATCAGGATATTTTATACATTGAAAATGTCAATTCTCAAATTATAAGTTGAATACATCAAAATCAATTGCCCTACCTTTACTCATGAAAACTAGGATGATAGCAGAAATTTAGGTAGAAAGATCTCTGCGAATCTACAGAAATGGTTAGAGATAAATTTGCTACCTTTTAATAAAAGAGATCAACACCAACTTTAAAAAAAAAAAAAAAAATTATCTCTGGGTGGGGCAGGATTAACACCGTTAAATCATATGTCTGTCAGGATTACTAATTGATCCAGCACGTAGGATTGTGTCACACTGAGGACTAATGTAGGTATTACCGGGCCTTAGAATGGCCGGACTTAACGTACCAAAGAATAGTCAGGATACTTGCCGAGGTCAGGGGGCACAGAAAGAGACAACGATAAGGGAAAGCCAGAACGCAGGGATGCCAGAATACAGGTAAGTCAAACTAAGCCAAAGTCAAAAAACAGAATATAAACGCTCAGGAACACACTCATGGACAATCACTAGGGAAACCACGACAGGGCAATGAGGAAAAGTAATTTTGAGTTTAAATAAGTGCTTTACAGTTCTGATTGGCCGAAAACGATCTTTGACCTCAAAACATGCGCGCTTGTCTCCCACGTGACGTCACGCGCACCCCGACCTAGTCATTAACGTGGGGGTATAATTTGGCGTGGATCCGCAGCAGCCGGCGTCCATCAACATGCTGCAAGAGTCAATTATACAAACGCATGGCCGCTGGGCGCATATACCGCAAGGTGAGGAGGAATATGTTACAATGTCTTACCTAAAATCACTTATTTATTGAGCCTATTGCCTTTACAAATCCCTAAGAGCTGGATTATGTTAATTCAGTACTAATTTTCTAAATTTATCTTGCTCAAGAAAAGACCTTGAATAAGCTTAAAATTATTATTATTTTTTTTTTTTTTTTAAATCATCGAGAAGGGAGGACTAGGATTTCCCTGCCTGAATAGATTCAATCAGGCTTCTTTATTAGCCCATGCTATCCGTACTTTTCATCAATCATCTACTTGCAACACTACGAGCAAAAAGGGCACTGCACCCAAACCACTTCAATTAACTGGGTGCCTACAGTGTCCTTTTAATGTCAGTTTGCACCTTTATTGCATATCCCTATTTTGGTGACCAACATGGGCCCACTATACCTACTGTCTGGTGGTACACTCCTCCTGTACACTCTCTTTTGATGTCAGTATACCCAATTGACAAACCCGATTTTATTTTTTGTGCTGACTCACACTTATCCATTTCTTTTTTATAACATATGCCTTGTATGTGACACCTCCTGTATTGCCATTGTAACATTTCATGTGTTCTCTCAAAATGAGGAAATGTCATGCCAAGCTTGTTTGTATAGCATGGCACAACAAAAATAATGAATGTCAGAAAATAAAATAAAAAATAAGACAAAGTAGAGACTACTTTATTTTATGGTAAATATCCGATTTGACAAAAGAGAGAGCTATCACCATCATGTTTCATCACAAGATAATATCTATGGAGGATGGCATGGTCTTGAGGATATCATGCTCCATATGCATTAGTGTTGTACTCTCGAATATGTGTGAGTATAGCACTGACATGGACTCCTGAAAAATGAAGTGCCAGGAGCTAAAGATTGAAGATAGCAACGCCTGCATCAGGAAATGATATCCAAGTATATATAACCTCTGCTAAAGGCCCGGGCCACCAACGCAAAGCCACCATTGGGTGTCTTTGCAAAGTACGCAAAGACCCCATAAGGTGACAGGAGTATTTATTTTAAAAACAAGTTCTAAAAGCTGCTCTAAGTAAATCACAAAACCCCCAGAGATATGTTTCCCTTTCCCTATTTACATAATGATCTCTGTAAGAGGGACTTGTTTCCTCTCCCTGGGACTAGCATTTCTCAGAGAAATGCTGTTTATTTTCTCTACAAGCAACATGGAGCTGGAATCTGATGCATGTTGATTTATCCCAGGGAGCATGTTATTTTCTTTTTTAGGATGGTACTAATAAATCTAGGAGTGGCCTTTCAAGAAGAGTAAAAGTAATGTTTTCTGAATTAGAGAGAAATGCACTTGTAAATGTGGTTTGCAGCGCTCATTAGACTTTTTTTTTTTTTAAATATATCCCTACTCATGCACTTGCAGAGTGCCATTAGTATTTCTAAAATATTTCCTTAAAGGGTTTAATGTAGCACCAGCTATCGATGGAACTTTCATGCATTCCCCGGCCCCCTTTAGCTTTCAAGCAATGCATGCAAGATCATGGGGCTCAGAGTGCTCTGGAGCCTTCACAGTGTAACTTGTAGTGAATACCAGAGATGATATGAAGAAATGCATTGATGTGATTTGTACAAGATACAATTTCTTGGAGATAATATACAGTACATATAAACAAGTAACTAATAGGAATTATACACTAAACGTCATAAATTAATTACAAAATTAAAAAACTGAAGTAAAATACACGATCTCAAAAATTTCTCTAATTCAACTAGAGTCACAATAGGCAATTTTTGCCTGTTTTTTTCAGTTGGATTTAATCTATGAAAATTTAGAGAGTGAATAATCCTGTCAAACACGTACAACGCAAAGCACACGTAATTCGCAAAAAAACTCAAATACTTTTGCCCACAACAGCTAAAGTGTGTAAGCAGAGTACATGTATTTCTAAGCAGTGGTGATGCCATAAAGATCAAAATCGACACAAATACTACAGTTAATAGAACAGTGCACACACAAAAATATAAATACAGTATAGAAATGCATGTTCTGAGTGTGCCCCCAATTCCCATTTTTTCTGTGTAGACTTGGAATCCAAGCCAGATTGCTAATGGGTTGAGCACCCACTATGGGTGCCACTTTGAAAGTAACCGCAGGAAAGTATACATTTGAGAAGTCTCCGGAAGCAGTTTAAGCTGTAAGTATTGCCTAGTTGGCATGCAAATCTCCTGTGTTAAAATTGGTGAGGGCCCTACCGATATTGGGGTACTGTGACGTAGTGGTGGGTTTAACACGCTATGGTTAAATGGTGGAACTGAAACACCATATTTGTTTTCAAAGATAGAAAAGATAGGCGATTTTAAGTAGCGCTGTAAAGCTGAAAACTGTATTTTTGTGTGCGCTGTTCCAATAGATTTTGGCCTTTACGGCAGCACCACTGCTTAGAAATGCATGTTAAGGCTGAGCCACTAGATGTGCGTCCTGCAGTTTCACGGAGTTTGACTCACGCTTTACATGAGGAATCCAGCGTCAAGCAAAACACCATTGGAAAGCACTGATTCAATGCTTTCCTATGAGAAAGGATTAATGCACACAGGGCACTCACTGTGCATGCACATTAGGCCTCCCCCATGGACAGAAGTTGGCAGAGAAAGATCCAGACCCAGCACAGAGGGACCTCGTAAGTGAATAAAAGGGTTTTTTTTTTGTTTTTTGTTTTTAAATCCTATCATGGCAGAGGGACACTTTAGTGTTGGAAATACATATTTATATTCCTAACACTAAATTGTTCCTTTAAACATAAGTTAATGAAGAAAAAAACAATAATCCTCATTACTATACATAAAGAGAATCAACACAGTAAAGGAAGAGACTATATTTAAAAGAAGAAAAACTACCACAAAAAGAGGACAGTCTTAAATTAGAGGGACAAAGGTTTAAAAATAATATCAGGAAGTATTACTTTACTGAGAGGGTAGTGGGTGCATGGAATAGTCTTCCAGCTGAAGTGGTAGAGGTTAACACAGTAAAGGAGTTTAAGCATGCGTGGGATAGGCATAAGGCTATCCTAACTATAAGATAAGGCCAGAGACTAATGAAAGTATTTAGAAAATTGGACAGACTAGATGGGCCGAATGGTTCTTATCTGCCGTCACATTCTATGTTTCTATGTTTCTATAAACTACTGCTATAACACGTAAGTAATACAGAAACAATGTTTTTGAAGTAATATCATGCACATTTTCAAATATAAACCTGGTAAATACACACAAACAAAAAACCCACACAAACAGAACTGGTTCAAGTTCTCCCATTCAAAATACACCTAAATATTTGATAGACGAAAATCTCTATAAGGGGTTCAAGAAAATTTAATGGAACAGAAATGTTCAGTCTCAATTTATCTGAATTAAGCTTATATGGCTTGAAATACAAGAGAAGGCTTCACTAGAGAGTGTAAAAAAATAAAAAATAAAAAAAATACGAGCAAAAGTGAACACTCTTGGAGGGTTTTATACCAGATATTAATGGGGTCTAAACAAAATATTGCTGATATAGAGGCAGTAAGGGACTGATAAATCACTATCACATTCCTAACCTGTTCTGAGAGCCCAATATCTCTTCGGAACTAAACACAAATAATCCCAGTCCATTAAATTAAAACTCAGTAACAAGAAAGATTGTCAATAAAAAAAAATGGTGCAATGATAATTGCAAACAAGGAGACCTACTTGATCACAACTAATAACTTTAGCCAGCAAATTACCGTATATACTCGAGTATAAGCCGAGTTTTTCAGCCCATTTTTTGGGCTGAAAAACCCCAACTCGGCTTATACTCGAGTCAAGGTCTGTATTATGGCAATTTACATTGCCATAATACAGACTGGGGGAGAGGGGGGCTGGCAGAGCTGTAGCTCCTGTCAGCTCTCTCCTCCTCCGCACCGTCCGTTCAGCACCTCGGTCAGCTCCCAGTGTAAATCTCGCGAGAGCCTTACAGTGTGAGCTGATAGAAGGAGCTGCACGAACGGCGCAGAGGAGGAGAGAGCTGACAGGAGCTGCAGAACAGGTAAGTTACAGCTCTGCCAGCCCCCCTCTCCCCCCCACTGAACTGCCACTGGACCACCAGGGAAGGAGAGCCCCCCTCCCTGCCATATATCAAGCAGGGAGGGGGGACGAAAAATAAATAAAAATATAAATAAAATAAGAAATAATAATAATAAAAAATAATAATAATAATAAAAAAATAATAATAAAAAAAAAGGGGGTATAAGGACCACTATGGGAGGGAGGGGGTGGGTATAAGGACCACTATGGGAGGGAGGGGGTGGGTATAAGGACCACTATGGGAGGGAGGGGGTGGGATAAGGACCACTATGGGAGGGAGGGGGGGTATAAGGACCACTATGGGAGGGAGGGGGGGTATAAGGACCACTATGGGAGGGAGGGGGGGGTATAAGGACCACTATGGGAGGGAGGGGGGGGTATAAGGACCACTATGGGAGGGAGGGGGGGGTATAAGGACCACTATGGGAGGGAGGGGGGGGTATAAGGACCACTATGGGAGGGAGGGGGGGGGGATAAGGACCACTATGGGAGGGAGGGGGGGGGATAAGGACCGCTATGGGAGGGAGGGGGGGGGATAAGGACCGCTATGGGAGGGAGGGGGGGGGATAAGGACCGCTATGGGAGGGAGGGGGGGAAAAAGGACCACTATGGGAGGGAGGGGGGGATAAGGACCACTATGGAAGGGAGGGGGGGGGATAAGGACCACTATCGGAGGGAGGGGGTGGGATAAGGACCACTATGGGAGGGAGGGGGTGGGATAAGGACCACCATGGGAGGGAGGGGGGGAGAAAAGGACCACTATGGGAGGGAGATAAGGACCACTATGGGAGGGAGGGAGGGAGGGAGGGGGATAAGGACCACTATGGGAGGGAGGGAGGGGGATAAGGACCACTATGGGAGGGAGGGAGGGGGATAAGGACCACTATGGGAGGGAGGGAGGGGGATAAGGACCACTATGGGAGGGAGGGAGGGGGATAAGGACCACTATGGGAGGGAGGGAGGGGGATAAGGACCACTATGGGAGGGAGGGAGGGGGATAAGGACCACTATGGGAGGGAGGGGGGGATAAGGACCACTATGGGAGGGAGGGGGGGATAAGGACCACTATGGGAGGGAGGGGGGGATAAGGACCACTATGGGAGGGAGGGGGGGATAAGGACCACTATGGGAGGGAGGGGGGGATAAGGACCACTATGAGAGGGAGGGGGAAGTAAGGACCACTAGGGGAGGGGGAAGTAAGGACCACTAGGGGACGGGAGGGTAAGGACCACTAGGGGAGGGGTGAGTCAGGACCACTGGGGGAGGGGGGGGAGTCAGGACCACTGGGGGAGGGGGGTGAAGGAACACGGGGGTGGGGAGGTAAGGACCACTGAGGGAGGAGGAGGGGAGGTCAGGACATATGGGGGGGGGCAAATATCCTTGCACCGGCCCTGCACACACTGCATTCATACACTGCATTCATACACACACACACACACACTGCACTCATACACACACGCTGCACTCATTATACACACACTGTAAATAAATATTCAATTAATATATTTTTTTTAGGATCTCATTTTATTTAGAAATTTACCAGTAGCTGCTGCATTTCCCACCCTAGTCTTATACTCGAGTCAATAAGTTTTCCCAGTTTTTTGGGGAAAAATTAGGGGCCTCGGCTTATATTCGGGTCGGCTTATACTCGAGTATATACGGTAGATAACATATCAGCTAATATCTTGGTATAACAGTTATCATCACAATTGATATGGGGCTGAGGCAGTTATAGTTTATTGGCTCTATGTTGGATTCAGTGGCGTACACACGATCCATGGGGCCCTCCCCCGCGCTTACTCTGCTCGGGCCTGGGCCGCAACACATGGTGCGACCCCTGCGACCGCGGTATGTATTTAAAGGACCACATTTAAAGGACCACTATAGGCACTCCGATCACTTCAGCTCAATGAAGTGGTCTGGGTGCAAGGTCCCTCTAGTTTTAACCCTGCAGCTGAAAACATAGCAGTTTCAGAGAAACTTCTATGTTTCACTGAGGGTTAATCCAGCCTCTAGTAGCGGCCTCACTGAAAGCCGCTAGAGGCACTTCCGCGATTCTCACTGTGAAAAAAATCCCAATGAGAAGACACTGGACGTCCATAGGAAAGCATTGAGTAATGCTTTCCTATGGGCAGTTTGATTGCGTTCCCGGCTCTTGCCGCGCATGCGCATTCGGAGCTGAGAGGCGGAGAGATCCCCAGCCCCAAGGGAGCCCGGCGCTGCAGAAAGGTAAGTGCTGATGGGGTTTTTACCACACACACACACACACACAAACACACAAACACACTCTCACGAACAGACGCATACACACTAGCTTACAGACACACATTTACTGACAGACACACACACACTCACTGACAAACACAAACTAACACACTCAGTAACAGACACACAAACACACTCACTAGCAGACACACAAACACACACAAACTAACACTCACTGACACTCACAACTAACACACTCCGTAACAGACACACACGAGGACTGCACACAGAGGGTGCTGCACACAAAGAGGGCAAGGGGGCTGCACAGAGAAGGGGCAAAGGGGGATACACACAGGGTGGAATTAACTGCACAGAGGGGGGGGAAGGGGAATTCACACAGGGGGTGGGGGCTGCACACAGAGGGAAAGGGGGCAATTAACCACACAGGGGGGGAATAGGGGGATTCACACAAAGGGGAATTAACTGCACAGGGGGTGGGAGGGGGAAATTAACTGCACAGAGGGGGGAAAGGGGTGGTGGGGTTTAAGGACTTTAAAATACAACGCAAAAAAAAACAAAAAACACAACAACAATACACCTTCCTATTATTTGTTGTCCCCCTCACTTTGGCTTACCTTGGGTCAGAGAGGGGAGACACAATGATCTGGACCTAGCCTGACTGGGGGGACTCTGCTCTGCACGATGCACAGCAACACTCTGTGTCTGTCACTTGTTGCTGTCAGACAGAGACAGTGCTGAAGGGCTGCTGCCTGCTGGAGAGGCAGTGAGGGAGATTTGATTTCCTGCGGAGCAGGAGGAGAAGGTTCCTCCCTGGCTGCCTTACCACCACCACGTTCCCACCTGGGCTCCCACCCCCTGCACCACATGCCCCAGTCAGACAGCATACCGGCCCCAGCTTACCTGCTACATCAGTCACTGAGTCTGAGACTCCGAGTAGTCAGCCATCTGCCGAGGCCACCCACAGCACCCAGAAGAATGTTATTATCTGATAGTAACAGCAAGGGTCCACAGTGCGGCCAGGACCCCTGGAGTGCCGGGCCTGGTCGCAATTGCAACCCCTGCAGGTACGCCACTGGTTGGATTATATCTCCAATGCCAGCAAGTGTTTTCCAATAAATAGTAACAAGGAAAGAAACTTTACCACACACAATTTGCTTGCTTTCCACCTGTGAACAATGGGTGTCCAAACCTTGACCCCAGTTTCAGCAGCCTAATGTCCAAGGATGGTAAAACAATCACCAGAGCACAAAAGATAGAAATGTACCGTGCAGCAGACAGAGCACAATGCCACCACATGTAAAGGCTTTTTCATTCAAATTTCACAGGGCCTATATAAGCTAAATTAACTCTTGAAGTTGCAGCAGTGAGTTTAGCCAGGCAGTGCAATGCTTAGTCTATTGGCTGCACTGTATGGCTTTCGGCTCCATGGGAGGAAATGACCAGCAAACCTCAAGTAAGTTGACAAATCATTTGCAAATTGTCTGATTACCTAGCCTGGAAAGACACCTGTGCACTCATGGCACCATAACCACTACAACAAACTGTATGGTTATGGTGTTTGGAGGGTTCCTATGAATAAGTTAGCTCAACACTGAACTTATTGTTTTAAAAAAAAAAAAAATTAAAAAAAAATCTATATTCTTGCTTTGTTTACGAATGTTTTTTATAACTTTTGCATCTATAAAAGTTAAACTTTAAAATAAAACTACATTTATAGTTTTACAGTAACCGATACCTTGCAGCTGAACAGGTTTAAAGCACAGCTGATGTCAGAACATGCCACAGAGTAATACTGGTTGGCAAGGATGGTGTCAAGAAGTAGCTTCCTCTTACGGTTTGTTTTAAAATCTGTGCAGGTGACCTAATGAAGGTGCCCTCTATCAATTATGTATAAAACAAAAGGCTCTTGCTGCAGGTAATAGTGAGTTACTGTTGGCAATTAGAGCAGGCTGTATATTTGTCAATGAAGCATGGAGGCTCCCTAGAAATGGACAAAATGATATAGATATATCTAAAAGTACAAGACACTGTACACCAACACTGAGATCATAATTCTGTTTACCTCCGTCAATCGCTGCTTCTTAGTACTTGCAAGCACCATAAACACTGCACTGGAACACCATAACCACCGTAAACCCCACAAACCGCCGCAGTCTTGCTGTCCTCCACCCATCCTGGACCCAAGACCAGGATCCAGCTTCCAGTGGGTAGACCTTTCCTAGTCCAGAGAGTGAAGCAGGCTGCTCTTACAAGAGCAAGTGTTGTGATCAAAGGGAGTATAGTGATTATAGCAATCCCCAGAGTGTGAATATAGCTCTCCAATCCCCCAAACATGGAGACTTCATGAAAGGTAAAATGAATCTCTTTAATGGCAGCCACAACTTGCCGTATATGCATGTCCCCATGCAAGGGGCACTCCACCCCTGGACCTGAAAGTAGACTACAGTAAAAACATATACATAATTACATTGGCTCTCAGGTCAAGGACACTCCCATACAAAATAAATGAATCCTTCCCCTATGCCTGGGAGATAATTGAGTCAAGCACTGTATTAAACTCCATTATCTCCAGGCACAGAAAACACATTTTTGCAAAACCGCAAAAATACCTTAAAACACATAAAATCCCCACAAAAGTTACATCCCCTGATAGCCCTGATCTGAGTAACCAACATATCGAAATATCACCCAGATCGGTTTAGGAGTTCAGGAATTTCCTGGAAGTCATAATTTGACCAACCGCACGCATGGTCCCATGCCAAAAATAGTTCCCTAGAATCGCGGCTAAGTGCCGCTGGGGACCAACCGGGAACCACAAAGTCTTCATGGCGAAAATAGTTCCAGGCCATTCGTGGCTAAGTCTCCCTGAAGTCTATTCTTGGTTTTTGTCCATGCGAACGGCCGCCAGGGAGCTAGCGTTCGGTTCTATTCGCATGAATGGAAAGTGCTGAACCAGGGGGAATAAAATATGGGTCTTTACAGTCGCTGACCTGGCCCATAGTCGGTGGGCAAGAGGCCAGCTTCCACGCTCCTCCAGGAGTCCGTGGCAAACGTCTGTGGAAAGCGGCGTTTGTCCCACTTATATTTTATAAACTCAAATATAGTGCAATACTAGCTACACCAGAACATTTTCCATCTATAACAAAATCCATTCATATCTTATTGGAGTACATTAGTGTAAACAATAGAAATCCTTAATGGAACTTGCTACAACGGTTTTATGACACAATGTATAGACCCTGCACCTTGACCATTGTATTTATTCAGTTAAAAAGTGTAATACATTCCACAGTGCTATACAATGGAATGCAAACAAGCTGTAGTTTTCAGCAGATTAGAAAAGATCCCAATTATGTATACAAAACTAAGTATTGTTTTTTGGCAACATTAAGATAATAATAAAGATTTAAAGGGGCAGTCATTTACAATTTATTTCAATGGGTACAATGAACCAAATCGTCACTAGCTTTACTGGGTTAATTTAGGTCTATTTAGTTTTTCTCTTCTCTGACAATGTGGCTTCAGCACGAGAAACCAAACATTCACTTTGGAGCACATAGATTGAGTGCACTAGTGCACAAATATTAAGAGCTTATTACCACCGCAATTTACACAGTGGAACCAACACAGGAAATAAATGTTTGATATGATGCAGAATGTTTAAAATATAAAAAGGTAATTACCATGCAAAGGTGCCAGATAGAAGCTTGAGTATGCCATATGCAAACATTCTATAATCTTCACGAACCTGGTCTGATTCCTATATAGCATAGCCTTTCTGTGTGTCAATTCCATATAAAACTGATTGTTCATGGTCAAACCATTTCGTACCCTATCCATAATCCAAGGTTTTGAAAGGAGAGAGTGCTGTATTATAGAAAGGGGGTTATGCAAGGAAATACATACTTTTAAGAATCTCTCTATAGTATGCTGGGAAAAAATGTTCACTCTTTCTCAATGCTTTCCTATGGATGTTCTGCGTGCTGGATACGAATTTTGCATCCAGCACCACAGAAACGCCTCTAGCGGCTGTCAGGAAGACAGCCACTAGAGGTTGGCTTAACCCTACAATGTAAACATAGCTGTTTCACTGAAACGGCTATGTTTACATCTGAAAAGGTTAAAACCTGGGGGACCTGACACTCAGACCACTTCATTGAGCTGAAGTGGTCTGGGTGACTATAGTGTCCCTTTAATTCTCTTTTGCTAAGACTGCCACATACAGGAGGGTTGGCATTACCTCATGATTCCTAAATTAGGGGGAATGGGATTTTGATGCTCAGAGGAGTTTAGGTGTCTTCTAAGGGATTTCTTGTACGCTGACAAGAAAGTTGATGTCATATGTAAAAGTCAAACCATTTTTTGATTACCACGGTTGGCTGGGTAGCATAGCTAAAGATTTGTATAAAAAAAATAAAAACTTTGCAGATCTAGGTAACCACATTGTGAGAGACTGTTGGGGAAGTTGGGCAGCAGTCATGCTTTGAAGATATCTAGCAATCAAATTTTATTTTTTTTTCTTCAAATTATTATTGTTTTTAACTAATAATTAAACATATGGTGGAGGCAGAAGTCCTGCCTTCATGCCTTTGCATTTCGTTTTTTGTATTTTTTTATTTAAAAAAAAAAAACTTAAACAAAAGCCTTTAAATCGGCATCCTGCATTCACTTGCCCAAACAGATCTCATACATTTTAATTCAGGTAAATGAAGAGCCTTGAACATTGTGCTATGCGCATGCTCCAAAAAAAAAATACAAAAATAAAAAATGTCATCTACTGAATGTGAAAACAGGGATCTCAAGAAATATTTATAAATTATTTTACCAGGAAGACATATGTTAGCTAGTCTCTAGATGAAATAGTCATTATTTATATAATATATATTGCATTAAAAGTGTGGACTGCAACACATAATTTAAGAATATTAAACATTATTTTAACAGCTAATTAAACAATGTAAGGTTGGATGCATTATAACTATAAAATATAGATTTTTAAAGACAAATCAATGCATTTACACTTTATGAAAACATTTTTCCTTTTTACGTTTCTTTCTCTGCAAAAAGAAGAGTAAAACAAATAAATAAATAAATAAATAAATAATGGGACGGATAATGGATATAAAGCATAACTATAAGTGCAAATCAGCAGCTATGTCAGCAAATCTTTTTTGACAGATGGCTTGTGTTAGCTTAACAAGGGATTATACATTAAATCTAACATTATACAGTGTGGATTTATACTATGGAGCACTAAGAGATGAAAAGATGTAAACAGTACAGCTGATATAAAAGTAAATTACTCCAACAACCTTTTATCTCAATTGACCAAGCAGTATTTGTAGTCCATAAATTCTATACTTTGATTCTAAAGTGCATACCGGTAAAGCAGGCACTACTAAACAAAAGCAACCATTTTCTGACATACACACGTAAAGTCAAACCCAGTATTTCCATTAAGACAAATAAAACAGAATTTACAGTAACTAACTCGTGCATCAAAGAACTGTCTTTAGCTTGCGAGATTCCAGTGAGCACATTTATTCAGGAACTGCACAGATTAGAGAGAGCATTGTTATGTCATCCATAAAAAAATAAAATAAACAAACATTCACCTTACTTGCGTATGCTTTATATAAATCAACCCCCTGAGTGTCAAAATGTATACCTGTACTGTACAGCACTTTCATATTTAGCTAGATGAACATATGCATCTAGTGTACATTATATTCAGGTTTTAAGAATATTGCAAGTCACAAAAGAAGTTCCAGGCCACAACTGGTGACACAGGTAAAGCATGTTCTCCCTATGTATGCTGCTGTTAAAAATCTTGTGACAGTTGTGCAACCACTGTCTTCATTTGCCATTCATTAGAATTGCTACTGAATGGCAAATCAGCCTGTCCAAGCACTATGCTGGCCCCAGGGTACAGTTCAGCTCAGTGAAGCATGGTTTATAGCACAACATTCTCCAACCAGCAGCCTACAACTTATCTGCAGAAATCTAATAGCAGTCAATTGGCCTTGGCTGGAGTTTGTCTTATTGGCCTTTAATAGACCAAGATCTAATAAGACCATGAAATACGGTCTGTGTTAAATCAGTGACAGCAACATTAGAAAGCCTTACAAGCCATGATCAATAGTCACCAAGATCACCTAGCTATGACAACTAGCCATTCACCTAGCTATGACCACAAGCCATCATCAGGGTCCACAAGCTATGACAACTAGCCATAAACAGGGGTACCATAGACATGATCTGAGAACACTAGCCAACAGCAGGGTCCACAAGCTATGACAACTAGCCATAAACAGGGGTACCATAGCCATGTTTTGAGAACACTAGCCAACAGCAGGGTCCACAAGCTATGACAACTAGCCATAAACAGGGGTACCATAGCCATGTTTTGAGAACACTAGCCATCATCAGGGTCCTCAAGCTATGACAACTAGCCATAAACAGGGGTACCATAGCCATGATCTGAGAACACTAGCCATCATCAGGGTCCACTAGCTATGACAACTAGCCATAAACAGAGGTACCATAGCCATGATCTGAGAACACTAGCCATGACCAGAACCTATGCTCAGGGTTCACAAGCTGTGACAGCTAGCCATGAGCATAGGTTCGTCATATTCTGAGAAAACTCGCCATCATCAGGATCCACTAGCCATGATCACTAGCCATTAGCAGTCCAATAAATCACAATCCCTAGCCATGATCAAGATCCACTAGTTATGCCTAGTAGCCCTGCTCAGAGGCCACTAGCCATGATCAGCAATGATGAGGGTCCACTGGATGTGAGCAAGATGCCCATGGCAGGACCTGCTGTCAGAGAGAGGGAGCACATACCATGTAATCCATGGACTCATGCAGTGGGAAGCTCAGCCAGGCACGGCAGGGAGTGGGTAGGTGCCGTGGTTCAGTTTGGACACAAGGCGAGTTCCTTGCTGCCGCTGCTTGTGGGATAATAACAGAGGTTCAATGCTCAGGTCTGGAGTTGCTCGGACAGCTTCCTCCTCCTCCCACCGCCCGCCCAGAGTGAGGGGGGAGCGCCAGAGCACTGAACAGGGCACACAGGAAGATCGGCTCGACCGACCACGCCCACTCCGTGAGACGAGTCACGCCCTCTCAGGCAGGCTGCAGCCCAGGCTCGCGCATGCGAGTCACATGAGCGCCCCTGTGTGATTGGCAGCTTGGAGTAACCTTTGGCACTCCAGCTGTTATTGGCTCCTTTACCCGTGATGCTCAGCGGGCCGTAAACTTGCAGTGCTGGATGTTACCGTGTTATCACCATGGTGATAGTTCTTGTTCTCTAAGAGAGACTTCCCTAAACCCCTGGTAGTGCAATAGCCTTTGACTGCTGCTACTTTAAAGAGACACTGTAGGCACCCAGACAACTTCAGCTCATTGAAGCGGTCTGGGTGCCATGTCCCTATTGCCCTCAGCCCTTCAATGTAAAACATTGCCGTTCCTGAGAGTAATGTTCATTTTCGGAGCATTGTGAACGATGTCTTTTTTTTCCCAAGTTGTCGGTGCCGTAATACCAAGAGGGAGTGGATAGAATTAGTGAAGAGGGGGTGGGAGGCTGGTAGGAGTATGTGAGAAAAGTGTATTTATGATCTGTGCAGGAGTAAGACAGGCTAGGCAGAGAGGAAACTAGCAAGAGCAGGGCTAGGCACAGGCATATGCAATAGCTGCAAAATGAATAATGTGGTGCAAGCAAAAGGCAGAAAAAATGCTTATTACCACTACACTTGGTACAAGCTAGCGGAAAAATTATCCCACACTAAGGTTCAAAATATGCCTTTTGAAATACTCTGGGATGTCTTCTTTAAGAAATGATATGCCTTTATGGGGTAGTTGGATTATATAGCCTGATAAAATGGGACATGGACACAGCGTAAAAATTCAAAGTTTGAAAAAAAAATTAAAATGGAATGACTGTGTCTCAAATGTGCCCCTTCCATGTCCACATATACCTGGCAAAGGTACTTATGGGGGTATTGCTGTACTCAGACGACATAGCTGAGAAACATATGAAGTCTTATACAGTCGTAGCACGCGTAAGGTTTGCAAATCATACTGTGCAAACTCACTTTGTGTGTCAAAAAGGCAGCAAAAAATGCTTATTACCACTACACTTGGTACAAGCTAGCGGAAAAATTATCCCACGCTAAGGTTCAAAATATGCCTTTTGAAATACCCTGGGATGTCTTCTTTAAGAAATAGTATGTTTTTTTGAGGTATTTGGATTATATAGCCTGGTAAAATACTCTAAAATGGGACATGGGCACAGCGCAAAAATTTAAAGTTTGAAAAAAACTGGAATGGCTGTGTCTCAAATGTGCCCCTCCGATGTCCACATATACCTGGCAAAGGTACATACGGGGGTATTGCTGTACTCAGCCGACATAGCTGAGCAACATATTAAGTATTATACAGTCGTAGCACACATATGATTTGCAAAATATACTGTGCAAACTCACTTTGTGTGTCAAAAAAGGCAGAGAAAATGCTTATTACCACTACACTTGGTACTAGCTAGCGGAAAAATTATCCCACGCTAAGGTTCAAAATATGCCTTTTGAAATACCCTGGAATGTCTTCTTTAAGAAATGGTATGCCTTTATGGTGTAGTTGTAATATGTAGCCTGCTCAAGTGCTCCAAAGTGGGACACGGACACATCAAAATCCTCCATGAAAATTCACACTTAAAAACCTGAACTTGTCACGGCTCTTTTACAGCACTGTAACTTCACAAAATAGTGTCTAGGTCATACATTGGGCATATTGTTTTACTCAGGACGTGTAACTGAGTATAATTTGGGGATTTTTTTATGACAGTGGTACATATTAAGTGTAAGAAATACTCAGCAAAAATGCAACATATATTTAAAAAATGCCATTCCCCCTCACCACAAACATGGTGAAAAAATGGTGACAAGTTAAGGCACAATATACACCATATAAGATACCCTGGGGTGTCTGCTTTATCAAATAAAAGCCCTTTGTGGGGTTATTTGAAAAGTCACACTGCTATAATACCCTAAAATGAGACATCGGCCCGTCAAATCCATCGACGCAAATTCTAACTATAGAAACTGAAATAGCCTTGTCTCTTATATGGCACTGTAGCTTTACAGAAAAGTGCCAAAGGCATACAATGGGGGTATCGTTATACTCAGCAGATGTAGCTGAACACAATATGGCGTTCTGTGCAGGAATAGCACACACCAGCTTTACGAAATACACATTACAAAAACCTTGTTATATGTGTATATGTCAAAATAAAGAAAAAACTATTTTACTCCAATATTTAGCAGAGATTGGCGATGAAATGGCTACGTAAAAAGTGTCAAAAAGTGTGTGTAGAGATTGTAGCCGTATTAGTCCAGTGATGTAGATGTTTTTTACATCTCTCTCTCTCTCTCTATATATATATATATATATATATATATATATATATTGCTTTTTCTAATATAAAATATTGGTCCTTTCAGAGTAAAATGTTTAATTATACAGTAAGCATACTCACATGCAGACACAGACAATCTCACTGACACAAGCTCATTGATACACAGCCTCATAGACAAACAATCTCACTGATATCCATAAGGTCATTGACATAAAAACACAAGCTCACTCAGTAGCAGGCACACACACACACACACACGCGCGCGCGCAAGCAAGTCCACTCACTAGAAGGCGCGCACACACACACACACAGCTTAATGTAGTGGTTCTGGTGTCAGGTGCTTCCTGTGTCAGTGCGGATTGGCTGGGACACAGACACACACACACACCGTGACACAGACAAACACACATTACATGACACAGACACACACACACACCATGACAGACATACACACACCATGACAGACACACACACACCATGACACAGACAGACCGTGACACAGACACACACACATTACATGACAGACACACACACACTGTGACACAGACAGACACACATTACATGACACAGACAGACACACACACATGACACAGACCAACATTACATGACACAGACAGACACACACACCATGACAGACACACACACACACCATGACAGACACACACATACCGTGACACAGACAGACCATGACACAGACACACACACATTACATGACAGACACACACACACACTGTGACACAGACAGACACACATTACATGACACAGACAGACACACACACACATGACACAGACCAACATTACATGACACAGACAGACACACACACCATGACAGACACACACACCATGACAGACACACACACCGTGACACATACAGACACACATTACATGAAAGACACACACACACCGTGACACAGACAGACACACACTGTGACACAGACAGACACACATTACATGACACAGACAGACACAGACACACGCACTCACACAATGACACACAGACACACACACACCATGACAGACATACACACACACCATGACAGACACACACACACACCGTGACACAGACAGACCGTGACACAGACACACACACACCGTGACACAGACAGACACACATTACATGATAGACAGACACAGACACACACCATGACACAGACACACATTCCATGACACAGACAGACACACACCATGACACAGACAGACACACACCATGACACACACAGACACACACCATGACACAGACATACAATCACACTGACACACATAATTGCTACCTGTGTGCTGGCGGCCGCAGGAGGAGCTTGCTCCTGGTGGCGGCCTTCTGGCTCTGCTCCACAGCGCGCAGCTTAATGAGACCGGGGCCGGAATATGACGTCATATTCCGGCCCCGGTCTTATTAAGTAGCGCGCGAAGGCGGGATAGCAGAGCCAGAACAGCCAGCTCCCCCAGAAGAGCCAGCTTCCCCCTGCGGCCGCCATCAGGAGCTGGCTCCCCCTGCGGCCGCCAGAAGAGCTCCCTCTACGGCCGCAGGTCAGACAGCTGTCTGCCCGGCCCCAGGTGCCGACGGCCCACCGGGAAATTTCCCGGTATCACGGTGGGCCAGTCCGGCCCTGCCTGTAGCTTTCAAAATAAGCTGAAATCCTATACATATTATGTACTCTATAAATCAAGACACATAAATGAATTCATTTTGAATTACTTTTTCTCAGCTGGACATATTATGCACACGCTACTATTGCCAAAACTGTGAAAAAAGGGGGGCGGGGCCGGGCCGCCAAGGCGCATGGAAGCAAAGCACCAGGGCTCCTCGCCCGAGCCCCGGAAAAAGGCGACAAATGCACTTGCAGACTGCTCCAAAATCGGATCACTCACCGCATTAACACTGGGAATTTCCCGAGCTTCTATTCGGTACCAGACCGGGGCCAGAAACATACCGGGAGCACCCGAGCTGTTAAGCCCGGCCTACACACCATCTACAGGCACGGACAGCCGCTGAGTATGAACTGGCAACTGATCACCCGACCAGATACACAAGCACACCAGTTCCACGGGTCCCGATGGAGGACCATATTGGCCAGAGACGAGGCCCGCTCAGCCCCCCCCCCCCCCTCCGGCCGGTCCCATGTAGGCGCCATACTCCGATGGGAAGCGCCGCCCGGAGACAACGCTGCTCTCCTGTACAGGCACAGGCTGCCTAGATGTGGCCCGCCTGGAAATGACACCCGAAATCGGAAGACACTCCTTGCTCACACAGCCAACCTGGCATTCATCGTGAGCCTGCATGAGCCCTGTGCCAGCGGCCTAAACTGGTGATAGATGTGTAATGGACGGCAGGCCAGCAGAAACAGACCTTAACACAGAGGAGAAGGTACACTTTCATGTGAAAGCAACCTGGCAGGGACCGAGACGACACAAGCCATCACAGTGGCGAAGAAGGTTGGAGACCTGATGTGGCTGCACCTTACTGCCGACAGGGCCTCTCCTAAAAGCCCCAGAATGGAGCCCGTCCGACGATTTATTTCAGATGGGGAGGCACCGAGGGGGACTGACATGGGCGGCCCACACGGGCCCTGGCAGAACCGAGCGCTGGACTGACCCCCCGTGCTGTGTCCTTGACCGCCGGAGAAGTGGGCAGCCGGGCCTCTGGGTCTGGGAGGTCCCCGGAGAGCCCTGTCCCCGATGCCATGAGCCCGGTGGGGCGGGACTGTGCCACCTCCTCGACGGACCAGTGATCATAGGGGTGGGGCACCGGCTCCAAACATGTGGCCGACACCGTGCGAGACGCAGGAGTGCACACTTCAGGAGACCCACGTGGAGCTGGGGAGGTGCAGGGAGCGGACGACCCGAGGACTTTTGTGGTGGGGTCCAACGGACAGCTCATGCTCCTGAGTGCCCACAGCACTGCGGAAGTCCGACCGGTGAGCGGAGACCGGCATGGGGAAGAAGGAAGGAGGCCTGGTGACCCAGGGACAGTGTGGCGGCAGTGCCATGGGAGACTCCCCCCAGGCGGCATAACGATCCAGCAAGGCCACCCTGCCGTTCTATAGTTCACATTTTTTTATTTTTCTTTATTTTATTATTTCCACACTTGCATTTACTTTTTACGCAGTTAGCATAAATATGCAGGTCCTTCAAGAATTCAGGGAAAGTTAGATGGCCCAGTTAAGCATATACACGGCTTCCGTAACTTCATAAATGATTGCACACTCATTTCATGGCATGCCTACATTGTCATTACCTAGCTGCTGCAAAAATGTTAATAGATGGGATTTATTGATGCCTCAAGATACCAGACTAATATAATGCTTCTGTTATATACGATTACCGTATTACACGTTTAAGTGGTTATCTGAACTTATATAGAGAGCATATACAATAACTTTCGAATGCAAATTAAGGCTTGCCCTTCTTTAATTTCTTTCCTAGTTTATTTTTGTTTAATGAGATTTTAATGAGGCTTAGCCAGGGCAGAACCAAACACGTGATATGATACAGACCTACGTGCCCGGACCTTATTAGGCGCTGTTAAAAGGCCAATAGCTCAGATTTATCACTGCCTGATACCTATGTCCCATACTAACCGCGTGAGCTTATCTCGCAAAGGGTATGTATACTTTATTAACTCAATTGCAAGTTTATATGAATACGTATAAGGCTATCCATGCTGAAAGCGTTATCGCGCACGTAGTTAGACATAGGTATTGCTCAGATGACTAAAAAGCCTATATGGAGCGTTAATATACCTGTCGAATGCCCATGTATTATTGAATCTCGCAAAGCCTAGGTGCATCCGATTTACTTTACTGCATGTTTACTCTGACTTATACGCCTCTGTGCAGGAAACCATATGTTAAAATTTACCATTTCGTAAAATGTCTGCCAACGCTTTTCTGAGACTCTAATAAACATATTCAAAACAAAAACTGTGAAAAAAAATTGTTTTATTTTTTTTCAATTTTTTGGCATTTTTATATAATAAATGAGAATGTATCTATGTATATGTGACATCAAATTAAAGCCCTGTTTGCCCTCTAAAAAACCGATGTATAATATGTGTTGGTGCAATAAATGACAGAGATGCAAATTGCGTTTGAATACAAACAGCAAAAAAATGCAAAAATGGCTTTTGTCCTTAAGCGTAAGACAAGCTTCTGAAGCTGTGTTCTTAAGGGGTTAAAAGGGACAAGATGACTGAAATGGAATGTACTGTACGTAAACCTGAAACTTTTGTTTCTGTGGCACACAGAGATATTGCAGATTTAAAAGCCCAATTGGAAACTGAGAAGCACAAACAGGCAATTCGAGGAGAGATTTCAACAGAGTAGGCAGTAAATCTAAGTAAGTGTAGGTGGTGGTAAAGCTGGCAGTAAAGTTAAATAATATTTGTTTCAGGCTTTCACAGTGTGATACAAGCACTACCAGCAGTAAAGTATTCTTGTTTTAGGGTGTCTGACAGTGGTAAAACTGAAAGTAGATTGAAATAATCATTGTTTCTGGCTTTGACAGGTTGATACAAGCAGTACCAACAGTAAAAAATCCTTACGTTGGAGTGTCTGACAGTGGTAAATTCTCCCACTCCGCCTCCATGACTGAGAGCATCAAAATTGTCTATCACAGCCAATCCAATGCCTTTTTATAGGAAAGCATTGGGAGGCTATTGTGCATGCACGGCAAAACGCCACACCAATCAGCATCTCTTCATAGAGATGCGTTGAATACACTTTTGCTTGCAGTTTAGCCAGCCAATCGCAGCTTCCTTCAAATATCTTATATGAGCAAGAATTTGTGCTTATTTCATGTTGGACCCACGGATCGCCAAGGATCATTCAATGCCGATGGTCTCCTTTGTCATTTGGGACCATATAGTGATCCCATGCTGACAAATTACCATACTCTGCCACAACCCAGTGGCACCACTGGTAACATTTTCAGGTTAGAGGGGAAGGAGGTTTTGGAGTTGTGTAGGATTAGGATGTCATAGAGTTGGAGGTATAATATGAATGGAGGGATTTAGGTTTATGGCATACCTGCCTCCTTGATTTACATAATTGGATTTACAGTTTATATCTTAAATAAGCACTCTTAAAGCAACCAGATTGGTCACCTACTGGCGTTTGATATATGTTATGAGTTGTTTTTTGTAAACGTTGGGATATCATTTATTGTGGGCTTTGATCTTACACCAGGCCTAGGCCATAATACCTCTAGATAACCATCACCAGAGCTGGAAAAAGGGAAAATTGTGGAAGGTTTTCGTGCATGTGCTCAGACTTTGGGATCTTCAAATGACAAGATAGTTTAAGAAAATATGGGGTGGGCAATAAACTGCCTGGCCAAACCCCTCTGATCCACCCACTTAGAAACATCTAGTTTTGAGTTATGTAATGAGGATGTTGGACTATCCAGGGGAGATTTCTTTTTCAACAACTACTAGGAGACCTATAACATCTGAATCTCCCACAAGAATTATATATAAGGGGTAAATATATGTAAGGATTTCTTGTGTTTTTTCCTATTTTATTTTATGGACTGTTATGCAATTTGTTATCTGTGTTTCTGTATGTCATTTATTTCTGTATTTTTGAACAAAGCACTGTGAATCCTTTTTGTCAAATTAAATGTTTACTTAATCAGCTTGTGTCTTTGTTCTCTATGAGCTCACTCTCCTGAGGAAAGCTCAGGTAAACATGTTACCAAAAGGGTTTATTATATATGTCTGATCAGTAAAGTAAGGTTGTGATCCTATAATTCTACTGTGTGTGGGGTAACCTAAGACGCCCAAATTTAAAGTCTTGGTGGTGGCGGCAGTAAAGTGTGTACTAGGGTGTTAGTTAGGTGGGATATTTTTACATTTGTCTCACACGCGTCGCCCATGGGTGGGGGCTCGGGGGGAGGACAATAGTAATTTATTGTAATTTAGGGCCCCCTCCCACCGCTCATGGGTGGGGGCTGAGGGAGAACAATAGGTCCCTTCATTGTCATTTAGGGCTTCCACCCGCCGCTCATGAGTGGGGGGCCGGGGGGAGGACAATAGATCCCCCCCATTTTCTTTTAGGGCCCCCAACCGCTGCTCATGGGTGAGGGCCGGGGGGAGGACAATAGGTCCCCCCCTTCATTGTCATTTAGTGCCCCCACCCATTGCCCATGGGGGGGAGGACAATAGGTCCCCCCCTCATTTTCATTTAGGTCCCCCACCCGCCGCTCATGGGTGGGGGCCGGACAATAGGTGTGTACCCCATTTTCATATAGGGCCCCCAACCGCCGCTCATGGGTGGGAGCTGGAGAAAAGGACAGTAGGTCCCCTTCCCCCTTATTGTAATTTAGGGCCCCCACCCACCGCTCATGGGTGGGGGCTGGGGAGGAGGACAATAGGGCCCCAACCCACCACGCATGGGTGCAGGCCAGGGGGGAGGACAATAGGTCCCCCCCCCTTGTCATTTAGGGCCCCCACCTGCTGCTCATGGCTGGTGGTTGGGGGGAGGACAATAGGCCCTCCCTCTATTTTCATTTAGAGCCCCCACCCACCACTCATGGGTTGGGGCCAGGGAAGGACAATAGGTCCACCCCCCCCCCCCCTTTTCATTTAGGGCCTCCACCCGCCGATCATGGGTGAGGGCCGGGGGGAGGGCAATAGGTTCCCCCCCCATTTTCACCATGAGTGGCGGGTGGGGGCCAGGTGGACCCTATGTCCCTGTTTAGTTGAATAGCCCCCACTTGCAGGGCACGGGTTGGGGCTCAGCCTGCTCACTGTTTACTAAACATGCTCCTACTCGCAATATAGTAAGTAGGGAAAGATTAATCACTAATACTAAGTAATATTTACTTAGTATTAGTGAAGTTGGCTGAAAGACCAATTTAGGTCTTTCAACCTTTTGGTAGATAGCTCCCTAATACCGTGGGAATTAGGGAGCTATCTACTAAGTGGCTGCAAGATGCAGTCGCTGCACGAATTGGATCGGAATTTCATTCATTAGAATAAAATTTCGAATCGACCTAAAAGTACTGAATGTCATCCTAACATCAATGAACAAACTGGAAATCGCAGCTCTGTGCCAATCAGCATTTCCTCATAGAGATACATTTTGGAGTGCATCTGCATGACAAGTATTCTGTGTACTCATGTAGAGCCTGAAGACACCTAACATATATTGCAGAATTGTAATCTGAGTGACTACAACAAGAAGTAGCCTTAGGGTGCATTGTAAACACTCCTTTTTTTTTCCAAAAAGGCAGGGTTTACACTGCAGCTATTGCAGGGACAGTCTTTTTTGCTCTTTAGCTACTACATTGAGCTGTAGTTGTTGTGTTGCTAAGAGAGTCTCTTTAAGGCATATAACCTCTAAACACACCTAAACATAAACACTCCCTAACCCTTAGTCCCCTATATTCACTGCAATGAAACAGGACTACTGCAAGAGAAACACTGTTCTTCTCTGTCTTTTAAAAAAGTTTGGGATTCAAAAATATAGCCCAAAGTACATAAAATTTTATACCTGGGGGCAGGGTTTAAAATTTCAAGTCGTACACCACTAGCCAAACTTTGAAAGTTACTCATCACTGCAAGCCTGGAAGGTCTATGTTACAGTCACAAGGGCTAGATTTTCACTCGCCAGTCAGCAATGGCTAGAGAAGAGTGGAAAGTTTGTACTCCGCCTCAGGATGTCTACTTTTGTAAATGGTATGTATTTCTGTACTAATTTAAATTTATGAACTGCTAAGATGTGAAAAGTGCACCTAAGCTCATCATCAATATTGAAAAAGATATTTACAGGGGCTCCAAATTTCCACTCACCACAAGTGTTTGACGAGTGAAAATTCACTCCTTCCAGGTAGAAATTCACCCTGGTGAATATATTTTGGACCACTTTAGTTTTACAGTGGCAAGTAACTTGCAAGGTTTGGCTAGTAGTGTTGGACTTGACGTTTTAAGATATATATCTGACAATACTGACATAGCTAACAATATACGTATATCTTCCTACTCCTCAAAATATGAGAGTAAAACAAACCAAAAGAGTAATGCCAGTTTGAAAGTTGCCCGGATTATCAAGATCCACATCAGATGCTAGGGAACCAGGGAATTATGATGAGAGCTACTGAAACAATCTAGTCACAGATACAAAGTGAGAACCTAGACCTGCTTGACTGCTACTACAACAGCAGTCCCAAATGAGTGGTGCTACATGAAATGTATGTGCTATCGATGGATTACTAGAAGACCATTATATACATTAAATGGACACTATATGCACCTAGACCACTTCAACTCATGGAAGTGGTCTGGGTGCAGTGACCCTGTCAGTTTAACCCTGCAATTGTAATTATTGCAATTATTGATAAGCTGCAATAATTAACTTGCAGGTTTAACTCCACCTCTAGTAGCTGTCTACCAGACAACCCTTGAACTGGCTCCCCTTTGCATATTTACTATAGACACATACAGTTGGAATTTGGTACCATTTGGTTTCTGCTTATTCTGATCAGGGTCATTTAGTCTTGTGAAAATTCTGTAAATCACGTGATATTGAATTGTAGAAGAATTTGCATGTGACACTCTGAGCAGATATCAGGGCTTATCATTTTGTCCTCTACCTTTTAGAAGGTAGAAAAGGGCTCGCAATCTTGACTGTGGTACTGTGAGGTTCTATACTACTTAGGCCGCTGAAGTTTTATTTGTGACTCCCCAATGGAGTTCTCCTTCACATGTCCTCCTTGACTGCTCAGGAAACCATGCTTCTAGTTGCTGTTTCAAATTAAACTCTCTGTGACTGGCTCCTGAAATCTGCTAAAACCAAAAACTTGTTCAGCATTCTCAGCCAATCTCCAATCTCACATTTATTTAAATTAATTAGTGAGTATAATGTATGGATTTTCATGTAAGATGAAATCTCACACCATCCTGCTGGAAAGCCATCAAACTTTATAGCTTAAACAGATTTTTGTTTTTTGGGACTTGATGCAAGATGTAGTAAAAACTTTAAAAAGTTTCTACATTTGCAAGCAAACAATCTAGCAAAAGACTCAAAGCTGATTCATCTAAGCATTCAGTGAACAAAACTACTCTGCTCTTTTACCCTTTATAAGGCCTTCTGAGAACCCTGTTCAGCAAGTTAGCACATGTTTTATCAACAAAAAAACTCAGGTCAAACTCACCAGTTGAGCCCAGCACATCAATCAACAGCTGAGGCCCTGTACAGTTGAGTAAAGAGTCCACTGATAGGTGAGCATGTCTGAATTTTATAGGAGCTAGCTGCAAGCTCAGGGGAAATGTCTAGCTTCTTACTGATTTCACCAAAATTAACTTCAATTGTCCCTTTTGTTTTCTAACTTGATTGCAGAGAATTAATAAGCCTCTAAATATGTACATTTAACCACATCTTGCAGTAATGTATAGAATGAACATGTCTCAAATATCTTTATTGTCTGACGAGAAGCATATTGCCACTTAATTGTTGTCATAATCTTGGCGATGAGTATCTATTCTTGGCATCACTATAACTTGTTCTCCTAGAGATCATATAGCTGAGTTGCCATATCATTTCTGTAAGCTGAACCATATTTATCAATATTAGTACAATGTACTGCATTCCTTAATTATACGTTTTTGTATCCTTTTTCAACATACAGCTTTTACCCCAGGATGTTTCAGTAAACTTTGTCAAATTCATGGGCGTCTGCGGAGGGGGGGGAGCTTCCAGCTTGTTCTGCTATTTTTCGTGTGAGATTGAAAATGCACTGCAATACCGGCGCTGGCCAGTAGGTGTGTATGGAGCGAGACAGGGATAGGAAGCTTCATCTTATCCCAGCTTCTCTCTGCTGACTGAAACCGCAGGGGAGCAGCACATGCAGCCAGCAGAGACAGCCTACAGATCAGGTAAGTGAGGGGTGGGGGGGCAGCCTATAGATCAGGTAAGTGAGGCATAGGGGGGGGGGCAGCCTACAGATCAGGTAAGTGAGGGATGGGGAGCCAGCCTACAGATCAGATAAGTGAGGCGGGGGGGGGCAGCTTACAGATCAGGGAAGTTAGGCATGGGGGGCCAGCCTACAGACCAGGGAATGGAGGCATGGGGGGCAGCCTATAGATCAGGGAAGTGAGGCATGGGGGAAGCCTATAGACCAGGGAAGTGAGGCATGGGGGGCAGCCTACAGATCAGGTAAGTGAGGCATGGGGGGGGAGAGAGCCTATAGATCAGGGAAGTGAGGCATGGGGGGCAGCCTATAGATCAGGGAAGTGAGGCATGGGGGGCAGCCTATAGATCAGGGAAGTGAGGCATGGGGGCAGCCTCCAGATCAGGGAAGTGAGGCATGGGGGGGCAGCCTATAGATCAGGGAAGTGAGGCATGGGGGGCAGCCTATAGATCAGGGAAGTGAGGCATGGGGGGCAGCCTACAGATCAGGGAAGTGAGGCATGGGGGGCAGCCTACAGATCAGGGAAGTGAGGCATGGGGGGGCAGCCTCCAGATCGGGGAAGTGAGGCATGGGGGGGGCAGCCTATAGATCAGGGTAGTGAGGCATGGGGGGCAGCCTATAGATCAGGAAGTGAGGCATGGGGGGGCAGCCTACAGATCGGGGAAGTGAGGCATGGTGGGCAGTCTACAGATCAGGGAAGTGAGGCATGGGGGCAGCCTACAGCTCAGGGAAATGAGGCATGGGGGGCAGCCTACAGATCAGGGAAGTGAGGCATGGGGGGCAACCTACAGATCAGGGAAGTGAGGCATGGGGGGTAGCCTACAGATCAGGGAAGTGAGGCATGGGGGGTAGCCTACAGATCAGGGAAGTGAGGCATGGGGGGCAGCCTACAGATCAGGGAAGTGAGGCATGGGGGCAGCCTATAGATCAGGGAAGTGAGGCATGGGGGGCAGCCTACAGATTAGGGAAGTGAGGCATGGGGGCAGCCTACAGATCAGGGAAGTGAGGCATGGGGGGGCAGCCTACAGATTAGGGAAGTGAGGCATGGGGGGCAGCCTACAGATCAGGGAAGTGAGGGATGGGGGAGGGTAGAGACCGCCTGTAGATTAGGTAAGTGAGAAATGGGGGGTGCAGCATACAGATCAGGGAAGTGAGGCATGGGGGGGGCAGCCTACAGATCAGGGAAGTGAGGGATGGGGGAGGGTAGAGACCGCCTGTAGATTAGGTAAGTGAGAAATGGGGGGTGCAGCATACAGATTAGGTAAGTGAGAGATGGGGGGATCCACCTACAGATCAGGTAAGTTTCAATCTACTTAGCATAGAGAAAGAAATCGCTAATATTACGATGAGGCCAGCAGATGGTCCTAGAGAGGTAGCTCAAAGGATATTGTTCTGGTATACGCTACGCCAACCTCAACAGCCTCTGGTCTTGGGCTCACCAGAACACATTGCTAAAGTAATGGAAGCCCTTCCCTGGGAGTGTCAAGAATTTGTGAGGCTTTTTGATCCAACATTAGCAGACTTAGAAATGGTACTAACTAGAGCTGACAATTGGTGGATCAAGCATCCTTCCTCAGAAAAGGCCTTCTCTGTTTAAGCCATAAGAACATTCAAGGTTGACTCTGGTAAATATATAGATGGTAAATGGAGAAGCCAGAGGTGGGATGTACCCCAGAACAAGAGGGATAATGAGAACTGGAGACCAAAACAGGACTTTGACAAAAGATGGAGAGATCCACAGAGGGACTGTAGAAATAGGGACAGTGCTAAAGGAAGCAATATAATTGGAGATAGTTGGAGAAATAGATTAGAGGAGCCTCAGGCAATCAACAATAATTTTAATAATAATACCTGGGATAGGCTAAAAAGAAGAGATAATAACTGGGAAAATCACAGTTGGGGAGGAAAACATAGAAATAACAGGAACAGTTATTGGGAGAATAATTGGAGAAGGAACCATAGATGGGATGAGCATCAGACCAATAGACGGGACTGGGATAATTGGAGGAATAAAGAAGGGAATAGAGACTACTGGGACCTAAAGAGACAGACTGAAAGATTGGAGGCAGATGTGAAAGCACTGAGGGAACAGATGAGAGAGGAGGTAAAGATTGATCAATTGGGGGGTCCCAGCAATTAATAACTCTCATAATTTTTGTATCTCTCTACATCTGTATGTATGTTTGTTTTTCTTTTCTTTTGATTCTTTCTCTGAGTTTTCCAGTCTCCCATATAGCTATACATTTCTAATGATGAGATCTAGTGTTCCCACAGAGCAAGGCAAAGCTGCATTAGGATGATGATGTGTGTCAACAGAAGATTGTGGTGGGTCCTTGTTACAGGATGGATAAGTATAAGCTGTATCACAGTAGGGATGGGAGACAGGCAATGCGGGCAGAAGATACTCCAAATAAGGGAGTCAGTTTAAAAAGATTAGTCTACATTTTAATAATCCTTCTATTCTTCCAAGGTGTCCGGAACAACAGCGGCAGTGGTTTAGGCAAAGCAGGGAGTCAGGAAAAACTGGACATATTTGCAGCCCTTCTGGGAGGAGTCGGAACTGGATTAAGAATATGGAATTCCGCAAATATCACATCCAGTCCTACACACTCTACAAACTCTGCCACTAGTACATTGCACATACATACATATTTAACACACACACACACACATTCACCTACATTTCTGTTATTTTTTTTTGTGTGACAAATTTGTATAAAATGTGAATTGACAGCCATAGGAAAGTACAGGAGAACTTACGTCGCTGAAGGAACTATTCCGGAGGGACGGTGGGTTGAATTTCTCCTGTATATCAGGTTTTTGCTCACACTAGGTTCTCTTGTACTAGAGGGATAACTAGATAACGGAGCAACATAGATGAAGAAAAAGTGGGGGATGCAACCCCTATTCTGTTTTCTTTTACCTTACTCATCTCACTCACACTAATTCCTGTGCTCCCCTTTCCTACTTCAGATCTCATAGTTTAGATAGATAAGAGGGATATTATTTTTAAATGTGCTCAACATAAGAGAAGAAAAAGTGAGGGAATGTGGTGACATTCTGTCATCAAACTAACATGGTGACCAGGGGTCATGTGACCAAGTTCATGTAGATCTTTCTTACAGGGGGATAAGCTTAACCTTTGATATGGTAATTCAATACCTTTACAAGTCAGGAAAGAGATAACCACTCCCCCTCTATCCTCATTCCTGTTCTGTTCCTTCTTGGCTGTGCTGCTGAGCAGATGTGCAGACGCCATGTGCTATCATGGTGAACCATGTTATACTCTATTGCTTCCTTTTCTTCCTTGGTGGATGTGATGTTGGACTTGCAGCAGTGAGCCATTACTAGATGTGAAGGCCTAACCGTGGGTGAGATCAAACGTGTGGGGAAGGGGATTACTATATAGATAGATAGATTTAAAAGGGTTGTTGCTCCGTGGGTCTGGGCTGTGTGTTTGTGATACATTTATAGTATTGTGTTGTTGTCTTCTAAATAAATACCTTTTAATGTAGACGAACCTTGTGTAATATTTATATTAATTTGGTGATTACACCACAGGAGGCAGCCTATAGATCATGTAAGTGAGGGAAGGGGGGAGGCAGCCTATAGATCAGGTAAGTGAGGGATGGGGGAGACAGCCTACAGCAAGGGCCAGCAAGGAGCAGGAAGGTAAAGTAAGAGAAGGAGCAGAAAGGAGAAGGAACAGAAATGAGCAGGAAGGGACATCATGGATCAGAAAGGGGCAGCAAGAAGCTGGAAGGGACAGCAAGGAGCACAAAGGTAAAGTAGGAGAAGGGACAGAAATGAGCAGGAAGGGACATCAAGGAGCAGAAAAGGTCAGCCATGAGCTGGAAGGGGCAGAGGTCAACTAACCACTCTAGCCAATCAGCGGCACCCATGCCTGACGTCAATCTGCACTTCCTGACACTCCGTTTCAGAAGGCGAATACCACTGAGCGACCTGGAGATCTGGAGCTGGAGGAAGACTTTGGGGTTAAACTATTTGAGAGTGGTTTAACCCGTTAAAGGAAAGAGAGCACCCAGGGGCTTCCTGGCATCATAGCATTTTCATTTAGATGAAGTTGTTATGGTGACCAGAATATTCCTTTAATTTGCTTAAAGGAACACTATAGTGTCAGGAATACAAACATGTATTTCTGACACCATAGTTGTGAAAACGCTATTCACCCTGGCTTTATGTGGTAATGACTATGCCCCTTCCCTTTCATGACACTGTCCAACCATGGATGTCATTACAATTATGTCCCCCTCCCCCCCGGAAAAATTCCTGCGGATGCCCATGGTCACATTATATCGAATAACGATTGCCCAGGGCTTCAGGCTAGGTGCCAGATTGAGGCCAGCCTCCTAGAGCCCTGTTTTTGTTAGTGACATTTGTAAGTGTCATGTGTATGTGGAGGAGCTTGAGAGCTGTTTGTGGTAGTGGAGGCTGTGTGTGGTGGCTGAATTTTTTGTGTGTGGATGGGAGTTTGATTGTGGCTGTACATGTATTGTCTGTGCCAGGGGCAGAACTATCTACATTTTAGGAGTCCACCTCTAGTGAAAGGGTGGACAAAATGAAGATCAACTCCCACAATGCTTTGTCTAGGGTCTACTATTTGCTGATATTTGCATGGTTGAATTTGTGAACAGTGTTTGTGTGTTTGAATATATGCTTGTGTTTGTATGGAGTATGTGTGTGTGAATGTAGGGGTGTATATGTGTGTAGTGTTGGCCTTTAACCCCTTAAGGACACATGACGGAAATATTCCATCATGATTCCCTTTTATTCTAGAAGTTGTGTCCTTAAAGGATTAAATGCTGTTGTGTGTTTGTATACACTGGCTAGCCACAACATTAAAACCACCTGCCTAATATCACGTAGGTTCCCCTTGTGTTGCCAAAACAATTCTGATGTGTTGAGGCATGGACTCCACATGACCTCTGACTGTGTCCTTTGGAATATGGCACCAAGATATTAGCAGCAGATCCTTTAAGTTGTGATGTGGGGCTTGCAAGTTGTGGGTGGGACTAGATTCAGAGGCATAACTAGAAACCACGGGGCCCTGGTGCGAAAAATGGGCCACCCCATACATCTACCCCTGCCACCCCACATACGTCTACCCTCCCCCTCCCATACATTGCCCCCCCTCACATGCAGACAAACAGATACACATGCAGACACACACATAGACACACATATACAGAGACACACACATACAGGCACACATACATACACAAACACACATACATACAGGCACACACATACATACACAAACATACAAACACACACACACATATACAGATACATACAAACACAGACAGACACACATACATACAGACACAGATACATACATACACACATACAGACACAGAGACACATACATACATACAGACAGACAGACACATACATACAAACACTGTCCTGATGAAATCACATTATGGGAGCTGAAACATCAAAATTTTTATGGATTAAATAAAAGCGAAGTTTTACTTTCATCTACCGAATTCCTTGGAGTGCGGTTTATTCCTACATTTTTATTTTTACATACAAACACAGACACACATACACACTTACAGACACAGAGACACATACATACAGACACACACACAAACAGACATACACACATACACACACACATACAGAGAAACATTCATACAGACACACATGCACAAACACCCCCACATATATATACAAACAAACACACAAATATACAAAATGTTTTAGTCACCCTCCTGTTTCCAACCTTTTAGGGGCAGGAGGGTGAGTTCCCTGGGGTCCTGTGGCTCAGCCTGATGGGAGTCAGAGTTCCCACTCCTCTCCTTCATCCTGTGCGGCTCCCGGTGTAAGCTGGGAGGAGTGACTGGACCATCGGGTGGCCCGAAGAGCATGGGCCACCCGATGGGCCCCTTAACGTGCGGCCCCAGCAGTTCTACTGCGCGGGCCGGGGGCCGCAACACATGGCGGCGGGCATTGTGGTCGCAGGGGTCCCCTTGGTAGACCACTGTCTAGATGGATCGGACTTGTTGTTCCAGCACATCCCACAGATGCTGGATTGGATTGAGATATGGGGAATTTGTAGGCCGAGGAAACACATTAATCACTTTGTCATGTTACTCAAACTATTCCTGTACAATGTTTACAGTGTACCAGGGTGCTTTATCCTGCTGAAAGAGGCTGCTGCAATCAGGGAACACCATTGCCATGAGCAGGGCCATCTTTAATATTGATTGGGCCCTGGGCAAGCATTTGCTTGGGCCCCCTGGACCCACTCTCTGGCATGCAATCATGCCTTCCACCCCAACGCAGTGGTGGAACTAAAGTAGAAAGAGCCCTGGTTCAAGAATTTCATTGGGCCCCCAATCGCAAGGTTGGAAAAAAGGTAGAACCCTATCTGTTATGCAACTCAAACAATGCTTTGACAGCTGGGGCTCTACCAATTTCCCAATTTCCCATGCTTGCAGGGTTGTATTTAGCACTGTGTTTGTGTGTTTGAATGTAAGCATGTTTCTGTATGGAGTATGTTTGTGTGAATGTGTTTGTATGTGGTGTTAGAATGCAAGCGTTTTTGAATGTAGGGGTGTGTATATAAATAATTTTATTTTTTTGTTTAATTTCTTTTTATTATTTTCAGTTAAGTTGTCAATGTATAGGGTACAGAAGGAAGAGGGATACTTAAAATGGTTGAACATAGTGGGGTTCACATTAGTTATACAGAGTCAATAAAATTTTCCAGTATGAGCAATTGCAATTACAGTTACAGTGCCCCTTTGGGGCATTCAATGTCTTTGCTGGTAAGTGTGTGTCGACCGTTCAGGATTTCTAGTAGCGATGTCAATACCTTTCATAACATGGCTAGCAACATTTGGACCCTTAGGTCCCAACAAGTACACTCTAGGACTGTGATTTTGGGATGTTCGAGTGAATTATATCGTCGGTTGAGCTGTCATAAAAACAGGACTGATAAGGTTACTTGTGGGCTTAGGAGTTAGAGGCTCCCCGACCTCCCAGTTCCGTTGTTCTGACATAATATACCCAGTGGGTTAGTGGGTCTCCTGTTCCCATCAGACATTTAACGCGGTTGGGGCGTGTGGGTCCCCGTCATTGTGGTGGGAGGTGAGACCGTTGTTTTTTTGTCTAGGGGACGGGTTTGTTCAGTGTTTATACCCCAGGTGTTGGTGCCTGAGTGATAGGGCTGGTAGGCCGTGTAGGCCGTGTTAGGCTTAGGTTAGAGCAGGATTCAAGGTTCTGGCCTGCGATGTACCTCGGGTAAGGGCTTTCCTGCCTTTGTTTTTTCGCAGTACGTGTCCTGATGTGCACCTGTGTCTCTAGCAGTCGTCTTGTTGTATGTTGTCTTGCGGTCGGGGATCCAGGTATGTCTCCCTAAGGGTTTCAGGGAGTAGCCTGTGCTCGTACCTGTGTTTGGTCTCGTTTTGTCTGTTAGTCGTGCTTACGGGGTAGGGTGGGGAGGAGGGACGGGCGTGCTCATTGACTATACGGATATTGAACGTTGCCAAACTACTCATCCCCCTACACCGGAAAGACACGGTGGCCCAAGCGAAGTCCCAGTAGGGGAACTTCACCAGCCCAGCGTACCCCGACAGCTGGCTTCCCGAGGAGCCGCCCCCCACTCCCCCCCCTCCCCCCCCCTCCCCCCCCTCCCTCCCTCCTCCCCCCTCCTCCCCTCCCCCCCTCCCCCCCTCCCCCCCCTCCCTGAGGGGGGGGGAGGGGGAGGGGGGAGGGGGGAGGAGGGGGGGGGAGGGGGGGCGGCTCCTCGGGAAGCCAGCTGTCGGGGTACGCTGGGCTGGTGAAGTTCCCCTACTGGGACTTCGCTTGGGCCACCAGCTCGTGTTTGTAGATAGCTGGGGTCTTAGTATTAACCAGTTTCCCCTAGTAAGTCTGGGAGTCTATCTCCAGTCATCGTCAGAATCCAGTGTGTCCATGTATCTAGGTACCTCTGGGCTCTGTCCGTTGCCGTCAGGTGTAGGTCCTCCATCACCCTGAGGTCCTCCATTTTCGCAAACCATTCCCTGAGGGTAGGGGCCACCGTGTCTTTCCAGTGTAGGGGGATGAGTAGTTTGGCAACGTTCGATATCCGTATGGTCAATGAGCGTTTGTATCTGTTGTCGGGCACCTTAGTGTGGTGTAGGAGCATTGCTGCCGGTTCGTAGGGAGGGGGGCTGTCTGAGAATTTCATATAAATAATTTTAGTGTTTAACACAGAGATGTGTTTGTATGAAGTGTTGACGTTTCAAAGCAGGAGTGTGTTTGTATGTAAAGTTTCAATGGAGGGGTGTATTTGTATTTAATGTTGGTCGTCAGATGCTCAGACACACAGGTACACATGCTGACACACATGCAGATACACACACTGACTACATACAGATACGCACACAGACACATACAGATACACAGACAGATAAACTGAGACATACTGACACACACAAATACATACAATGATAGACATACCGAGACACACTGATACATACTATCATACAGGCACATACAATGACAAACATACTGACATACAGATATATATACTGACACACACACAGATACAAACATTGATAGACATACTGACACACACACACAGGCACATATACAGACATGCTGACACACACACACACAGTATGTCTATCAGCGTATGTGGCTGTGTGTGTCAGTGTGTCTGTATATGTGCCTGTGTGTGTGTTTCAGTATATCTATCAGTGTATGTGCCTGTGTGTGTGTGTGTCAGAATGTCTGTCAGTGTATGTATCTGTGTGTCAGTATGTTTGTCATTGTATGTGCCTGTGTATGCCAGTATGTCTATCAGTGTGCCTGTGTGTGTGTTCATATGTCTGTATATGTTTCTGAGTCAGTATGTATATCAGTGTATGTGCCTGACACACACACATACACACACAGGCACATACACTGGCAGACATACTGACACACACAGACACATAAACTAATAGGCATACTGACACACACACGGGCACATACACTGTCAGACATACTGACACACACAGACCTACTGACACACACAGATACATACACTGTCAGACATACTGACACACACAGACCTACTGACACACACAGATACATACACTGTCAGACATACTGACACACACAGACCTACTGACACACACAGATACATACACTGACAGACATACTGACACACAAAGACCTACTGACACACACAGATACATACACTGACAGACATACTGACACACAAACACACACACACAGACTTACTGACACACACAGACATACTGACACACACACACAGACTTACTGACACACACCCACACACAGACATACTGGCGCACACACACACAGATACATGGACAGACATACATGTCAAATTTACATTTTGAAGCCCAACATCCAGTTTCCTACCTTTTGCTACAGGGTCCCTGGGGTCTAATGTGCTGCCTGAGGCTGATGAGAGTGAGGAGCCATCCTCACTGCCACCTCCTGGAGCGGGTGTAGGACAGTTCAGATCAGCCTATGCCCTCAGTGGGCAGATCGGGATCCCACTGGAACAAGCTTTGCCCTTCACTCTGCTGAAAAAGTTGCCGGGGTGGTGTAGCTTGAAGGAGGAGGGTTAGGCCACATGGTGCCCATAAGGGATTCATCAGATTGATTGTTGGCAGGTAAAGTACCAGGTGTAGTCTACCAGGACCAGCTTCCGTCGCGGTTCTCTGGAGTTGCAGCCACTCTCTTGTTGATGTCACCAGATGGCACCCGGCTGGGCAAGCCGCTTGTCAGATCTTGGTGTTTGGGTGAGGTTGTCCGCTCATGCAGCCTGCTCCAGAACCTCGCGAATATTTGATGCAGCTTGGTGAGGGTATCGACACCTTTGTTGCTGGGAGCTAGTGTGCACATGGCTTATGCCATAACAGAATTGCTGGAAACTCGAGTGAACATGATGCCACCACCGTTGTGGCTTGCGAAGCGAGCAGCAGTGCCAATGTGCTGCCTGAGGCTGATGAGAGTGAGGAGCCATCCTCACTGCCACCTCCTCCTGTACCACTCCTTCTGCCGTCTCCCGCGCAGCAGCTCTCTTTATGGGAGGAAGTGACTCTCGGCTGTCACTTCCTCCCAGTGCTGACAAAAAAAAAGCAAGGGGCCCGGTCGCGCTGTTAAAGGGCCACAGCGCCCGACCGGGTCCCTGCTGGTACAAGCCCACTGGGTGGCCCTAAGTGCATGAGCCACCCGGTGGGACTCCTTACAGTGCGGGGCCCGCCACCATGATCGGCTGGGAACATTTTTTTGTTTGTTTGAGGGCAGCTGCCTTGGGCCCCCAAGAGTAATTGGGCCCGGGGCAGCTGCCCCGTTTGCCCTGTGTTAAAGACGGCCCTGGCCATGAGGGGGTGTATGTAACCTGCAACAATTTCTAGGTAGGTGTTATGTGTCAAGTGAAAATCCACATGAATGCCAAGGTTTTCCAGAATAGCATTGCTCAGAGCATAACACTGCCTCTGCTGGTCTGCCTTCTTCCTATAATGCATCCTCTTCCCTAGGTTAACAACGTACCCATCCATCCACCTGATCTAAAAGAAAAGGTGATTCATCAGACCAGAAAACCTTCTTTCATTGCCTCATAGTTCATTTATGCCGCTTACGTCCCCATTGAAGGCACTTTCGGTGGAGGACAAGAGTCATTATGGGCACTCTGCCTAATATACAGCTATGCAGCTCAAGACACAGCAAACAGCGATGCACCTTTCTATAATGGCCAGTGTTAAGTTCTTCAGCAATTAGAGCTAGTAGCTGTGTGATCAGACCAGATGGGCTAGCCTTCACTCCTTACGTGCATCAATAAGCCTTGGGTGCCCATAACCCAGACACCAGTTGTCCTTTCTTGCACCACTTTTGGTAGGTACTAACCACTGCACACGGGAATACCCCTTAAGACTTTATGTTTTGGAGATGCTCTGACCCAGTCGTCGAGCCATCGCTATTTGACCCTTGTCAAAGTCACTGATCTTTTCGCCTGCTCATTTTCCTGCTTCCAACACATGAAACTCAAAAACTGGCTGTTCACTTGCTGCTTAATATATCCCACCACTTGACAGGTGCCATTGTAACAATATAATTAATGTTATTCACGTCTCCTTATATTGGTTTTAATGTTGTGACTGATCAGTGTTTAACACATGACAAAACACAGTGGCTTATTATATATAAATGTTTTGATTCATGAAGCTTAGTGGATGTATATGTGTGTTGTGACCTAATAAAATGTAACTGCAGAGACTCGAGAACTCAGAAGTTATATATACCAGTTAAACATTAATGTCCAGCTCTTATGACTGCTTTCCAGAAATGTTCATATAATATTAATGATTTTAAAACAGAAAGACAACCTATTTATTTGAATGCTTTTAACTGTATCCATTTCTGTAGTTATGTAATGACTAATACTTGGGGCCAAGATCGTAAGTTGCTAAAAATATGACTGCTGCCTACCAACTGCATTATGCATTTTATATAGAACTCTGTAGATAATATGGAGTTATTTCAGCAACATCATTCATCTACTCAGGTGGCAAAGTCTACCTGCATATTGAGAGAGAAAGAGTGTAGGCTCCAGACCCGGTAAATCGTGGCAACAGATAGATTGAGTGGATTGTGCAGGGTGTGTCAGTGTTTATGCTCAGAGAGTGCACATCAAGTAGGTGTGTGTATGTGTATATATATATATATATATATATATATATATCATAGGCGTGCGCAGCCTATTGCATTAGGGTGTGCACCCTAAAGCACAAACACACACCGCATGTATGTGTGTATATATATATATATATATATATATATATATTTGTTATATATATATATATACATACACACACACACACACACATACACTGCTGTTTGTGTGTGTGTGTGCTGTTAGTGCGTTGTGTGAGGGTGCTGTGTGTGTGTGTGAGGGTGCTGGTATTGTGCTATGTGGGTGTCAGGGTACCTGAGGCCTCTACCTCTAAGGGAGGTAGAGACTTGGTGGTGTATCCGTCCAGGCGAGCTGTTTCCTCCGTTCCTCGCGGTTCATCCAGTCACTTAAACACCGGCCGCGAGGAATCCACGTCCTTTTCTAGCAGGACGCTCAATACGTGACGTCATGACGCTAGCACGAGCAATCTGTCACTCAAGTGTCCGATATCCAATCGGTACTTGTCAGAGGCGTGATTTCCATCCAGAGCCAGGGTATTTAAGCTTACTCCTTACTTCAGCTCATTGCCCTGTCGTGGTTCTAGCTTGTCTAGTCACTCAGTGCTCTGGTATTCTAGTTTGCTCTATTGGTTTTGACTCGGCTCGTTGTACTACCCTGTTTCTCTGTTATCCCTTGACCCGGCTTGTCTCTCGCTTACCTGTCTTCTCGTTCCCTCGACCTCGGCTTGCCTCTGACTATTCTTTACTCTCGGTACGTTAGTCCGGCCATTCTAAGGCCCGGTATACGTACCTTTCCACTCTTTGTACTCTGCGTGTTGGATCCCTGTCCCGATCCTGACATTACGACAGGGCCAATGGATCCTGCAGGTACAAACAGTCAGCTTGGTTCTTCGGATCCCAGGTTTGACGCCATGGAACATAGGATGGATCAGATGGCTTTGGCACTACAGGCACTTTTGTCTCGTGCTAGTAATCCACCTGAGGAGACACGTACTCCTTCTATCTCTCCTGCAGTCTCAGGTCTAGAGGTAGCCACTGTAGGTGCTTCTTCCCGTATTACCCCACCAGTACGTTATGGCGGGTCACCGGAGAAGTGTCGTGGCTTTCTAAACCAGATTAGCATCCATTTCGAACTACAACCCCGCTCTTATCCTACAGATAGAGCAAAGGTTGGATTTATTATTACTCTGCTCATTGAAAAAGCTTTGAGATGGGCCAATCCTTTATGGGAGAATGATAATCCACTCGTCTATAATTATAATGCCTTTGTAGCTGCGTTTAGAAGAACTTTTGACCCTCCTGGCAGAAAGGTCAATGCAGCTAGATTAATGTTGCGCCTTAAACAGGACAATCGAACACTTGTGGATTATGCACTAGAGTTCAGATCCTTGGCGGCAGAAGTTAAGTGGAACGAACAGGCTTATATAGATGTGTTTCTGAATGGGTTATCAGATGTAATTCTTGACGAGGTCGCTACTAGAGAACTCCCTGAAAATTTGGAGGATTTAATTTCTTTTATATCTCGTATTGATGAACGCTTAAGAGAGAGGCAGAACACTCGAGATAGGACCCGTAGACCCTCCTTTAAACTAGCGCCTACCTTTCAAATCTCTGAGTTCGAAGACTTACGTATTCCTGAACCTATGCAGATAGGCAGTACTCATCTCACTGAAAGGGAGAGACAGTACAGGAGAAGGGAGGGTTTATGTATGTATTGTGGAGTCAGGGGTCATTTACGCCTAAATTGTCCCAATCGTTCGGGAAACGCTCGCACCTAAGTTCCTCTAGAGGACAGGCCTTGGGTGTTTCTACTTTGTCCTCTATTCACAACTACAAGGAGCTCAGGCTTGTGTTACCCGTTTCTTTAAAGTGGGAGAAGGGAGTAGTTAAGACTATGGCACTAATCGATTCTGGAGCTGCTGAGAGCTTTATAGATCAGGGTTTTGCTGCCAAGCATGCTATTCCATCCCAGTTAAAAGAGACACCTCTGGCTGTTGAGGCCATCGATGGTAGACCGTTACTTGAGCCTGTTATTTTTCATGAGACCATACCGATTAACTTGACTGTTGGCATCCTGCATAAAGAGGATATATCCTTGATGCTCATTTCTTCTCCGTCTATTCCCATAGTTCTGGGGTACTCCTGGCTGAGGAGACACAACCCTATTATTAATTGGGAATCAGGGGAGATAGTTTCGTGGGGAGAGAATTGTCAAGAAAAATGCTTGCGGAAGGTCTTACCTCTTGGATTAACTAATACATCGAATACCTCTGACAATCCTACAGAGACACAAATTCCGCCTCAGTATCTAGATTTAAAGGCAGTATTTGACAAAAAGAAAGCCGATACCTTACCCCCACACAGGTCCTTTGATTGCAAAATTAACCTACTCCCTGGTACCATGCCTCCCAGAGGTCATGTATACCCATTATCTATAAAGGAGAACTCAGTCCTAGAGGAATATATTCACGAGAATTTAGACAAGGGATTCATCAGGAGGTCCTCCTCCCCTGCCGGGGCTGGATTTTTTTTTGTTAAAAAGAAAGATGGTTCTTTGAGACCTTGTATTGATTATCGAGGCTTGAATAAGATAACCATTAAAAATGCCTACCCGATTCCCTTGATCACCGAACTCTTCGATCGTTTGAAGGGCTCTACAATTTTCACCAAGTTAGACCTCAGAGGGGCATATAACTTGGTGAGAATCCAGCAGGGACATGAGTGGATGACGGCATTCAATACTCGATATGGCCACTATGAATATACTGTCATGCCTTTTGGGTTATGCAATGCGCCAGCAGTATTCCAAGATCTGATTAATGAGGTTCTTAGGGAATTTCAGCAAGAGTGCGTCATTGTATACCTAGATGATATACTCATTCATTCTAGTGACATTGAGATTCATCACAAACAAGTCAGGAGGGTTTTGCACAAGCTTCTCCAGCATGGCTTGTACTGCAAGTTGGAGAAATGTAGCTTTGATCAAACCCAGGTAACCTTTCTCGGCTATGTGATCTCTGGGGAGGGATTTAAGATGGATCCGGATAAGCTCCAATCCATTCTAGAGTGGCCTTTACCCACAGGTCTTAAAGCCATACAGAGATTTATTGGTTTTTCCAATTATTATAGGCGCTTTATTAAGGGCTATTCTTCCATTATTGCACCTATCACTAACATGACCAAACAGGGGGCTGACACTAAGAATTGGACTACTGAAGCTCTCCTTGCGTTCAAGACTCTCAAGGAGCTTTTCGCTTCCGCTCCAATTTTAGTTCACCCTGACACTTCTCTGCCATTTTTGCTCGAGGTAGACGCATCAGAGACTGGTTTAGGTGCTGTTCTATCTCAAAGGTTGGGTGTTGATAAACCATTACATCCATGTGGATTTTTCTCTAAAAAATTGACCGGTACTGAAAGCAGGTATGACATTGGTGACAGAGAATTACTAGCGGTTATCAAGGCTTTGAAAGAATGGAGACATTTATTGGAAGGTACATTACATCCTGTTACCATCCTGACAGACCACAAAAACTTGTCCTATATCGGAGAGGCCAAGCGTCTGTCCTCCAGGCAGGCTCGTTGGTCGTTGTTTCTTACCCATTTCAATTACGTTCTGACTTACAGACCTGGGTCAAAGAATTCTAAAGCCGATGCGCTATCTCGCCAATATGAACCCTCTGCTTCAGTTGAACCACTTTTGTCTTCCATTGTACCCAAATGCAATATTATTGCTAATACCAGTCTCAAAATTCATTCCCCGCTACTTGACCAGATCTTGAAGTCACAACATCTAGCTCCCGGAAACACTCCTGAGGGAAGAAACTTTGTTCCTCCTGAACTTCAACTGGAGCTCTTACAATGTTTTCATGGAAGTAAAATAGCTGGTCATCCTGGTATTCGCAAGACGTACTCTCTGATATCCAAGGATTTCTGGTGGCCTTCACTTCGTAAGGATATTGAGGAGTTCGTCGCAGCTTGTGAGACTTGTGCCAAGACTAAACTATCTCATGCATCCCCATGTGGCCTGTTACACCCCTTGGACATTCCTGAGAAACCTTGGTCCTGTTTGTCCATTGACTTTATCGTTGATTTGCCTGCTTCCAAAAGACAGACTGTTATTCTCACGGTGGTGGATAGATTTACCAAGATGGCCCATTTCGTGCCATTACCTAAACTTCCGACTTCCCCTGAATTGGCGGAGATTTTTGCGAGAGAAGTTTTTCGCCTACATGGGATCCCTTCAGAGATTGTTTCTGATAGAGGTTCTCAATTTGTCTCACGTTTCTGGAGATCCTTTTGTTCTCAAATGGGCATCAAATTGAACTTTTCCTCTGCCTATCACCCTCAGTCTAACGGAGCTGCTGAACGTACTAATCAAAAGATCGAACAGTATCTGCGTTGCTTTGTTTCCGAACACCAGGACGATTGGGTCGGTCTGATTCCTTGGGCGGAGTTCGCACACAATAACCTTGTTTGCGATTCAACTCGCTCTAGCCCTTTCTTCATGAACTATGGCTTTCATCCTTCGATTTTTCCTTCGGTTTCCTCTTCTCAGGGGATACCGTCGGTTGATGATCATGTCGCCAACCTGAAGAAATTATGGGATCAGACTCGACAAATTCTATTACATAGTTCCTCGCTGTTCAAGAAACACGCTGACAAACATAGAAGAGCGGCTCCTGTTTTTGTTCCTGGGGATAGGGTATGGTTGAGTACTAGGAATATTCGCCTAAAAGTTCCGTCCATGAAATTTGCTCCTCGTTACATAGGCCCTTACAGGGTTCTCACTCGTATCAATCCGGTTGCGTATCGCCTTGCTCTGCCACCTGCCTTACGCATTCCTAACTCTTTTCATGTCTCCTTATTGAAACCCCTCATTTGCAACAAATTCTCCTCTAAGGTCTCCTCGCCTCGTCCTGTTCAGGTGGAGGGTCGGGAGGAGTACGAGGTCAGCTCCATCATTGACTCCAGAATTTCAAGGGGAAAATTGCAATATCTGGTCAACTGGAGGGGATATGGTCCTGAGGAGAGGAGTTGGGTACCTCAGGAGGACGTCCATGCTTCTCGCCTTCGCAGAGCATTTCACCTTCGCTTCCCATCTCGCCCCGGTTCATTCCGCCCGGTGGGCGTATCTGAGAGGGGGGGTACTGTCAGGGTACCTGAGGCCTCTACCTCTAAGGGAGGTAGAGACTTGGTGGTGTATCCGTCCAGGCGAGCTGTTTCCTCCGTTCCTCGCGGTTCATCCAGTCACTTAAACACCGGCCGCGAGGAATCCACGTCCTTTTCTAGCAGGACGCTCAATACGTGACGTCATGACGCTAGCACGAGCAATCTGTCACTCAAGTGTCCGATATCCAATCGGTACTTGTCAGAGGCGTGATTTCCATCCAGAGCCAGGGTATTTAAGCTTACTCCTTACTTCAGCTCATTGCCCTGTCGTGGTTCTAGCTTGTCTAGTCACTCAGTGCTCTGGTATTCTAGTTTGCTCTATTGGTTTTGACTCGGCTCGTTGTACTACCCTGTTTCTCTGTTATCCCTTGACCCGGCTTGTCTCTCGCTTACCTGTCTTCTCGTTCCCTCGACCTCGGCTTGCCTCTGACTATTCTTTACTCTCGGTACGTTAGTCCGGCCATTCTAAGGCCCGGTATACGTACCTTTCCACTCTTTGTACTCTGCGTGTTGGATCCCTGTCCCGATCCTGACAGTGGGTTAGTGTGTTGTGTGTGAGGGTGCGGTTTGTGTGTGAGGGTGCTGGTAGTGTGCTGTGTAAGGGTGTGTTAGGGTCCTGTTAGTGTGCTGTGTGAGGGTGCTGTTTGTGTGGTGTGTGTGTGAGGGTGCTGTTTGTGTCGTGTATTTGTGAGTGTGCTGTTTGTGTGAGGGTGCTGTTAGTGTACTGTGTGTGAGAGTGTTGTGTGTGTGTGACGGTGCTGTATGTGTGCTGTGTGTGTGAGGGTGCTGTATGTGTGCTGTGTGTGAGGGTGCTGTATGTGCGCTGTAGTAAATATCCCCCCTCCCTTCTTACCTTATGTAGGGAGGGGAGATCCTTGCTGCCATGTGCCATCCCTGGTGGTCCAGTGTAGAGTATACTCTAGCCTGCGGGGCTAGAGTTCACTCTTGCGAGATATGAGCGTTGCCACGGCAATGCTCAGATCTCGCGAGAGGAACCTGGCAAAGCTTCTGTCTAGAGCTCCCCGGGTCCTCTCCTGCCCCCCTCCATGCTGCTGTGGGCCGGTGAGGTAGATCTTTGATCTCCCCGCCGGCCCATGGAGGCTTAGAGCAGAGCCGGCACTCAAATAGTGCCGGCTCTGCATGAGCCTACAGGGGAGATCCGGAGATCTCTCCTGCCGGCAGGGGTCAAGTCCTGGGGAATAAAGTGGACTAAAGTGGATTCCCACCCCCCCCAAAAAAATAATATACACTCGTGTATATATACGTGCACACACACATATATATATACGCGTACACACACACATACACTCACAGACACACACACATACACTTACAGACACACACATACTCTGACACCCACACACCCACACATACATTCACATACACTCACAGACACATACACTCACATACACACACACACACACTCACAGACACACACACTCACACACACTTACAGACACACACACACTCACATACTCAGACACACTCACATACTTAGACACACACACACTCACAGACACACAAACACACTCACAGACATACTTAGACAGACAGACACACCCACACACACACTTAGACACACACACACACAGACACACATACTCAGACACACACTCACAGACATACTTACACACACACACACACACAGACATACTTAGACACACACACAGACACTCACAAATTATTATTTTTTAATTAAAAATTGTCCACCCAGCCTCCCTACCTGGAGAGCTGGCGTGGACTTGTCCCTGGGGTCCAGTGGGTCGGGTGCCGGTCTCCATCTCAGCCGCGGCGAGGGAGCTGTGTGCTCTCTGCTTCCTCTCGCCGCGCGGGCTGTCTGCTGTAGCTGGGAGCCGGAATATGACGTCATATTCCGGCTCCCAGCATCAGTCGACAGCCCTCGCGGCGAGAGGGAGCAGAGAGCACACAGCTCCCTCGCCGCGGCTGAGATGGAGACCGGCGGGGGGGGAAGGGGGGGTCCATTACCAGGGTAACTCGGGGGGAATGAGGAGGGCATTTGGGGGTGGCAGAGTGCCTGCAGGAACAGTGGGAACATTGTTCCCACGCGTTCCTGCAGGACTCACAGGCGTGCCGCGGGGATTAGGGTGTGCCTAGGCCCACCCGGCACACCCCGTGCGCACGCCTATGATATATACACACACACACACACACATATATATGTATGTATGTATGTATGTGTCCGTGACTGTGTGTGTTATTGAGTGTATGCATCAGAGAGAGAGAGAGATGGAGTGTGTGTGTGTGTGTGTGTGTATAGCTCAGTAAGACAATCAAGTATTTGGAACTTACATGAATTTAAAATCTAAGGTCAAATTAGCCAAACTGGAAACATTCTCCAAGTAAGCTATGCTTCTAACTTGGCTAACTTAGCCTTAATATGTCCATGACAATTCTCATTTTAGTAAATAACCCTGTGTATGTGTCAAATAATTACTTAGATTTATATATGTTTACATATATAAACTACTAACTCTGACAGCATTTGTTTGGCATGATCTCATTGCTCATTCTTGCCTAATTAAACCCCCTGTGCTTGCTACAATTAAACTATTACAATCCCAACATGTCCACTTCCTGATGGATGTCAAGGATGCCATTTTCCACTGGGTCATTCAAACCAACCCTAAAACATTTTTAAGTAGATAAATTCTAAAAAATAAAAAATGAAAGTGTAAGTACACTGAAAACAGAGTTGGTTGTGTTAATTAATGAAGACCACACAAAGGCAGATATTTTAAATGACTATTTTCTCTCAATATATATATTAAGGAGGAACCTATGGCAAGAGGTATAAAAATTATTTTGCAGTATATTAATATAAAAAAAGCTATGGGCCTTACGATAGTCACCCACAGGTACTTAAGGAGCCAATTGTTGAAATAAGTGAACCTCTGTTTTTAATCTTTCAAGATTTGTTTCTTTCAGAAATTGTACCGAAATGGTATGGAGGAAGGCAGATTTGATTCCTATATTCAAAAAGGATTCAAAATCTTTCCCTGGAAATTATAGACTTGTGAGCTTAACTTCTGTGGCTGGGAAAGTATTTGAGGAGTTATTAAAGGACCACTATAGGCACCCAGACCACTTCAGCTTAATGAAGTGATCTGGGTGCCTGGTCAAGCTAGGTGTGGGGAGAATGGCAATTTAATAGTTTTATTGCATAACTTTCATTGCATTATACTATAGTAAATGTCACATGATTTCTTACCATCTTATGCCCAGAGTGTCTAATATTATCATGGGCAGGGCCGGATTAACATAGGGGCTGATGAAGCTGCAGCTCCAGGCCCAGGCCCATGGAATAGGCCCATTTAAAAAAAAAATTTTTATTTTTTTACACACACTAATCTTAGCTTTGCCATCTGACTGGTATTTTACTGGTTTGCCACCCTACTGGTATTTGAGGCTGCCTGGCCGTGCCAGTATTGCAGTACCACCGGCAATACAAATGCAGGTATTTTTCTCAGAATAAATGGAGATTACTCTGCAATACCAGCACCGGCCAGTAGGGGTCACTGTGTGTGGAGAGAGGCAGGGATAGGAAGTTACAGCATATCCCTGCCTCTCTCGACTACTTACTGATCCGTGGGGGAGCAGCAATACAGCACAGAGTCCAGACAGCAGCTCTACAGCTCAGGTAAGAGAGGGATGGGGAGAAAGGCAGCAGGGACACAAGGGGACACTGAGACACTAGGGGACACTGAGACACTAGGGTACATATGGGGACACTGAGACACTAGGGAAACAGACACTAGGGGACAAAGGGGGCACAGACACTAGGGGACACAGACACTAGGACACATGGGGACACAGACGCTGGGAGACCTGGAAACACAGACACTTGGGGACACTGGAAAACATGGGGACACAGACACTAGGGGACACTGGGACACACGGGGATGCTGAGACACATGGGGATGCTGTGAAACATAGGGACATTGGGAGACACTGGGACACGGAGACACTATGTCCCCATGTCTCCCAGTGTCGCCAGTATTGCAGTACCACCGGCAATACAAATGCAGGTATTTGTCTCAAGAATAAATGGAGATTACTCTGCAATACCAGAACCGGCCAGTAGGGGTCACTGTGTGTGGAGAGAGGCAGGGATAGGAAGTTACAGCATATCCCTGCCTCTCTCTACTACTTACTGATCCGTGGGGGAGCAGCAATACAGCACAGAGTCCAGACAGCAGCTCTACAGCTCAGGTAAGAGAGGGATGGGGAGAAAGGCAGCAGGGACACATGGGGACACTGAGACACTAGGGGACACTGATACACTAGGGGACATATGGGGACACTGAGACACTAGGGAAACAGACACTAGGGGACAAATGGGGACACAGACACTAGGGGACACTGAGACACTAGGACACATGGGGACACAGACGCTGGGAGACCTGGAAACACAGACACTTGGGGACACTGGAAAACATGGGGACACAGACACTAGGGGACACTGGGACACATGGGGATGCTGAGACACATGGGGATGCTAGAAACATAGAAACATAGAATGTGACGGCAGATAAGAACCATTCGGCCCATCTAGTCTGCCCAGTTTTCTAAATACTTTCATTAGTCCCTGGCCTTATCTTATAGTTAGGATAGCCTTATGCCTATCCCACGCATGCTTAAACTCCTTTACTGTGTTAACCTCTACCACTTCAGATGGAAGGCTATTCCGTGCATCCACTACCCTCTCAGTAAAGTAATACTTCCTGGTATTTTTGCCCCTCTAATTTAAGACTATGTCCTCTTGTTGTGGTAGTTTTTCTTCTTTTAAATATAGTCTCCTCCTTTACTGTGTTGATTCCCTTTATGTATTTAAATGTTTCTATCATATCCCCCCTGTCTCGTCTTTCCTCCAAGCTATACATGTTAAGATCCTTTAACCTTTCCTGGTAAGTTTTATCCTGCAATCCATGAACCAGTTTAGTAGCCCTTCTTTGAACTCTCTCTAAAGTATCAATATCCTTCTGAAGATATGGTCTCCAGTACTGTGTACAGTACTCCAAGTGAGGTCTCACCAGTGTTCTGTACAATGGCATGAGCACTTCCCTCTTTCTACTGCTAATACCTCTCCCTATACAACTAAGCATTCTGCTAGCATTTCCTGCTGCTCTATTACATTGTCTGCCTACCTTTAAGTCATCAGAAATAATCCCTTTCCTCAGATGTTGAGATTAGGAGTCTATCAAATATTCTGTACTCTGCCCTTGGGTTTTTACGTCCAAGATGCATTATCTTGCACTTTTCCACATTAAATGTCAGTTGCCACAACTCTGTGAAACATAGGGACATTGGGAGACACTGGGACACGGAGACACCCCATGTCTCCCAGTGTCCCCATGTCCCCCATCCAGTGTCGCTAGTGTCTCAGTGTCCCCAAGTCTCCCAGTGTGCCTAGTGTCCCCATGTGTCCCAGTGTCCCTATATGTCCCAGTGTCTCCATGTCTATGTCCACAACTGTCCCCATGTCTCCCAGTGTCCCCAAGTGTCTGTCTCCCAGACAGTGTCCCATAGTCTTCCGGTGTCCCCATGTTTCTGTGTCCCTAGTGTCTTAGTGTCCCCAAATGTTTCAGTGTCCCCATGTCTCCCAGTGTCTGTGTTCCTAGTGTCTCAGTGTGCCTAGTGTCCCCATGTCTCCCAGTATCCCTATATGTCCAAGTGTCCCCATGTCTATGTCCACAACTGTCCCCATGTCTCCCAGTGTCCCCAAGTGTCTGTCTCCCAGCCAGTGTCCTCTAGTCTCCCAGTTTCCCTTAGTCTCCCAGTGTCTGTGTTCCCATGTCTGTGTCCCTAGTGTCTTAGTGTCCACAAATGTTGCAGTGTCCCCATGTCTCCCTAGTGTCTCAGTGTCCCCATTTCTCCCAGTTTCCCTAAATGTCTCAGTGTCCCCATGTCTCCCAGTATCCCCATGTCTCAGTGTCCCCGGGTCTCTCAGTGTCCCCGGGTCTCTCAGTGTCCCCAGTATCCTAGTGACATGGGGACACACTGAGACATTGGTACACTGGGAGACATGGGGACACTGAGACACTGAGAGACTAGGGGACTGGGCAACATGGGGACACTGACACTGTGATACATAGGGACACTGAGACACTGGGTGACTTGTGAGACTGAGACACTGGGAGCAATCCATCTATACAGCAGAATCAAACTGTGAGTAGTCTGTTGGTGATTTTACTGAATTTTCTCTGATGTCACTCCTTGATTATACAAATGATTAAGGCTGGTATTTTTTTCCAACAAAAGGTGGCAACCCTAACTACTCTTCACATACTCTTGTTTAAAGGAGCACTATAGGGTCAGGAACACAATCATGTATTTCTGACCCTAGTATGTTAAAACCACCACCCTGGCCCCTTCTTGCCTCCTTAAGTATAGTAAAATATGACTTGTATTCAAGTCTGCAGCTGCTGGCTCTGCCTCTGAACTGACTGTCTGCTGACATCATCAGAATTGGTGGTCTGAGCAAATTACAATACTTCCCCATAGGATTGGCTGAGACTGTCAACTATGCAGATCAGGGACAGAGCCAGCAACATAGCCCTGGCCAATCAGCATCTCCTCATTAAGATACATTGAATCAATGCATCTCTATGAGGAAAGTTCAGTGTCTGCATGCCGAGGGTGGAGACACTGAATGGCAGTGCTGCACACTAGGCAGTACTGCCCCAGGAAGCACCTCTAGAAGCCATCTAAGGAGTGGCCAGTGGAGTTATTTTCTCTGAAAAGACAGTTTACTGCAAAAGGCCTGAATGGAATGATTCTACTTACCAGAACAAATACAATAAGCTGTAGTTGTTATGGTGAGTATAGTGTCCCTTTAAGTTTGGAAGCTTAAGAGGGATGTATGGGAACAAAACTTGTGTGGACTGGCTGACAATAAAATTAGTTTAGGTAATGCAGACGCTGGTCTCTCTAACACTGTGGCATGTCCCATTTCTTCAATACTCACTACATACACCTTTTCTCTGTCTCAGACTATATACCAGGAACTTCTGCCTGCTAGTAAGAAGGTAAGGAGACAAGTGGAAATGTGAGTGCTAGGGGACAGTCCTTAGAAAGCATGGAGTGAGCGCATCATTAGATGCATTTATGTCAAGCTCAGGGTGCTGCCTGCATAGTATGCCCTTAGTTGGACAGCCTGCAGGATTGGCTGGCAGCTGCCAGGCAGTCCTTCAAATTATTTGGACAGACATGCCCCCTTTTTGGGAGGTATGACTGTTTTAGTGTTTTTGGTCAATAAGATTCTGTAATTAGGCCCATCATAATTGTCAGCACCAGGCCCAGTGTGCTCTTAATCCGGCCCTGATCATGGGTGTGCTTCATCTTCTGATTGTAAGATCATTTGCCAAGTATTTTTTAACAAATCAACAAAGGCACTGTTTATGGGATTTTATGCTAGCTGTCGCCATCTGTTAATAATGTGGCGTCTCTACTCGATGTTTCATATAAATTTAATATGTTGTGATAGGGTGGCCATTGCCATGAACCACACAACTCACTAGTTGCTTTAGTGGGTGGAAGGGTTAAAAATACAATTTACCTGCATCTATAAAAACTGCCATCACCAATTCAATTTATAAATAGGGTGCCTTAGGTTACCCCAAATGAATCAGACTTAAAAACCCACAGAACACATTTGAGTGGAAATGCATAGTACTATGGTATAAGTCTCTTCAGTAATGTGATACGTATACCAGACAAAGGCAGAACTTAGTCAAGGTATATTTATTATGAACAAAAATTGCTTCAGTGCATACAAATAGCAAACAGATTAAATAAAAAGTCAGAAAAGTATCATAAACCTTTAATTCTTACTCTATTAGCAAGATACCAGTCATTCTGTCCCAAAAGAGCTTTTGGTAAGGGAAATGGAAATCCACTACAAATTCGTTCTGGCTCTTAAAATGGATTAGAAAATGATTTAGGTTTTTCCGGGGTTATATACACATTTCTGCTTAGACTGACCCTTCTGCAGAGGGTGCAGGAATATGAGGACATTTAATGCAATCCAAAACCTGGCTAAACATGCACAATGTATGTTTAGAATCTCTTTGTAATCATGTCAGATAATTTCTGTGAATCCAGACAATTAGTTTGAGACCAAACATAACATGTTTCACACATAATGCCTCAAAACCAAAATACCATCTAAACTCCTTCTAAAACCTAAAGTGGGGAACCCTTCCCTGAACATACCACATACATTCTAAGTGTTGTGTTGAATCTCAAATCTGACGGTCTATCTGATAAGGTCTGGTTATGAGATTCCTTCATATTATGTGGTTTAAAAATAGAAAACTAAAATATGCCTTAATTGCTACACTGTTTCTATAGCTTACCCTAAATCCTGCCTCTTTAATAGATATCCTATATGAAATCTATATGTTTGCAAGAAGGATAATTATGATTTGTTGATGACAGGTCAACTTTTAGTTGGCTGTGGAAAATGTATTTACTACACTGTCTGACACTGCACACGGTTTCACCCCCGGCTTAGCCCCCCCCCCCCCTCCCCCCCATATTGAGAATTTTAACAAAAGATTATTCTATTTATTTATTAGATCTACTCTAAAATATGCGATATTAACAATCATTTTCAGGGGAGCCAGCCCCCCCTTAACAAAAATGTGTACAAAATGTTGTTGATGATGATAGCTCTTTGTTAGATCAGGTTTGATCAATCAAAATTTTTGTTAGATCTAGTCTAATTACTGAGATATTGCATATATAATTAGGGGGGCCTGGCCCCCCCTCAACTGAAATTTGGACAAAATGTTACTGATTTTGGTAGATATTCATTAGATCAGGTTTGATCAACTGTTTTTTTTCGTTAGATCTATCACGCAAAAGGCGGTATTCACTACTTAACTTTGTGGGCGTGACTACAGGTTAGCCCACCCTCAACTGAAATTTTTTATTTTTTTTTGATTGATTTTGATAGATATTCGTTAGATCAGGTAAGATCAACTGGTTTTTTCGTTAGATCTATCACACAAGATGCGGTATTCACTACTTAACTTTGGGTAGGGGGGCTGTGAGGTGGGTAGGGGGGCTGTGAGGTGGGTAGGGGGGCTGTGAGGTGGTTAGAGGGGCTATGGGGGGTAGGAGGATGTGAGAGGTGTAGGGGGCTGTGAGGGGGTAGGAGGTTGTGAGGTGGGAAAGGAGTTCTGTATGGTAGGTATGGGAGCTGTAGAGAGTCTGGAAAGAGGGATACATTTTAGTTTTCTTTCCTGGTGGTCCAGTGAGCAGCTTTCCAGCGAGGTCAGCAACGTGCGTAGGGGTGGAGCTTGCGTGTGGAAGGCTGAGTTTCTGTTCAGGAGGCGGTACTTCCACGTGGGGGCGGGGCATGCAGACGAAATTGATTTATGCTGTGCAGGGAGACTGACAGGTCTCCCTCCAGCTGCTGACAGCCACACCAGCCACCAGCTCCTCCCTCCTTACACCGCTCGGACTGACAGACTGGCACAGTCCGAGGGGAAATATTTAAATGGATTCATCATGCTGGTTATTAGAGCTTGCTGTTATTAGAGCTTGCTGCGGCCCACCGGGAAATTTCCCGGTATCCCGGTGGGCCAGTCCGGCACTGATTGTAAGATCATTCTAAGGGCTCCCTCTTCACTGTCCTCCAGCTCTACTGGACCACCATGGAATCATGTATCCCACCTCCCTGCCCACAGGTAAGAGGCAGGGAGGGAGGGAATAAGTTAGAATTAAAAAACTTCTCATCCCCCCCCAAATTTACTTATTACCACAAACACACAACACCACGGACACACACTGCATGCACTTCATTAACACAGTCACACACAAAATTACTCAGGTTATACATGCATATTCAAATATCACTAATAACTTCAGTCTGGGCATATGCTGGACTATCTCCTCAATACTCTTCATGTAGAAAATAAAAAAAATATTGAAAATGATCTACACATTGTGTTAACCCCTTAAATACCGAGGACGATTCAGGACCGTCATCGGCATTTTAGCGTTGCCGACCGCTGACGGTCCTGAACCGTCACAACGGCAATCGGCGGTGCTCACAGTGTGGGGAGACTGCCTGCAGCCCAGACAGTCTCCCCATGGCGAATTAGGACCCCTGGGGCCATGTGATTGCTTAACAGAGCGATCACATGGTCACAATAGGTGTCCTAGTGACTGCCTGCGCTGACAGGCAGTCTCTCTGCTAGTGTAAAATCAAAAAAATAATAAAGGTTAATGTTAATAAAAAAATGTAATTATATATATGTGTGTGTGTGTGTGTGTGTGTGTGTGTGTGTGTATATATATATATATATATATATATGTGTGTATATATATATATATATATATATATATATATAATATCTATATGATATATAGACATATATATAATGTCATACTAAGTGTATTTTTATATTAATACACTTATAATTAAATTACACACGTATATATAATATATAATAACTATATATATTATATATATATTATTATAAAATACAAATTATAAGTGAATTGAATTAAATGATAAAATGTAAAAAATTAAAAAAATTATATATCTATATAAAATGTTATTCAAACCGTATTTTGATATTAATATATATATATATTTATATCAAAATACTCTTAGAATGAAATTGTATATATATCTATATATATCTATATATATATATATATATATATATATATATATATATATATATATATATATATATATATATAAAGATCAAAGGTAGGAAAAGCACTCCAAGGACTTCTTTCAATGTAGAAAATAAGTAAATTTTATTCGGCAACTGCCATAAAAACTTCAACGTTTCAGTCCTGTGTCAGGACTTTCGTCAGGATAACAGTGCATTGTAATAGTGACAGAATATATAGCAAAGTTAAACAGTTCTAATCCAATTAAAATCAAAATACAGTACATACGATACAGCTGAGACTTACCCCTCACCCTGTGTAACGAACTGCCTGGGCGCCAGAAAATCGCAGGCAAAATTGATTCCGATTCAAGTATTCTGCAGCTGTACGAATTGCTGCTGTGCTGACCACGCGTCGGCCGTTCCCATGGTTACCGGCTAGGCCGCGAGTTAGCGTGCGTTTGCATATTGTCATGGCAACCAGCCGATCGTAGAATGATCGGTTTGCAGGACAGTTCCGTACACAGGATGCAAGGGATAGAGCATGTGTGTTATTTGTGTTGAGGACCTAAAGTCACTAGCCTGTAACATAACATAATAAAGTATAAGTGGCATGTAACAACATTTGCATGGCAATAAGGCAAATACCCCGTGTCCGGTATGTCAATACACCACCTCTAAGTTTGTATACAAAATCACCTATCAACATGGTATCAATGCAAGGCACAGTAGTATGCCTATGATGTGCCAAAAGTGATGTCTGTAGGCAAGATAACCTGTAAATTAGTCATGGTGATATAATGTTAAGGGTCTAGCAGTATAGAAATACGGCCATGGAGGTCAATACAAGTTTGGTGTCCTTATTGACCATAATGTACTACTTAGTGGTATGGGTAAAGACTTGCTAGGGGTCTTAGGTTGAGTGCTAGTGAGTGAAGCAGATTAGTTCCTAGTGGGTGAGAAAACAGTCTTATGTAACCACACTGATATTACACGACTATACACACAAGAATTTACACAACTATATACATAAAGTCTATCGCAGACCAAAATCCCCCTAATGTCCAGTCAAAGGAAAATACCCAAAGTGTACTTCTCATTGAGGCCCTTGGGTTGGACTGTGTCCAGAGTCCGAATCCAATGGAGTTCTCTTTGTAGCAAAAGTTTTTTTCGGTCGCCGCCCCTAAGTGGCTGTGGGATATGGTCTATCGCTGTAAACTTCATAGAGGGCAGAGGATGGCTTTTTTCCCAAAAATGCTTGGCCACTGGTAGCTCAGAACCCTTGTCCCTGTATGCTATGCGGATACTTGAACGATGATTGCGCATCCTCTCCCTGAGTGGAAGGTCTGTTTTGCCCACATAAGCCAGTCCACATGGGCAGACCAATTTGTATACTACATGATCGCTGGTACAGGTGAGTCTGTGTCTGATAGTGTATTTTCTGCCCGTGTGTGGGTGGGCGAAGGTCTTGCACGGAATCATGTGGCTGCAGGTAACGCATCCTAGGCATCTGTAACATCCCAGGTTCGAGTGGATAGTTGGTTTGTCATAGCAATGCGTGGGGTCCGTCTTGACCAGTAAATCCCTTAGGTTCTTACCCCTGCGGTAGCACATCATTGGTGGCTCTCGAAATTGGCTTGGTAAGCTGGTGTCATTTGACATCATGCGCCAGTTGTGGTTGGTAGACTCCCTGATGCGGTCGGAGATGGTTGTGTACGTGATGGGGAATGTTAGTCTTCCCACCTTTGACTTCTGTGTTGGAACCACTTCCAGGCTTTTCTCCAGGGCTTGCTGTAGTATGATGGGGCTATATCCTCGAGCCAAGAACTTATTCCACATTTCGTTTAGTTGATGTTGTCTGTTGATTTCATTAGAGTTATTCCTGATTACCCTCAGAAACTGGGACTGTGGGAGGGAATTCTTTAGGTGCCTTGGATGGTAGCTGTCCGCGTGCAGAATGGTGTTTCTGTCGGTTGGCTTACTGTACAATGTGTATGCTATTTTCTTGTGTTCTATGTACAATCGTATATCGAGGAAGTCAATCGTTTGTTCATTTGTCATCATGGTGATGCGGATCGGTGTGTCGGTACTGTTAATGTATTCCAGCAGTTGCTCAGGTGTAGGTCCTCCCTTTTTCCAAATCATTATGATATCGTCTATAAAACGTTTATAGAACAATATGTTCTCTTGGAATGGGGTGATTATATGTTCCTGCTCGAAGATGTACATAAAACCGTTAGCGTACATAGGCGCCATGGCCGCTCCCATTGACGTTCCAGCTATTTGTTGATACCACGTTTGTTCAAACCTAAAGTAATTCTGGTTTAACACCAAGTGTAGTAGCTCCAAGGTGTACTCTATTGGAGGTCCAACATACAAAGATGATGCTGTTAGTATTTGTCTCATTGCGTCTATGCCCTTGTCGTGTGGGATGACGGTGTATAGACTCCTGACATCGCAGGTGATGAACGTTGTCCCTTCTTCTAAATTATCCAGTAGTCGCAACTCTGTTAATAGGCTTGGTGTATCCTTGATACAAGTTTTCAATTCCTCAACCGTTTTTTTGAATAGAAAGTCAAGCCACTTGGCTATGGGTTCTAAGATCCCCCCGATTGCTGAGACTATGGGTCTTCCTGGAGGTAGAGTTGGATGTTTATGTATTTTGGGCAACGTGTATATTACCGGTGTCCTGGGTTTCGTTTGTAGTAGGTATTTATACAAATCCTCCGAAATGTAGGTCGCATCTAGTCCTTGCTGTAGGGTCTGTTGAACCTTGTGCATAATTGCCTGTGTGGGGTCAGCCTTGAGTTTGGAGTAAGTACTGGTATCTTGTAGCTGGTTCAGAATTTCTTGTCTGTAATCGCTGTAATTCAACAAGACAATCCCTCCTCCTTTATCTGCTGGGCGAATTACTAGATTGGGATCCCTGGCCAGTGAGGTGATGATGTGACGTTCCTCCCTGGTGATATTTGATCTCGGTTTCTTGGGCTTAGTAAGATGGTCTTGTGTCTCCTGGTTTAGTGACCTCAAGAATGTTTTTATGGTCGGTTGGTTAGGCAGTGGGTCCCACACACTTTTAGGCTTAAATGAGTTTGTTTGTGTACACTCAGCGCCACTTGTTTTGAAGAAATCCTTCAATCTTAATGTCCTCCCAAATTTATAATTCTCGATTTCTTGGGTAAGTGGAATTGGGTAGTTTGTGGGTACGAATGAGAGCCTCTTCATTAATAGACGGTTCTCTGTGTGACTCAACTTTCGTGTTGATAGATTAAAGATCGGGATCATCTCCGTCTCGGTGGTTTGCCTTTCAGACCGGTAAACGCCACCCTTCTGTCCTCTTCTTGTGATGTAGCGTCTGGCTCTAGGTCTTGTCTGGAGCGTTGTCGTGTTGTGGTTCCTATCGCTGTCGTACCTCTCTCTAAAAAAAGGGTTGTATTTTGAGTAGATTCAGGTCTTTGTTGAGTGTCAGAATCGGAGGTAGACTCGCCCGACGTTTTGTCTATCGTGAATTGTCGTGGTCTTCTTATTGGTCGTCTGTTTCTATTAAAGCGAGGGGCTTCATTCTGACCGCTTAGCCACCAATATACCCTATGTTCAGTATAGTCATTTTTCACCTTCTCTTGCTTCTCTAGTTTGAATCTGATTAGATCCGTCTTATACTCTTTGACATTCTGTTCCAGTCTGAGGAGGATCGGAGCCGCTTCAGTGGATGTCAGCAGAATCACCTCCTTTGCCTCTAGTTGTGTGATTCTTTGTCTAATCTTTATGAGATCTTCTTTCACATCCTCTATGATGATGAGGATCAGGTCCAACGAGCATTTATTTAACACCGATATCCATTTTTTACAGACCTTTGGCTTAGCTCGTCCAATTGTGGGGATGTTCTTAATTCTGAACCCTCTTGGTATCTGTAGCCTTCTGTGGTAGTCTGACAGAAACAGTCCATGTAAGTCTAGATCTGTCTCTTTCTTTTTCAGACGTATAAGGTCCAGGTAAATCTCTTTAAGTGTGGTCGTTTGTGGTAAGTCTGTTGTTAGGGATATATAAATAAATAAAAATAATACGAAATATACATATGTCCATATACAAAATTACATAAATAATTATATAAATATACAAGTAGACTTCAAATATATAAATATGCATATATATTTAAATTCTATGTGCATATTTATGTAAGATTTTTACATAATTAAGTAATTTTATTGATTGCAATTTGAGGGGCCTGCCTGACAACCCAGGCCGAAAGTCCAGGGAATTTAATTTGCTAGCACTGTATTTTACCCTGTAACTTTCTATGACACCCTAAAACCTGTACATGGGGGGGTACAGTTTTACTCGGGAGACTTCGCTGAACAGTAAAACATATCACAGCGATTATATTGTCAATGAAAGTGACTTTTTTTGCATTTTTTTCACACACAAACAGCACTTTTACTGATGATATAATTGTTGTGATACGTTTTCCTGTTTTGAAACACTAATATATGTGTTCAGCAAAGTCTCCCGAGTATAACAGTACCCCCCATGTACAGGTTTTATAGCATTTTTGAAAGTTACAGGGTCAAATATATGGGTCAAATATTTTTACATTGAAAATTGCCAGATTAGTTACGTTACCTTTGAGAGCGTGTGGTAGCCCAGGAATGAGAATTACCCCCATGATGGCATACCAATTGCAAAAGAAGACAACCCAAGGTATTGCAAATGGGGTATGTCCAGTCTTTTTTAGTAGCCACTTAGTCACAAACACTGGCCAAAATTAGCGTTCAATTTAGTTGGTTTTTTTTCACACGCAAACAAATATGAACGCTAACTTTGGCCAGTGTTTGTGACTAAGTGGCTACTAAAAAAGACTGGACATACCCCATATTGAATACCCTTGGTTGTCTACTTTAAAAAAATATGTAGGGAGGAGTCGGGCAACTATAGGCCAGTAAGCCTAACTTCAGTAGTGGGGAAAGTGATGGAAACCATGTTAAAGGATAGGATTGTTGAACATCTAAAAACACATGGATTTCAAGATCAGAGACAACATGGGTTTACTTCAGGGAGATCATGCCAAACTAATCTTATTGATTTTTTTGATTGGGTAACTAAAATTATAGATCAGGGTGGTGCAGTAGACATTGCTTACCTCGATTTCAGTAAGGCTTTTGACACTGTTGCACATAGAAGGCTTATCAACAAACTACAATCTTTGAGTTTGGATTCCAATATTGTTGAATGGGTAAGGCAGTGGCTGAGTGACAGGCAACAGAGGGTTGTATTCAATGGAGTATATTCAAAGCTTGGGCTTGTCACCAGTGGGCTACCTCAGGGATCTGTACTTGGACCCATTCTCTTTAATATTTTTATTAGTGATATTGCAGAAGGTCTTGATGGTAAGGTGTGTCTTTTTGCGGATGATACTAAGATATGTAACAGGGTTGATGTTCCAGGAGGGATAAGCCAAATGGAAAATGATTTAGGTAAACTAGAAAAATGGTCAGAGTTGTGGCAACTGACATTTAATGTGGATAAGTGCAAGATAATGCATCTTGGACGTAAAAATCCAAGGGCAGAGTACAGAATATTTGATAGAGTCCTAACCTCAACATCTGAGGAAAGGGATTTAGGGGTGATTATTTCTGATGACTTAAAGGTAGGCAGACAATGTAATATAGCAGCAGGAAATGCTAGCAGAATGCTTGGTTGTATAGGGAGAGGTATTAGCAGTAGAAAGAGGGAAGTGCTCATGCCATTGTACAGAACACTGGTGAGACCTCACTTGGAGTACTGTACACAGTACTGGAGACCCTATCTTCAGAAGGATATTGATACCTTAGAGAGAGTTCAAAGAAGGGCTACTAAACTGGTTCATGGATTGCAGGATAAAACTTACCAGGAAAGGTTAAAGGATCTTAACATGTATAGCATGGAGGAAAGACGAGACAGGGGGGATATGATAGAAACATTTAAATACATAAAGGGAATCAACACAGTAAAGGAGGAGACTATATTTAAAAGAAGAAAAACTACCACAACAAGAGGACATAGTCTTAAATTAGAGGGACAAAGGTTTAAAAATAATATCAGGAAGTATTACTTTACTGAGAGGGTAGTGGATGCATGGAATAGCCTTCCAGCTGAAGTGGTAGAGGTTAACACAGTAAAGGAGTTTAAGCATGCGTGGGATAGGCATAAGGCTATCCTAACTATAAGATAAGGCCAGGGACTAATGAAAGTATTTAGAAAATTGGACAGACTAGATGGGCCGAATGGTTCTTATCTGCCGTCACATTCTATGTTTCTATGTTTCTATGTACATGTGGGGTGTGATTCAGAGATTTATGACAGATAATAGTGTTACAATGTCACTATTGATAATTTTTTTAAATTTATGTTTTGAAACCGCAATATCCTACTTGTACTTATAGCCCTATAACTTGCAAGAAAAAGCGAATAAGTATGTAAACACTGGATATTTTTAAACTCAGGACAAAATTTTGAATCTATTTAGCAGTTTTTTCATTTGCTTTTGTAGATGAGTAAAAGATTTTTCAAGTAAAAGTCAAAAAACATGTATTTTTTTAAATTTTTCATCATTTTCTTTAAAATTAAATTACATGAGATTATATAAATAATGGTATGAAAAATAGCCCTTTTTGTCATGAAAAAAACAATATATAATTTGTATGGGAACAGTAAATGAGAGAGCGGAAAATTACAGCTAAACACAAATTCCACAAAAGTGTAAAAAGAGGCCTGGTCGCAAATGTACAACATTGCAAAAACAGTCCAGTCCTTAAGGGGTTAACAAAACTCCAAGCAAATTCCTAAATTATGATGTCACCTGTGGCTTGATATGAATCAGGGCCGGACTTGGAAAAAAGTTCGGCCAGGGCATTTTTTCAACCACAGCGGCCCCCTGAGAAGGGGGTGGGGCCAGAGAGGGTGTGTTTTGTCATCACTAATGACAATCACTCCCCTCTCAAAGTAAGCATTTTGGTTTAATGCGCAGAGCCCTGCTGAAGAGCTCTAGCATGAGAAAAAGGCCCTGTATTGGTTCTGTGCAGCGCAAGCAAATGTAATTACATGCTTGCGCTGTGTTTGCTTTTAACTTGTCTCTGGTTTCTCCATAAGTGGGATACCAGAGGACAAAAAGGACAGGAAAGCGTATGGTGTATGTGTTTGGAGACTGCTTGTGGGATTGTGTGTGTAGAGTGAGCTGATTGTGGTGTGGTATTGCGTAAATAGGTCGATTTCATTTGTGTTTGTGGTGTAATGTGTGGCTAGGGGCTGTAGAGAGTGTGTGTATAGGGGGCATAGTGTGTATTGGGAATGTAGCGAGTGTGTGCATACCGGCTATAGTGTGTGTAGGGGTTGTAGAGAGTGTGTGTTTTAGAGAATGTAGCATGTGTTTGCTAACAAGGAATGTAGTGTGTGAATAGGTGTCATGGCCGTTACCTGTACTGCCTGTCTCTTCCGGGATGACGGACTGTAGCCACACCCCCTCTCTGACGCGGTCTCATTGCGCTACATAATGCGACCGCGCCAGGCAACAGACGCTGGATTAATGAACAACTTCAACTCCTCTGGAAGCTAAGTTACCTCACTGTATTATACGAACTTTCCCTGACTACTGAGCTCTCAAGCTCAGCCTGCTCACACATTCTCCTATCGTTATAGAAGTAATTCCTAATCATTTACCTTTCTACCTTCATATGAGATGTTTTCTATCAATTAAGCTATATCGAATCTCTGCAAGTTAATCTGCATTGCTTCCTTCATTTTATTGCTGCAATTCAATTGTATAAGTTAATCTAAGAATCCATTCAACAAACCTGAACCATTTAAAGATACAGTACCTATGTTTCTTCAATCAAATATATTAAAGACACAGTATCAGTTAACTCCCTGGTGAACTGTCATCTCTTTATTTCCTCAACTCCTCACATTCACATCTAATTAATCAGAAATCTGCAGTTGAGCTCCATCAAACTCTATGTGAACGTGACAGATTAATCCAGCCTTTGTAATGGATCCAGCAGATTTCGATTCAAAATTGACGATGCTGAATCAAAGAGTCGATACACTTGCTCAAGGCATGCAAGATCTCCAGGTTACAAATGAACGGATTCTTACTTATGTCAGAGACTTACAAACCCACACTCCTCATGCTGTTATGCACTCAGCCAGTGAACCTGCTGTCTGTAATCCGGATAAGTTTTCTGGAGATAGATCAAAATACAGGGAGTTCCTAAATTCCTGCAAACTATTGATTGCTCTAAAACCCCGATCTTATCCCACCGAAAAATCTAAGGTTTGTTCAGTTATCTCCTTCCTAAGAGGTGAACCTATGGCCTGGGCCCACTCCTTCTTGGAAAATGATGATCCCATTTTAGACTCATTGGACGAGTTCTTTGAAGCTATGTCTCTCCTTTATGAAGATCCTAATAAACAGTCTACAGCTGATCTAACCATCCGAACCCTCCAGCAAAAGCATAGACCTGTCGAGGATTACATAGCTGAGTTTAAGAGATGGGCAATAGAAACTCAATGGAACGATATAACCCTGCGCAACCAATTTCGAATTGGGTTATCCGAAGGAGTAAAAGATGAACTTTCTCGAACTGAACTCCCTGCTACATTAAACGCTCTTATTCAACTATCTATCAGTATTGACAGACGGCTTAGGGAAAGAAAGGCCGAAAGAGCTCTCTCAGGTTCATCAATTAGGAAACAGCTGCTCCTCCAAAACAGCTGAAAAACCTTCATCGCCTAACGAACCTATGGAAATTGGCACTATAAGAAGTCCACTCACACTAGAAGAAAAATCTAGAAGACGACTACTTAACCTTTGCATGTACTGTGCCTCACAAGACCACTTAATCCCGGACTGCCCTCTATTGAAAAGACCACGGAGTGGTAAGCATGCTCATACCACTTCTATACTGAGTGCACTCCCTCCTAAATCAACCACTCAATTTTTCTCCATTTCTCTCATATTACAGTGGGACAAAGAAAGAATAACGACTGAAGCCATCGTTGACTCTGGGGCTAACGGAGTGTTCATCGATTCATCCTTTGTAATCAAAAATAAAATTCCTTGTGTCCGTAAAAGCACTTCTGTCTCTGTCAGAGTAATTGATGGCTCCCTCATAGCCTCGGGTCCTATCACAAAATAAACTATTCCTGTACGAACAACTTCACTTAACACTCATACCGAATACCTCATTTTCGATGTTATCTCTTCTCCCCTTTATCCGGTCATCCTAGGAATCAATTGGTTAAGGGACCACAACCCTCAAATTACCTGGTCTCCCTTTTCTCTCGCTTTTAACTCCGTGTACTGTAAGGAAACGTGCTTACAACATATTCCACTCCTCCAAACTATCGAAGAACCATCTATACCTTCTTGCTATTCAGAGTTCTCTGATGTATTCAGTAAAAAGGAAGCTGAGACACTTCCACCTCATCGTCCCTACGACTGCCCTATCGACCTCATACCTGGTGCCCCCATACCTTTTGGGCACATATACCCTCTCTCTGAATCTGAATTAAAAATCCTGAAGGAATACTTGGAGGAAAACCTCCGTAAGGGATTCATTAGACCTTCCAGCTCACCTGCTGCCTCCAGTATGTTTTTTGTGAGGAATAAGGACCAGACGATCCGTCCCATCATAGATTACAGAGCTTTAAATAAGATAACAGTCAAAAATCGCTATCCTCTTCCCCTGATAAACGAGCTGATTGAAAGGTTAAAAACAGCCACTATCTATACTAAGCTTGACCTCCGTGGGGCATACAATCTCGTTAGAATCAAAGCTAACGATGAATGGAAAACTGCCTTCAGAACTAGATATGATCTCTACGAGTATCTTGTGATGCCTTTTGGCCTCTGCAATGCCCCTGCCACCTTTCAACATTTCATAAATGACATCTTCAGGGATCTTCTGGACGTCTGTGTTATCATTTACTTAGATGACATTCTTATATATTCCAATACATCTGAAGAACACAAAAAACACGTGAGATGGGTGTTATCCAGACTTCGAACTCATAAATTATACGCTAAACCAGAAAAATGTCTCTTTAACGTCAACGAAATAACCTTCTTAGGTTACGTTATCACTCCTCATTCAATTGGAATGGATAACTCAAAAATCAGTTGTATCCTCAACTGGCCCATTCCTTCTAACGTAAAAGAATTACAACGGTTCTTGGGCTTTGCTAACTTCTACAGGAAATTCATTAAAAATTACTCTGATGTAACTCATTCACTTAATTCACTTAACAGCAAAAAACATGCCTTCAATTGGAATGAAAAGGCCCAAAAGGCTTTCGATGAATTGAAAAGAAGGTTTACAACTGCTCCTATCCTTCAACTCCCTGATCCCACATGTCTATATGTCCTTGAAACAGATGCTTCAGAAACTGCTCTCGGAGCTGTCCTCTCCCAACACAAAACTCCTCAAGATCCTCTTCACCCTGTTGCCTTCTTTTCCCGTTCCATGTCTCCGGCTGAAAAGAATTACCCTATAGGAGAAAAAGAATTATTAAGCATAAAATTAGCTTTAGAAAATTGGAGACATCTTCTAGAAGGAACACAAACTCCTATAATAGTTTATACTGACCATAAAAACCTTGAATATCTTCACTCCAACAAAACTCTATCTGCGAGACAAGTAAGATGGAACCTCTTCTTCTCCCGGTTTAATTTTCAAATCGTTTTTAGACCTGGGGCAAGGAAAAAAAAGGCGGATGCCCTCTCCAGAATTCATCAAGAACCTGAAGTAGAAAACCCCCATACAGTCATCGGAATTGTCACATCCCTTATAGATGACATAAAAGGTCTTCATCCAGATGCTCTTGACCTTCCTAAATCAACTAAATTATCACTGAAGGACGGTCTCTATTATTTTCATGATAGAATTTACATTCCTCCCCCGTTTAGGAAGAAAATACTTGAATTCATTCATGACTCTCCTCTGGCAGGTCATCCAGGTATTAAAAAGACCCTCGAATTATCCAAAAGATATTATTGGTGGCCGCGTCAGGACAGCACCATCGAATCCTACGTGAAAAACTGTTCAACCTGTCAAAGATCCAAATCTGACCATCATCAACCCTTTGGTCAGTTGATGAACCTACCAGTTCCAGAGAGACCTTGGCAATCCATCTCTATGGACTTCCTGGTGGAACTTCCCCCTTCTCAACACCATTCTACCATTTTAGTAGTAGTAGACCGATTCATAAAGATGTCCCATTTCATTCCTTTGAAGAAATTACCTTCATCATCGGAACTTTCAAAAACATTTCTCGATAACATTGTAAAACTTCATGGACTCCCAGATGAAATCATATCGGACCGTGGAACCCAGTTTACCTCCAAATTCTGGAATGCATTATGTACTTCCCTTCGTATCCAACGTAAACTATCTTCCGCTTATCATCCTCAAACCAACGGGCAAACTGAAAGAGTTAATCAATGCCTTGAACAATATTTACGTTGTTATTGTTCCCACCTACAGGATGATTGGATGACGTGGTTACCTATGGCCGAATTTGCTTATAACAACTCAGTTCATACAAGTAGCAAAATGACTCCCTTCTTCTCCAATTATGGATTTCATCCCTCCTCATTTCCTTCTCAAATTATTCCTTCATCTAACCCCACTGTCTCGGATCAAATCTCTCATATGTCCTCCTTATTTCGACAATTACATGAAAATCTTGAAGTGGCATCTTCCAACCAGAAGAAGTTTTTTGATGCTAGGAGACAACAAAGTTGGCGATTTTGTCTGGCTCTCCTCAAAAAACATCTCCACCAACCGTCCCTTGAAGAAGTTGAGTTCCCTGTTTCTTGGCCCTTTTCAAATAATGTCTATCATAAACTCTAATGTTGTGAAATTGAAGCTTCCACCTACTTTTAAGCCCGTCTTCCATGTGTCCTTGCTCAAGCCCTATCATCCTGATCCTTTTCAAAGGAATGTAATCACTTCTCCTGATCCTATTTTGGTACATGGTACTGAGGAATACGAGGTCCATAAAATTCTTGATTCAAGGATCCATCATGGCTCTCTACAGTACCTCATTAGATGGAAGGGTTATGGAGTTGATGAAGATTCATGGGAAGATTCCTCTGTGATTCATGCTGATAGGCTGCGTACAGCATTCCACAAACGTTATCCATCCAAACCACGTGGATAGCACCCGGTGGGTGCTCGTTACAGGGGGGATACTGTCATGGCCGTTACCTGTACTGCCTGTCTCTTCCGGGTTGACGGACTGTAGCCACACCCCCTCTCTGACGCGGTCTCATTGCGCTACATAATGCGACCGCGCCAGGCAACAGATGCTGGATTAATGAACAGCGTACCGCGGAATTAAACCGGCTGCAACTCTTCTCTACAAACTTACCTGTGTACCGAACCGGACTCGTAATCGACTAACCTCCTTCTCCTTCCTCGACCACGGCTAGCACTTGACTCCTCTCGACCTCTCTCCACGGAACCTCTCCGGAGGGCACTCTGGGACCAACTTCAACTCCTCTGGAAGCTAAGTTACCTCGCTGTATTATACAAACTTTCCCTGACTACTGAGCTCTCAAGCTCAGCCTGCTCACACATTCTCCTATCGTAATAGGAGTAATTCCTAATCATTTACCTTTCTACCTTCATATGAGATGTTTTCTATCAATTAAGCTATATCGAATCTCTGCAAGTTAATCTGCATTGCTTCCTTCATTTTATTGCTGCAATTCAATTGTATAAGTTAATCTAAGAATCCATTCAACAAACCTGAACCATTTAAAGATACAGTACCTATGTTTCTTCAATCAAATATATTAAAGACACAGTATCAGTTAACTCCCTGGTGAACTGTCATCTCTTTATTTCCTCAACTCCTCACATTCACATCTAATTAATCAGAAATCTGCAGTTGAGCTCCATCAAACTCTATGTGAACGTGACAATAGGGGATTCAGAGTTTGTATGTCAGGAAGGTAGTGTGTGTAGGTGGTGCAGTGTGTGTGTGTGTGTGTAAAGGACCCAGAGTGTGTATAGGAGATTGTGTGTGTGTGTGTGTGTGTGTGTAGATTAGATGATCCAGAGTTGGGTAAGGGATCTAGCTTGTATCTAGAGCATAATGTGTGTGTAGTGGTGCACTGTGAGGTGTGTTGTAGTATATATATATATATGTTTGTATGTGTATTGTATGTGTGAGGGTCACAGTGTGTTGGGTGTGCTGTGTGTATGTGTGAAGGGTGCAGCGTGTGTGTATATAAAAGGGGTGCTGTGTGAGGGTGTTCTTATCTGCCATCACATTCTATGTGTCTAATTCTCTTTGTCTGTTAACTCACTGAGGGTTATTTTATATATTCTATATATGTGTGTGTCTGAGGGTGCTGTGTGTGTCTGATGGTGCTGAGTGCTGTGTGTGTCTGTGAGTGTGCTGTGTGTGTGAATATGTCTGGAGGGATTGTGTGTGTGTGGGAGGAGGGGGAGCAAGATGGAAATATATGAAAATGTTTAAACTTCATATCCCCCCTCCCTTCTTACCTTTAGCATGCTGCAGTCCCTGGTGGTCCTAGTGGTGAGTGAACTCTACCCTGCAGTTCCTGGGGTAGAGTTCACTCTCGCAAGATCTGAGCGTTGCCGCAGTAACCGTGGCAACGCTCCAACTTCGCAAGAGGAACCCGGCGGAGCTGCATGGTAGAGCTTCACCAGGTCCTCCTCTCCCTCCCTCCGCAGTATGCGGCAGTGTTACAGTGCCTGTGGGCCGGTGAGGGAGATCTTTGATCTCCCCACCAGCCCATGAAGGCACAGAGCATGACCGGCACACTGATAGTGTCGGCCCTGCATGGGCCGGCCGGGGAGATCCTGTGATCTCCCCTGCCGGCCTCGGTCCCTGGCCAACGCAGCCCACCGGGCATTCGCCCGGTATGCCCGATGGCCAGTCCGGGCCTGATATGAATATTTACTGGTATTTATGTGCAAAATTAAAATAAGATTGTGAATACCACCACTTGAGTGATAGATCTAATGAAAAAAACAGTGGATGATACCTGGTTTAAAGTATATCCACCCCCTCCTCCTCACACTCTACACCCTTCTCCAATTTCTTCACCCTTTCTACCCTTGAATTCATAAAATGTAACTGTTCACAATAATGTAATGAAGCCATGTAAAGCGTTATCAGTTTGTAAGCTATAGACATCACGATTTTGCAATTGCGCTTGTACATTCTATTGGTAACCTGGATGCCAATGCTGCCTTGGCTTTATGTTACTGCACATATATGTGAACCAAAAATTCATTAAAAAAATAAAAATATAGTATATCTAGAAATTGTAATTTTTTTTAATTCCAGTTGAGGGAGGGCTAACGTGCTCACCTCTCCAATGCATACAAAATAGGATTGTGAATACCGCCTCTTGCATGATAGATCTAACTAAAAAAACAGTTGATATTACCAGATCTAACGAATACCTACCAAAATCAAAAAAACATTTACATTTCATTTGAGGGGGGCTATCCCGTAGTCACGCTGTCAGGGTACCTGAGGCCTCTACCTCTAAGGGAGGTAGAGACTTGGTGGTGTATCCGTCCAGGCGAGCTGTTTCCTCCGTTCCTCGCGGTTCATCCAGTCACTTAAACACCGGCCGCGAGGAATCCACGTCCTTTTCTAGCAGGACGCTCAATACGTGACGTCATGACGCTAGCTCGAGCAATCTGTCACTCAAGTGTCCGATATCCAATCGGTACTTGTCAGAGGCGTGATTTCCATCCAGAGCCAGGGTATTTAAGCTTACTCCTTACTTCAGCTCATTGCCCTGTCGTGGTTCTAGCTTGTCTAGTCACTCAGTGCTCTGGTATTCTAGTTTGCTCTATTGGTTTTGACTCGGCTCGTTGTACTTCCCTGTTTCTCTGTTATCCCTTGACCCGGCTTGTCTCTCGCTTATCTGTCTTCTCGTTCCCTCGACCTCGGCTTGCCTCTGACTATTCTTTACTCTCGGTACGTTAGTCCGGCCATTCTAAGGCCCGGTATACGTACCTTTCCACTCTTTGTACTCTGCGTGTTGGATCCCTGTCCCGATCCTGACATTACGACAGGGCCAATGGATCCTGCAGGTACAAACAGTCAGCTTGGTTCTTCGGATCCCAGGTTTGACGCCATGGAACATAGGATGGATCAGATGGCTTTGGCACTACAGGCACTTTTGTCTCGTGCTAGTAATCCACCTGAGGAGACACGTACTCCTTCTATCTCTCCTGCAGTCTCAGGTCTAGAGGTAGCCACTGTAGGTGCTTCTTCCCGTATTACCCCACCAGTACGTTATGGCGGGTCACCGGAGAAGTGTCGTGGCTTTTTAAACCAAATTAGCATCCATTTCGAACTACAACCCCGCTCTTATCCTACAGATAGAGCAAAGGTTGGATTTATTATTACTCTGCTCATTGAAAAAGCTTTGAGATGGGCCAATCCTTTATGGGAGAATGATAATCCACTCGTCTATAATTATAATGCCTTTGTAGCTGCGTTTAGAAGAACTTTTGACCCTCCTGGCAGAAAGGTCAATGCAGCTAGATTAATGTTGCGCCTTAAACAGGATAATCGAACACTTGTGGATTATGCACTAGAGTTCAGATCCTTGGCGGCAGAAGTTAAGTGGAACGAACAGGCTTATATAGATGTGTTTCTGAATGGGTTATCAGATGTAATTCTTGACGAGGTCGCTACTAGAGAACTCCCTGAAAATTTGGAGGATTTAATTTCTTTTATATCTCGTATTGATGAACGCTTAAGAGAGAGGCAGAACACTCGAGATAGGACCCGTAGACCCTCCTTTAAACTAGCGCCTACCTTTCAAATCTCTGAGTTCGAAGACTTACGTATTCCTGAACCTATGCAGATAGGCAGTACTCATCTCACTGAAAGGGAGAGACAGTACAGGAGAAGGGAGGGTTTATGTATGTATTGTGGAGTCAGGGGTCATTTACGCCTAAATTGTCCCAATCGTTCGGGAAACGCTCGCACCTAAGTTCCTCTAGAGGACAGGCCTTGGGTGTTTCTACTTTGTCCTCTATTCACAACTACAAGGAGCTCAGGCTTGTGTTACCCGTTTCTTTAAAGTGGGAGAAGGGAGTAGTTAAGACTATGGCACTAATCGATTCTGGAGCTGCTGAGAGCTTTATAGATCAGGGTTTTGCTGCCAAGCATGCTATTCCATCCCAGTTAAAAGAGACACCTCTGGCTGTTGAGGCCATCGATGGTAGACCGTTACTTGAGCCTGTTATTTTTCATGAGACCATACCGATTAACTTGACTGTTGGCATCCTGCATAAAGAGGATATATCCTTGATGCTCATTTCTTCTCCGTCTATTCCCATAGTTCTGGGGTACTCCTGGCTGAGGAGACACAACCCTATTATTAATTGGGAATCAGGGGAGATAGTTTCATGGGGAGAGAATTGTCAAGAAAAATGCTTGCGGAAGGTCTTACCTCTTGGATTAACTAATACATCGAATACCTCTGACAATCCTACAGAGACACAAATCCCGCCTCAGTATCTAGATTTAAAGGCAGTATTTGACAAAAAGAAAGCCGATACCTTACCCCCACACAGGTCCTTTGATTGCAAAATTAACCTACTCCCTGGTACCATGCCTCCCAGAGGTCATGTATACCCATTATCTATAAAGGAGAACTCAGTCCTAGAGGAATATATTCACGAGAATTTAGACAAGGGATTCATCAGGAGGTCCTCCTCCCCTGCCGGGGCTGGATTTTTTTTTGTTAAAAAGAAAGATGGTTCTTTGAGACCTTGTATTGATTATCGAGGCTTGAATAAGATAACCATTAAAAATGCCTACCCGATTCCCTTGATCACCGAACTCTTCGATCGTTTGAAGGGCTCTACTATTTTCACCAAGTTAGACCTCAGAGGGGCATATAACTTGGTGAGAATCCAGCAGGGACATGAGTGGATGACGGCATTCAATACTCGATATGGCCACTATGAATATACTGTCATGCCTTTTGGGTTATGCAATGCGCCAGCAGTATTCCAAGATCTGATTAATGAGGTTCTTAGGGAATTTCAGCAAGAGTGCGTCATTGTATACCTAGATGATATACTCATTCATTCTAGTGACATTGAGATTCATCACAAACAAGTCAGGAGGGTTTTGCACAAGCTTCTCCAGCATGGCTTGTACTGCAAGTTGGAGAAATGTAGCTTTGATCAAACCCAGGTAACCTTTCTCGGCTATGTGATCTCTGGGGAGGGATTTAAGATGGATCCGGATAAGCTCCAATCCATTCTAGAGTGGCCTTTACCCACAGGTCTTAAAGCCATACAGAGATTTATTGGTTTTTCCAATTATTATAGGCGCTTTATTAAGGGCTATTCTTCCATTATTGCACCTATCACTAACATGACCAAACAGGGGGCTGACACTAAGAATTGGACTACTGAAGCTCTCCTTGCGTTCAAGACTCTCAAGGAGCTTTTCGCTTCCGCTCCAATTTTAGTTCACCCTGACACTTCTCTGCCATTTTTGCTCGAGGTAGACGCATCAGAGACTGGTTTAGGTGCTGTTCTATCTCAAAGGTTGGGTGTTGATAAGCCATTACATCCATGTGGATTTTTCTCTAAAAAATTGACCGGTACTGAAAGCAGGTATGACATTGGTGACAGAGAATTACTAGCGGTTATCAAGGCTTTGAAAGAATGGAGACATTTATTGGAAGGTACATTACATCCTGTTACCATCCTGACAGACCACAAAAACTTGTCCTATATCGGAGAGGCCAAGCGTCTGTCCTCCAGGCAGGCTCGTTGGTCGTTGTTTCTTACCCATTTCAATTACGTTCTGACTTACAGACCTGGGTCAAAGAATTCTAAAGCCGATGCGCTATCTCGCCAATATGAACCCTCTGCTTCAGTTGAACCACTTTTGTCTTCCATTGTACCCAAATGCAATATTATTGCTAATACCAGTCTCAAAATTCATTCTCCGCTACTTGACCAGATCTTGAAGTCACAACATCTAGCTCCCGGAAACACTCCTGAGGGAAGAAACTTTGTTCCTCCTGAACTTCAACTGGAGCTCTTACAGTGTTTTCATGAAAGTAAAATAGCTGGTCATCCTGGTATTCGCAAGACGTACTCTCTGATATCCAAGGATTTCTGGTGGCCTTCACTTCGTAAGGATATTGAGGAGTTCGTCGCAGCTTGTGAGACTTGTGCCAAGACTAAACTATCTCATGCATCCCCATGTGGCCTGTTACATCCCTTGGACATTCCTGAGAAACCTTGGTCCTGTTTGTCCATTGACTTTATCGTTGATTTGCCTGCTTCCAAAAGACAGACTGTTATCCTCACGGTGGTGGATAGATTTACTAAGATGGCCCATTTCGTGCCTTTACCTAAACTTCCGACTTCTCCTGAATTGGCGGAGATTTTTGCGAGAGAAGTTTTTCGCCTACATGGGATTCCTTCAGAGATTGTTTCTGATAGAGGTTCTCAATTTGTCTCACGTTTCTGGAGATCCTTTTGTTCTCAAATGGGCATCAAATTGAACTTTTCCTCTGCCTATCACCCTCAGTCTAACGGAGCTGCTGAACGTACTAATCAAAAGATCGAACAGTATCTGCGTTGCTTTGTTTCCGAACACCAGGACGATTGGGTCGGTCTGATTCCTTGGGCGGAGTTCGCACACAATAACCTTGTTTGCGATTCAACTCGCTCTAGCCCTTTCTTCATGAACTATGGCTTTCATCCTTCGATTTTTCCTTCGGTTTCCTCTTCTCAGGGGATACCGTCGGTTGATGATCATGTCGCCAACCTGAAGAAACTATGGGATCAGACTCGACAAATTCTATTACATAGTTCCTCGCTGTTCAAGAAACACGCTGACAAACATAGAAGAGCGGCTCCTGTTTTTGTTCCTGGGGATAGGGTATGGTTGAGTACTAAGAATATTCGCCTGAAAGTTCCGTCCATGAAATTTGCTCCTCGCTACATAGGCCCTTACAGGGTTCTCACTCGTATCAATCCGGTTGCGTATCGCCTTGCTCTGCCACCTGCCTTACGCATTCCTAACTCTTTTCATGTCTCCTTGTTGAAACCCCTCATTTGCAACAAATTCTCCTCTAAGGTCTCCTCGCCTCGTCCTGTTCAGGTGGAGGGTCGGGAGGAGTACGAGGTCAGCTCCATCATTGACTCCAGAATTTCAAGGGGAAAATTGCAATATCTGGTCAACTGGAGGGGATATGGTCCTGAGGAGAGGAGTTGGGTACCTCAGGAGGACGTCCATGCTTCTCGCCTTCGCAGAGCATTTCACCTTCGCTTCCCATCTCGCCCCGGTTCATTCCGCCCGGTGGGCGTATCTGAGAGGGGGGGTACTGTCAGGGTACCTGAGGCCTCTACCTCTAAGGGAGGTAGAGACTTGGTGGTGTATCCGTCCAGGCGAGCTGTTTCCTCCGTTCCTCGCGGTTCATCCAGTCACTTAAACACCGGCCGCGAGGAATCCACGTCCTTTTCTAGCAGGACGCTCAATACGTGACGTCATGACGCTAGCTCGAGCAATCTGTCACTCAAGTGTCCGATATCCAATCGGTACTTGTCAGAGGCGTGATTTCCATCCAGAGCCAGGGTATTTAAGCTTACTCCTTACTTCAGCTCATTGCCCTGTCGTGGTTCTAGCTTGTCTAGTCACTCAGTGCTCTGGTATTCTAGTTTGCTCTATTGGTTTTGACTCGGCTCGTTGTACTTCCCTGTTTCTCTGTTATCCCTTGACCCGGCTTGTCTCTCGCTTATCTGTCTTCTCGTTCCCTCGACCTCGGCTTGCCTCTGACTATTCTTTACTCTCGGTACGTTAGTCCGGCCATTCTAAGGCCCGGTATACGTACCTTTCCACTCTTTGTACTCTGCGTGTTGGATCCCTGTCCCGATCCTGACACACGCCCACAAAGTTAAGTAGTGAATACCGCCTCTTGCGTGATAGATCTAACGAAAAAACAGTTGATCTTACCTGATCTAATAAATATCTACCAAAATCAGTAACATTTTGAACAAATTTCAGTTGAGGGGGGGCCAGCCCCCCCCTAATTATATATGCAATATCTCAGTAATTAGACTAGATCTAACAAAAATTTTGCCTGATCAAACCTGATCTAACAATAATCATCATCAACAACATTTTGTACAATTTTTTGTTGTGGGGGGCTGGCTACGGGTTAGCTCCCCAAAAACGATTGTTAATATCGCATATTTTAGAGTAGATCTAACAAAAAAAAATGTTGATCAAACCTGATCTAACAAAGATTTAACAAATGGAATAATCTTTTGTTAAAATTCTCAATATAGGGGGGCTAACCCGGGGGTGGTGCACACTGTACCCTGCTTGATCAAACACACTGCTCACTGCATCCTGTGCTATAAAGTATACAGCTCACAACAAACTACCCTAGATATTTGGGAATTGGTTACATATTGAATTATGCATATTCTTCTGTATTTAACACTTTCGTTGCCAAATTGGCAATACTCTTTCAAAACGCTATATCGGTTGCATCCTATAGAAAACATTATAAATCTGTCATGTGTTTTCACTATATTAAGCATCTCGTCACTGTTTTTAGTATATTAGCTGAATGAAGAGAGTTGTCTTAATAGACATAAAACTGCATGCACTTTAACTATTTTATGCAGCATGATTGCCATATAAAGCATTTAGCACCACAAACATAATCATGTTTGAGGAATTGTATTGACCATGATTAGAGAATTATCTGGAGTTATATCCAGAGCTTTAACAAAATATAAATTAAATTGTACTATTAGCAACCCAAATAAGATGGAATAGACTATATCGATGTCGTTTCAAGTATGGGAAAGATTGATATCTCAAAATAGAGCCAACATATTCAACTACTACCTCCTCTTCCTCTTTTACCTCCAGACAAAAAACACTTTTGATAAAGCCTGTCTAAGGAGAAATGCGTTAAGTTTACTATTATACTGTTTTATATTATTTTTTTACCTTTTTTTTTTATTCTTTATTTTGGGTGTGCGCAGAGTTAAAGCGGCACTGTCATGGCCGAATCCCGTTTTTTTAACCCCCCTACCGCCTCCACTACATCTAACTAACCCCCTAGTCACCCCCAATTGCCCCTAATCCCCCCATATTACCTCTTTTTAAACTTTATTTACTGCCCCGATCTTTATTCAGGGCGCCGCCATCTTTGTGTGGGTAGGTGAAGTCCCTGTGGGACACGTCATCTGCCCACATTAGATAGCCTTTGAGATTCCCGCACATGCCCAGAGAAACACTTGGACATGCAAATGGAAATTTCATCTATTCATTCATTAGAAAGACGAATGAATAGAAAAATCAGACGAACAAACAAACACTGAATATCAGTGTTCGTTTGTTCGTTCAGTTTATTACAAGGAGGGAGCTACCGGCGTGCAGCTCCCTCCTTGTAATATGTAAAGATAGAAGCGGCAGGGAGCAGTGCTCCCCGCCACTTCATAAGTCCCCCAGGTCCCCCCCCTCACTCTATGGGGGTCATATGACCCCCATAATAGCATAAGGGAGATTAAAATCTCCACAATGCCCCTACTCGCTATACCGCGAGTAGGGGCATGTCCACTAAACAGTGAGCAGACTGAGGCTGCTCACTGTTTAAAAAATAACCTACTAAATAACAATAAGGAGGGGGGGGGATCTACTGTCCTCCCCCTGGCCCCCACCCCTGAGCGGTGGGTGGGGGCCCTAAAAAACAATAAGGGGGGACTTACTGTCCTCCCCCCCGGACCCCACCCCTGAGCGGTGGGTGTGGGGGCCCTAAAAAAAAACAATAATGGGAGGGACTTACTGTCCCCCCCCAGCCCCCACCCCTGAGCGGCGGGTGGTGGCCCTAAATAAAAATCCCCCCACCCCCCAATCAAGGTGACTAGGGGTCCCAAGCCTCTAGTCACCCCCCCCTTCCACCTGAATAAAACTATCCCCTACCTACCCCCCTCACCCTAAAAATAGTGAGGGGGGAATAAAATAACTAACCTGTAAACAAAAATTAAACTTAACATTTGACATCTTTTTTCTAAAATATTCATCTGTCTAAGTGATAGGACGTTCGCCAATACTGACAGGAAGCATTGTGGGAACAGGGAGGAAAGCTAAGGATCATGGGAAAATTGCTCTGACCACCGGAAACTTTGCTCCTCCGCTGGTCAAAGCTGGTCAAGCGGAGGAAACCTCCATAAGGCAAAGAGTCCCTACTTTGTCTTATGATTTTAAAGAAAACTAAAGAAGACAGGAAGAAAAGAAGAACAGATCCTGAGAGAGGGGGAGAAGATGAAGAGATTGAGGAAAGGTAAGTTCGGCATGACAGTGTCGCTTTAACAATTATCCTTGGTGTGCCACAACAGCAACATCAAGTACAACTGGTAAACATTGGTAATACATGTCATGGCATTCGTTAAGCAGGCACATTTTTTAATATGATTTCTTTTTGGTGATTCAGCAAAATGCACGTCATGAGAGGATATACAGAGGAGAAACAAAGGAGGAGAACATGACTTTTGCAGCGATTATGTAAACAAGGTTATTATGTGTAAGATTCTACGGTTAGGTTCATGCTAGGCTGATTAACGTGGTGGTGATTGTACTTCTCTCATGTCTGCCTAAGCAGTGATTGAGTGGTTACTTGCTATGGTAGACTTAAACTAGGGTGTGGGTGGCTTGAAAGCAGAGCTGAAAACATAAAAGCAGTGTCCACGATTTAGAGTATACTTCGATGTTTGAAGTGTCTACCCCATGCTGGCCCCATGTCAGCCAGACAAGTATCCGTGTAGGTATGCTAGGCAACCCTTCTTTATGTGGTGAAGATTGCTTTAATGGAACAAAGGCTGGTGACTGCAGGATTACTTATAGACCCGTTGGGTGTCATTATAGGGGGTGCGATGTTCCCTTTGTGGGGCATTATGCAGTCCAGCTGGGTTACTGTCTTGGACGTGAGGCGTGGGAAGGACATGAGAGGAGTCCCAGTATGGCATCTGTAGGTGGTCAGGCCTTGCGTTACGGCCCCCTTGCGGTAAGCTGTGCAGTGTGGCAGGTTGTAGCGGTACTTTCCAGGGGCCGGCCGGGGTCCTCTGTTCGAGCCGCGCGCGGTCCTGCTGCTGTACGAGCCGCGCGGCTCATCCGAAGGCAGCAACAGGAAGGCGGGCAGCGACCGCGAGAAGCGGTCACGTGTCCCGCCTGACTCTAAGAGCGCGCCGCAGGTCTCGGGCGCGCTCTTAAAGGGACAGTGGGAGCCTAAATTGGAAAAGGCCTCCCATTGGTCCCGGTCAAGCCACACTCCCTATACACTTACCTTTTGGGGGCGTGGAGATGACAGGGACCAATCAAAATAGATGTTTAGTTATTTATACTCACCTTTTTTGCTTGGTTCCTTGCCCTATCGTGGTTTCTGTTACAGTTCCCTTTAGCGCTTGTTGTGTTCAGTTGTGTTCCTTCGTACTTGACCTTGGCTTTGTTTTCTGACTGTTATCTCTTTATCCTTATCTGTTCTGTTTGCCGGCTTGCTGTTTACTGTGTACCAGACCCCGGCTAGTCATAGTTTTCGCTGTCTCTTTGTGCCCTTGACCTCGGATTGTTCCTGACTCTGTACCTCTCCTATATACGTCGAGTCCGGCCACTCTAAGGTCCGGTAGACGTATTTCCCCTCTGTGTTGTATTCTGTTTAGCTGAATCCTGCGTGTTGGGGTATATTCTCGTTACATTACGATAGGGCCATGGACCCCGCAGATTTAGCTCAGCAAATGGCATCCCATGAGGCTAGATTTGTAGAGCAGGATCACCGTATGGATCAGATAGCCCAGGCTCTCCAGACGCTCTTATCTAGAACTATTCCAGCAACCACACCTAACCCTCCTACACCTCTTCTTCCTGAAGTATCAACTTTGCCTAATACTTCGGCCCATTTAACACCTCCTCCTAGGTATGGAGGGGACTCTAAGACATGCAGAGGTTTCATTAATCAAATAGAATTCCATTTTGAGATGTATCCACGTTCATTTCCCACAGAAAGGTCTAAGGTGGGGTTCTTAATGCACCAACTTACCGATAAAGCACTTGAGTGGGCAAACCCTATTTGGGAGGCTAATGGACCTATGGTGCATTATTTCAACAATTTTCTTACGGCTTTTCGTAAAACTTTTGACACAACGAAAAGGTCAAAAAATGCCGCAAGAGCATTAATGAGAATTAAACAGGGTTCTAGGTCTGTGGCTGACTATGCTATTCAGTTTCGCACCCTTGCTTCACAGGTAGATTGGACCAATAATGGGTTAACTACTGCGTTCATGGAAGGTTTATCTGACACTATATTGGATGAGGTAGCAGCTAAGGAGCTTCCTATTGCATTAGAGGACCTTATTGACTACCTCATTGATATAGATAATAGGATTCGTGACAGGCTCTATACTAAGAACAGGAATAGACGTTTTGTTACACCTATTAACCCCAGAGTTGATAAACCTGAGAGTGTTAAAGTATCTGAGGAGGAACCCATGCAATTAGGGGTTGCCAAACTCTCTGATACTGAAAAGTTACATAAGAGAAGGGACGGACTCTGCCTATACTGTGGTAAGAGAGACCATATGGTAAAGGAATGTCCTTTGCTTCTGGAAAACTCTTGCACCTAAGACCTTATAGGGGACTGGCCTTGGGTGTGATATCTAAGTCTCCTAAATTGCCTCCTAACCGTTTGCTTCTCCCTGATTCTTTACATATGGGAGAGAGTTGTATAGCTGAGCACATATACGCTCTGGTTGACTCCGGGGCAGCTGAAAATTTCATAGACTCTGGTTTTGTTAAGAAAAACAACATTCCCATCAGAGAGAAGGAGACCATTAATGGTAGACCATTAAGTTCTCCAGTTGTTACTCATGAAACTGTACTGTTACACATGTATACAGGGGTTTTACATTTTGAAACCATTCGGTTCCAGGTCATCACCTCTCCCTCTTCAAGCCTCGTGTTAGGGTACCCATGGTTATGTACTCACAATCCCATTTTCGACTGGGAGTCAGGGCAAATAAAATCATGGAGCGAAGCCTGCCACGAGTCTTGTACTATTGAAGTCACCCCTTTGAATTCTATTAATGTTCCTACTACTCCTCCTTTGTCTACGGTTATACCCCATCAGTACTTATTTCTCAAGTCTGTCTTCGATAAAAGGGAGGCTGACAAATTACCGCCTCACAGACCCTACAATTGTGCTATCGATTTATTGCCTGGCACTATACCTCCAAAGGGCAGGGTGTACCCTTTATCTGTTCAAGAAAACCGTGTCATGGAGGAGTATATTAAGGAATCACTAGAAAAGGGGTTTATTAGGAGATCCTCTTCTACGGCTGGAGCGGGGTTCTTTTTTGTATCGAAGAAAGAAGGTGATTTAAGACCGTGTATCGATTATAGAGGTCTAAATAAAATCACTATAAAAAATGCATACCCTATACCTTTAATCACGGAATTGTTCGACAGGCTCAAACATGCGACTGTATTTACTAAATTGGATCTTAGAGGTGCATACAATTTAATACGTATTAAGAAAGACCACGAATGAAAGACGGCATTCAACACTAGATCTGGCCATTACGAGTATACTGTGATGCCTTTTGGTCTATGTAATGCCCCAACAGTATTTCAAGAATTTATTAATGACGTCTTAAGAGACTTTATTCACACATTTCTAATTGTGTACTTGGATGACATATTAATATATTCTACAGATTTACACACTCATCACATACATGTTACAACAGTTCTGAAGACCCTTCTTGCTAATGGTCTTTATTGTAAACTGGAAAAATGTCTATTTGACCAATACGAAGTCCAGTTTTTGGGGTACTTGATTTCCGCTAAAGGTTTTCATATGGATCCCCAGAAGCTTTCTGCTGTCATAGAATGGCCTTTACCACAAGGTTTGAAAGCCATTCAGCGTTTTCTTGGTTTCTCTAATTATTATAGACGTTTTATTAAAGGTTTTTCCTCTACTGTAGCGCCTATCACCCGTATGACAAAAAAGGATGGCAATGCTTGTGTCTGGTCTCCCGAGGCACTTCAGGCTTTTGAATTTCTTAAGACTACGTTCGCCTCTGCACCTATTTTACAGCATCCTGTCCCCTTATTGCCCTATATTCTTGAAGTTGATGCTTCCGATATCGGGGTAGGTGCTGTCTTATCCCAAAGAGAGTCACCTGAAAAACCATTGCATCCTTGTGGCTTCTTTTCCAAACAGATGTCCAAAGCAGAGAAGAATTATGATGTGGGTAATCGCGAACTCCTTGCTATTATTTTAGCACTTAAAGAATGGAGACATTTGTTAGAAGGAACTAAGGATCCTATCCTCATATTTACGGATCACAAGAACCTATCCTACCTTAGTGAGGCTAAACATTGTCTTCTAGGCAGGCTAGGTGGTCACTGTTTATGTCTCATTTCAATTATATTATCACCTATAGGCCAGGTGATTGCAATACTAAAGCAGACGCTCTGTCCAGACAGTTCGAAACTGCTGACAAACAGGAGATTGATGTTACTCCCGTCATTCCCCCAGACAGGATAATAGCTACTACTATTTTGTCTATTTCCTCGTCCCTCTTGCAGGCCATACAAGCGAAACAAAGCATGGCTCCTAGCGAGAGGCCTACTGATAAACTATTAGTTGATGTTCCCGAGAGACGGGATATTCTGTCGTTGTATCATGACACTAAGACTGCTGGACATCCTGGTATTTCCAAAACGGTGTCAGCTGTTTCTCGGTATTTCTGGTGGGATTCCTTACGCAGGGATTTCACCGACTATATAGGTGCTTGTACTACTTGTGCCTGTATGAAATCTTCTCGCAGAGTTCCTTGTGGGCTGTTGCATCCGTTACCCATTCCCGAAAGACCGTGGTCTAACCTGTCCATGGATTTTATTGTTGAACTACCCCCTTCGAATGGTAACACAGTTAACCTAATGATAGTAGATCGGTTTTCCAAGATGGCCCATTTTGTGTCTCTTCGCAAGCTGCCCACGTCTAGGGAACTGGCACTTATATTTGCTAGAGAGGTGTTTAGGTTGCATGGCATTACCGTATCTATTGTGTCCGATAGGAGTAGCCAATTTATTTCTAGGTTCTGGAAAGCCTTTTGTTCGGAAATGGGTATTACTCTCTCATTTTCTTCCACATACCACCCCCCGTCTAATGGAGCTGCTGAACGTGCCAATCAATCTCTGGAGCAGTACCTTTGTTGTTTCGTATCCCACCATCAGAACAATTGGTCTCACCTTCTTCCTTGGGCTGAGTTTGCTCGGAATAACACTACTCATGATTCTTCCAGCAAAAGTCCTTTTTACGTTGTCTATGGCCAGCATCCCGTTGTTCTTCCGGCTGCTTTCTCCTCACAGGGCATGCCAGTTCTGGATGAGCATTTGGCTGGTTTACGTAATACTTGGGAGCAGGTTCAACGTTCTTTGGTGGATTCCGCTGCTCGCCAGAAGGTGCAGGCTGACAAACATCGCAGGGCGGCTCCTTCTTATGTCGTGGGGGACAGGGTTTTGCTTTCCATGCGGAATATTTGCCTCCGGGTGCCGTCTATGAAATTGGCTCCCCACTTTATTGGTCCTTATCGTATTTTGCATAAGGTTAATCCTGTTTCGTATGCCTTAGGTCTTCCTAAGAATCTGCGTATTCCTAATGTCTTTCACACCTCGTTGTTGAAGCCTTACGTACGCAACCGCTATACCTTGCATACTCCTCCTCCCCCTCCTGTCTCTGTGGAGGGTCATGAGGAGTTTGAAGTTTCTGCTGTTCTTGACTCTCGTTTCCTTAGAGGTCGACTTCAGTACCTGGTGCATTGGAAGGGCTATGGGCCTGAGGAACAAAGTTGGATTTCCGCTGACGTTGTTCACGCTCCTCGCCTTGTGCGTTCTTTCCATTCTCGTTTTCCTGCCAGGCCTAGCCCTCCCCGCCCGGAGGGCGTGTCCTCGGGGGGGGGTACTGTAGCGGTACTTACCCTTTCCAGGGGCCGGCCGGGGTCCTCTGTTCGAGCCGCGCGCGGGCCTGCTGCTGTACGACCTGCGCGCGGCTCATCCGAAGACAGGAACAGGAAGGCGGGCAGTGACCGCGAGAAGCGGTCACGTGTCCCACCTGACTAAGAGCACGCTGCGGGTCTCGGGCGCGCTCTTAAAGGGACAGTGGGAGCCTAAATTTGAAAAGGCCTCCCATTGGTCCCTGTCATGCCACACTCCCCATACACTTACCTTTTGGGGGCGTGGAGATGACAGGGACCAATCAAAATAGATGTTTAGTTATTTATACTCACCTTTTTCCCTTGGTTCCTTGCCCTATCGTGGTTTCTGTTACAGTTCCCTTTAGCGCTTGTTGTGTTCAGTTGTGTTCCTTCGTACTTGACCTTGGCTTTGTTTTCTGACTACGTTATCTCTTTATCCTTATCTGTTCTGTTTGCCGGCTTGCTGTTTACTGTGTACCAGACCCCGGCTAGTCATAGTTTTCGCTGTCTCTTTGTGCCCTTGACCTCGGATCGTTCCTGACTCTGTACTTCTCTTCTATATACGAAGAGTCCGGACACTCTAAGGTCCGGTAGACGTATCTCCCCTCTGTGTTGTCTTCTGTTTAGCTGAATCCTGCGTGTTGGGGTATATTCTCGTTACACAGGTTAGGTCAAGGCCGTGCAGCGGCCTCCTTTGACATGTCGGATCTTGGCCCATAATCGCCGGTTCCCGCTCATTCCAAGTCGTTAATCCACCTGTATGGTATCAGGGGAGGTGGGAACGCTCGCCAGGTGGTCTCCACCATTTTGGAAGCGGACCCGCCGGTGTCGCAGCACCCCGGTGGGTCTCAGGGTGGGGACCAGGATGACCCCTGACGACCCAGAGGGGGGGGGGGGGGGAACAGGGCCAGACCCGCCTAGCCTCGTGTTGCTGCCAAACCGCTGGTGGGCAGGATAGCTGGGTGGCGGCCATCCACCCCGCTCACTGCCCGAGCGGTCTCCATCATGTACGACAAGGATCACCCCTGCGGGGGACTAGAACCTCACGGCAAGCCTCTCCCCGGAACCAGGGTTGCCTCTTGCAGCTGTCGGTCGTTGGGTAAGTATAAAGCCATTTTTTAAAGGCTTAGATTAGGGAGATTTGCAGGAGCTACTCCACTGTGCAACCTCTCTGCATGGCGGTCCGGTCCGGCCCCGCCACATTATTTTACCTTTTATCTTTGATTTTATTGTTGTTGTTTTTTTAAATAAAAGTGCTTTTCTTATTGGACCTGATCTTCTGCTACTGAATCCTGAGCTATATATCTTTGGTGGGCATAATACCACCCAAGCAAATTGAAGCATGTAGTAGGTTTTTATTACTTTTACTTTGCTTTACACTCTATATTATGTTACGCACTATTGTGGCTTTTTATTTCTCTTTTATATATACACAAGGGAATACCCACATCACCAATATCCTAGAGTGGGGATCATACCACCTCACCCATTTCTTCTGGAGCCAATACTTAGGCTCCATAATATGTGAGTGTACACCTATCCACATACATACCGCTGCTTAACAGCTCTACAAACTACACTATATACTTTTATTTTGTCTGTTACTTTTTATGAGGATACCCATCACTGTAAGGAAAACTTGAAGAATCTGTACCACAATATATTCCTAGGTGGGGAACATTCCACCCAGGCATGCAAGTCGGAGCTGTATTTAAGCTCCCTCAATGTGTGAGTACAATTTTTAATTTTCTTTAATCTGTCAAGACGTTTTCAACTTACTACACTATCAGTCCTTTTTGTATTTTCTTTTTTGTCGTTGCATACATTCCCTAAAGGACACTTCAGGCACTGCACCATCTTTTCCTGTTGTAACGAAAATATACCCCAACTCGCAGGATTCAACTCAACAAAAGACAACACAGAGGAGAGATAAGTCTACCGGACCTTAGAATGGCCGGACTCTACGTATATTAGAGGAGACAGAGTCAGGAACGATCCGAGGTCAAGGGCACAGAGAGACAGCGTAAACTAGGACTAGCCAGGGTCTGGTACACAGTAAACAGCAAGCCGGCAAACAGAACAGATAAGGATAAAGAGATAACGTAGTCACAAACAAAGCCAAGGTCAATACGAAGGAACACAACTGAACACAACAAGTGCTAAAGGGAACTGCAACAGAAACCACGATAGGGCATGGACTAAGGGAAAAAGGTGAGTATAAATACCTTCTAAATTAATGTGATTGGTTCCTGTCACATCCACACCCCCAAAAGGTAAGTGTATGGGGAGTGTGGCATGACAGGGGCCAATGGGAGCCTTTTGCCAATTTAGGCTCCCACTGTTTCTATAAGGGCGCGCCCGAGACCCGCGGCGCGCTCTTAGATTCAGGCGGGACACGTGACCGCTTCTCGCGGTCACTGCCCGCCTTCCTGTTGCAGCCGTCGGATGAGCCACGCGCGGCTCGTGCAGCAGTAGGACCGCGCGTGGCTCGAAGAGAGGACCGCGGCCGGCGCCTGGATAAGGTAAGTAACGCTACACCTGTATTATCCTACCCCCTATAGGACAAGAGAGTATTGTACAAGCGCTGAATTTTTTCTGTTTTTAACTTTTGTAAATTAACCTGGTCACATCCCCCTTGGTTGTCCTATAACTTCCTGGTTTGATTAGCTCAGTAAGGCTAATCTAAATAGGCAGGCAATTGCCCAGAGCACCTGCCTTGTAAAGACTTCTAATTGACTGCATTTGGAGTCTGTGATTCAATAGCCACAAACAGTCTTGACTGGGTCACGAGGGGAGGGTTTGCAAAGGATTTGGACAAGAGATCTGCAGCATTTGCAAGGTGTTTTTAGCTGTACGCCCAATGAAAAAATGCATAATTAAATGCATACATGTTTTAATTTATGGTATATCTACTAAACAATGATTTAAAAAAAAAATTGGGCAGTGTACACACTAAAATACAGTTGTTAATATTTCAAGGCTATTTAAAATTACCAATGCTAGCAAACAAATATAGGGATTTGGTTATACTATATGGCCACATTGTGTTAAGCCCACCACTACTTCACAGTACCCCAAATACAATACGGTAGGTCCTGGCTATTTTTACCATGGGAGATAAACATGCTAACTGCAATATTTACTGCTTAACCTCTTAAGGACGGCGGGCGTACTATGCAGTCCTTGGGACTGGGCCTAAACGCCGGCAGTCGGCATAGTACCTCCACGCCGTCCTTCCCACTTACCTGGTCGCTGGTGATCCACCACCGGCGATCGCGATTGGGTGACTTGACTGGCATCCCAGAAAGTCCCCCTGTGGCTGATCTAGCCCTCCCGGGCCATGTCATCATGATGACATCGTGATCACATGGACGGAAAAGCCATCCACAGCAGTGCCTGGCGATCCCCTCCCAGACATTTTTGTGACTTTTAGTTTTGGAAATTGCATTCCTAAACACTGGAACAGGTCTTATCTGCTGCCCTGAATAGCCTAATAGTAATATTATTCCTTCATCACAAATTTTTGGCAGCCTTTAAAAATTAAAAAAGGTTGAGAGAAAGGGTTCTATAGCTGCAATGAATTAACAAATGAATAAAAGTAAAACTAAACAGTGCTTGAATTGAGTATGTCTTGTCCCCATGAACATAAAGCTAACCAAAATAGCTGTTTGCCCTGATTTTATGTGCTAGCTATTATCAAATTAATGTAGCACTTTACTTTTTATGACGGGTATAACCTGTTTTTTATTTTTCTACATTTTCTTAGGTATTTTGGAAAGTGTTTAGTAGTGAAGGGGTTAAAGGCTGAGGTGAAAATAACATCCCAAAATAAAGAAAAGGCATGGACAGTTTTTTAACCTTGAAATTAATTGTGTTATCACTCAATCTCTGCTGTTAGATTTGTTTAACTTGGAACAAGTACTTATATAACAAAACTTGAGAAGAGTCAAAAATGTCTAGGTAAACAAAAAACAATGCAATCTAGCATATAACAGAACATGTTTATAAATTCAGAACACAACCTAAGAGTCCCCAAGTGAAATAAAATGTATCTGTAATACTCAACGCTTTTAGAATTAGATTGACCATGATTGCTTCACTGATCTTTCCCCATAAGGTATATGCAGTCTTCTTATTAAATCATATTTATATTTGTTAATAAAGATTAGGTTTACATTACTATTTTAACAGACCTGGTGCGCTAGGTTATCTGACTTGCTGTACAACCTCTCACCAAAGGTAACTTAAAAAATGGACAGGAAATCATACAAGCATACCTCACAAAACCAGGAATTGTGAAAACAGGACTGGTAGGAGGGGGTGAGTGAGTAACGTTATAAGGGTCAGGGAGAGGACCTGCTTAAAAAGGGAGCATAACAGACCGGAATAAATACAGGCCATGCCGACCGCCTACTTTGTTTGGCCCCACACAGGCCACGCACAGAGCACTTCTGAAGCACTCTGTTTGGGAAACCAGTGCAGTTTCCACAGTGTGAGTGTATGTTATAATGCACTCATGCTGTCCTGGCCAGGGCCGGACTGGGGAAAAAATTTGGCCCGGGCATTTTTTTATCACAGCGGCCCACTAAGAAGGGAGCGAGGCAGAGAGGGTGTGTTTCATCACTAATGACAAACACGCCCCCTCTCAAAGTGAGCATGTTGGTTCAATGCTCTTCCAGGACAGACCATGCGCAGAGCTGAAGAGCTCTAGCATGAGAAAAAAGCCCTACATTTGTTTTGCACAGCGCAAGCAAATTTAATAACATGCTTGCACTGTGTTTCCTTGCAACTTGTCTCTGGTGTCTCTATAAATGGATACCAGGAGAAAAAAGGGCCAGGAAAGAGTATTGTGCATGTGTTTGGAGCCTGCTTGTGGTATTGCGTGTGTGTAGAGTGAGCTGATTGTGGTGTGGTATTGTGTAATAAGGTCGGTTTTATTTGTGTTGTGTTTGTGGTGTAATGTAATGCATATGTGGCTAGGGCCTGTAGAGAATGTGTGTATAGGGGATGTAGCAAGTGTGTGCATACAGGCTATAGTGTGTGTGTGTATAGGTGATGTAGTGTTTGTAGAGAGTGTGTATGTAGTATGTGTTTGCTTACAAGGAATCTAGTGTGTGTATTGGGGATCCAGACTGTGTATGTTAGGAGTGTAGTGTGTGTGTAGGTGGTGCAGTGTGTGTATATATAGGAGTCTAGTGTGTGTTTGAAGGACCCAGAATGTGTATAGGAGATCTAGTGAGTGTGCGTATATAACGGATTTAGAGTGTATATAGGGATCTAGTGTGTGTATATGTGTAGATGATCCAGAGTTGGGTAAGGGATCTAGTGTGTGTCTGGAATGTAATGTGTTTAGGAGTGCAGTATGTGTGTGAGGGGTGCTGTATAAACATATATACAGTATATATATATATATATTATATAAAAATGTTTGGAAGTATTGTGTATATGTGTGGTGCAGTGTGTTGGGGGGGTTCTGTGTGTATGTGAAGGGTGCAGTGGGTGTGTGTGAGGGGTGTAGTGTGTATGTGAGGGGTGCATTATGTGTGTGATGTATGCTGTGTGTGAGGTGCGCTGTGTGTGATGTGTGTGGGGTGCTGTGTGTGTGGGTGCTGTGTGTGCTGTGTGTGAGGGGGCTGTGTTTGAGGGTGCTGTGTGTGAGGGTACTGTGTGTGATGTATGTGGTGTTTGTGGGTGCAGTGGGTGATTTGTGTGTGTGATGGTGCTGTGTATGATGTGTGATGGTGCTGTGTGTGAGGTTGCTGTGGGTGATGTGTGCTGTGTGAGGGTGCTGTGTGTGAGAGTGCTGAGTGTGATGTGTGTAAGAGTGCTGTGGATGATGTGTGTGAGAGTGCTGAGTGTAAATGTTAGAAGGCATTGTATGTGGGGAAGGGGGGGTAAAAAGCAAACAAGTAAAAAAACTAAGCAGGGATTATGCCCCCCCTCCCTTCTTACCTTTAGCCTGGGAGGGGGGGACCGGCACGGTGGTACCTGGGAGAGAGGAGGGGGGGGCAACCAGCAACTCTCACATCATCCCTGGTGGTCCTAGTGGGTGAGTGAACTCTAGCCTGTGGGCTAGAGTTCACTCTCGCGAGATCGGGGGTGTTGCCATGGCTCTATCTTGCAGCTCCGCCGGGTCCTCCTCTCCCTCCCCAGCCGCATGTCTATGCAAGTGGGCCGGTGAGGGAGATCTTTGATCTCCTCACCGGCCCGTCATTGAAAACAGCGGGGCCGGCGCTCGGATAGTGCCGGTCCTGCATGGACCGGCAGGGGAGATTTTGTGACCTCCCCTGCCGGCGTCGGCCCATGGCCACCGCGGCCCACCGGGCATTTGCCCGGTGTGCCCGGTGTGCCCGATGGCCAGTCTGGGCCTAATTCCCTGTTGTAACGGATGGACGGGCACCCCGACTGGGTACCTCCGTTGAAGGATGCTCCTAGCTCTTCCTGAGGACTCCAAGCACTGCATCAGACACCATAACCACCGTAGACTCCTCCAGAGAGCAAGGCAGGAACAAGCTCTTACAAGAGCTTAATAGTGATTTAGCAAGGGAGTATGACAAGCATAGCAATCCCTTGTAGCAGATTCCCTCAATAAGAGACGGCACTCCAAATTGAGGGTGAAGTAGAACTGAAGCTTTTAATCAAACACTCTGCTTTTATGCCCATTCTACAACCATAGTACCGCCCACCAGGGTTTTGAAGTAAAACCAATCAATACGTACATTACAATAAAACACTCCCAGCAATTACACACAAATCCTCCCCTCTGCCTGTGATATAATTACTGAACACAATGGGTTAAAGTAATTATCACAGGCAGAGAAATAAATTTTTTTCACATGTACTATAACTTTAAAAATATGCATTCAATCTTCATAAAAATGACATATTATTATCCACTTTAATTATAAAAATAGTCAAAATTCAGCCAATTCCATCCAGGGGTTTAAAAGTTAGCTGGAAGTCCTTTTATGACTGACCGCAAGCACATTTTTATGCCCAAAACAGTTCCAGAGAATCAGGCTTGGGTCTATTTCCCATGTTAAAGTCAGTTCAAACAGACGAACGGCAACCATTCGAATTGTCGAATGAACTGTCGAATGAACTGTCGAATGCATTAGTTCCAGGGAAGGTAAAACTTCAGCGGTGTTCGTGCCATTCTGTAGCCGATTTTAGTTCCATAAGTTTGACGGCACACACCGCGGACTGCATTCGAATGAATCAAAATAGCCGCCACGTGTTCGGTTTTCTAATGGCGGCCACTTGGACTAATTCGGCACTTCGCTGCATCCGAAGTGCCATGCCAAAACTGCAGGTCCTTTCCCAAAGTACTTAAAGGGCCAGAAACGGCACAATAAAATACAATATGCCCAAATACTGTATTTAAAGGGCCAGATCTTCCAGGAACCATAATCACATGGCAAGAGGCTGGCAATCAGTCTTCTCCAATGCCCATTGGCGAGGTCGGTTTCACCACATCTGTTATCACCATATGTGGTACACCAGGGAATAGCTTAAGATGGAGGGACAGGTCCCTGAATTCGAGATGACCCAGCTGAATTTGGGACAATAGGGAGGTGGAAGTAAGAGTATTTATATAACTAAAATAACTCTCTAGGATAGATTCATAAACATTTCGATAATACTTGTACAATATGCAAAGTCTCTCAGCAGACAGATTTTTCTGCATTCCAGACAATATCACAAAGAGCTCGGCACTACGTAATCTGTTGCCGCTATATAAATGACGATAATAATAATAATAATAACAGGTCTAGCTCTTTCAGCCTATCACTGACCTTTTTTTTTTTTTTTTTTCATCTTGGCAGGAAAACAGTATATATTTTTTTGTTTATATTTCATTTTACTCTCCTTCAGCAGGGATATTCTTTATTCGTTTTTGATAATTTTTTAAGTTAATTTGTAGGGAAATAACCTGTAAAGTTTAAAGTAGCTGAATTGGTAACATGCTTTGGTAAATAGATTTCTTGGTTTCGAAGCTTGGAGAGGCACAGGATATCCTCAGTTATTTTCCACAACTTTCAAGTGTTCTAAATTTATCCTTGAAAAGACAGAGCATTTCAAGGTCAAATTTGAAGGACAAACACAATGACTGACTACTTAGTGTACATCTGTGTTAAGCCGCGTATATATATGCTGGATTCTTAACATAAAGAACACAAGAGGGGGGGCGTGGCCTGAAAGCGCATGGAGTAGGACGCACGGGACTCGAGCTCCTAGGCCCCAACCCGCAAAAGCCTCTTTACATAGCGAAATTTGCTGAAATTATGGGGAAAACTAAACGCCCAGCCACCCCAGGCCTGACCCCGGCTACACAGCCCAGGCGACAACCCGGCCCGATGGACGATTTCGTATCCGCACCCCGCGGCCTCCACGGCACCCGCGACCGCGGCAGCCCGACGCCTACCTCCCCCGGCACTGAAAGCAGGGCAAGCTCGACACCAGATCTCAGGGAAGCAGGGTCACTCACCCAAATCTCGGCGGAACTGGCTGCCATCTCCGCGGCCATGCTCACCCGCAGGGACAAGGCCGAAATGGTGACGGAACTGCGGGCGGCCATCAGGGAGGAAGTGGCCGCGGTGAGGAGCGACCTAGTGGCCCTAGAACAACGGGTAGACGATCTTGAGGTCGACCGTATGCAAGCTGAGCAACACCGCCATGCGACGGAGCTAGCGGCCACGAGACAGGGCAACCTTATCCTAGACCTCAGGAGACAGGTGGAGGACCTTGAAAATAGAGGACGCCGAAACAACATCCGTATCCGAGGCATCCCAGAAACGGACGGAGAGGACCCACGAGAACTACTAACAGATTTGTTCTCCCAGCTCCTAGGTGCTGATGCACCCCCAGACTATGGCATTGAGCGAGCACACCGAGCCCTACGCACCCCCAGGCGAGATGGCCTACCCAGAGATGTGATATGCTGCCTCCGCTCTTTCCCGCTCAAAGAATCTCTCATGAGAGCAGCCAGGACACAGCATGACCTCACGTTCCTGGATAGCAGGGTGTCGCTGTACCAAGATCTCTCCACACTAACACTAGATGCCCGTCGAGCCCTGAGGCCAGTCACACGCCTCCTTCAGGAGAAACGGATCCTTTACAAATGGGGGTTCCCGTTTAGCTTGCAGGCGAAGACGGAAAACCGCTGGCATGCCATCCGCTGGCCCAACGACGTACCGCATTTCCTACGGGCAACCGGCCTCCCAAATGTCACCGTTCCGAACTGGATATTCGAAGGCCCTCCTGCAAGAGCTTCAGGCCCTAACGAGCCCAACCACAACTTCCAAGAGACACAAGGCCGGGCAACGCAGCGGCTTAGAGGCGGTCCGGTGGGCCCGGAAGAATAGAAGCAACCGTGGACCCACGACCCGCCCGCAGGAACACCGACCCGACCCACGACCATACAACAACTGCATGAGACTCCGGTGGTATGTACGTACTTTTTGTTCACATGCATTCAGAGCCCCCCCACACTGTCACCACACGCTAACAGGGCCTCGGTGCTATGAGAACAGGATGCGATAAGACACCATGGGCCACACAGACCACATCCAGGCCCAGGGGGTGCGGGGGTAAGGGACTTGTACCGGGACACCAGGCGAATGCCCTAAACGTTACACCAGCCGGTTCGAACTGAGCCCAGATAGATGCATTGAGGGCCAAGGGGTCGGTGCAAACTGACCTGGCATATACCCGGGGAAACATATTTGTTTGGGAGGGGGACGGGGGGTTAACCGAGCGAGGATGGGCAACTAGTTTTGGGTGGCGGGACTGGGGGAAGGGGCCTCACATCAAACGCAGCCTGACCGGCCGGACTGCGACCATACACAGGCCAACATCGAGGGGACTGAGCGGGTGGGAGGGAGAAAGGAATTAACTCGCAAGCTGAATAGTTTTATTATACGAATTGCACTGATGGTTACTGCCTAGGAAATGCATAGATAAACGTGCACTGGCCATGGGCTGACCCAGCGCACTGAAGGCGCACCTCGCGCGCGGCAGCCGTATCCGCCCGGCCGACCTCCTCGGGGGGCGGTGGGGGGGCGGTTGGGGCGATCGAGGGGCGCACTAGGATACAATGTGGGGAACGGTGGGTGGGGATTTACTTCTGATGTGTATTTACTAATTATTGTATAGATCGGATCGAAGCCGCACAAAGATACTTCACGATGTTGCAGGCTACAAGGGCCATGTGCGGCCTACCATGTTGCACGATGCTAATTTAACAAGGGTTGAAGGTTGAAACCAACAGGTAGTCGTTAGAGAACCCGACATGAGTGGCGCCCCTCGCCCGCAGCAGCCGACGCCACCCGGCCGTTCCTCCGAGGAGCGGGGGATGGCGGGCTGGGGCGACCGGGGGGCGATAGGGTTGTAGCAGGATGGAAGTTGGTTATTTATTGCTGCTGGTGTACCTTATAACTGCTATGAAACTCACAAATCACGCAACTGCAGCGTTGCGACACGTTTAAAAGTAGCACACCCCTGTAGACTAAGCCCAGCCTAAACGGTATTGTCGCACATGTATGGTTGCACACCCCCTCCTGTGCCAAAGGGCAGTAGTAGTTGGCAGCATACCGGCAGACCATACACATAGTGGGCACCTCCCTGCCCGCAACAGCCGACTCCACACGACCGCCTGACTGTGAATTCTAGGGGGCGGAAGAGTGGTCGGGTGGAGCGACCGGGAGGAGGCCGGGGAAATGGTGGAAGAACTGCCAGAGGGACGGGGCTAGTGATTAACTGCAAATGTCACAGGTATTGCGCTGACGGCGCGGCCATAACTTCCTGACACATTGCAAAGTCGCACGACCATACCCATTCATGCAGGGAACTACCCACCCACTGTGTACCAACTTGAGTTAAGACGCAACCCACACGAGACAGGAAGCGCACCAAGGGCGTCACCCTATCCCTAAACACCAGTCATGCGAATGCGGCGAACGCCCGCTCTCTGCTGCCAACCGCATTAGGCGACATCAGATGACAACACATCGGAATCAGGTTCCCCCCCCCCCCCCCCGACTACGCGTGCTTTCCCCCGACTAGGCCCCCCCCCCCCCCCGGATCCCACAATGACCGCCCTCCAACCGGACCGTGCCCGACTGACAAGGAGGAGGACACGGACAATACAATTAGGAAACAGACAGAGCCCAACCCCACCCACCCGAAGGGAATTACATGAACCCCAGTCCACCCGGGCCCTCCCCCCCTCCCCCCCCCGAGCAGGGCGACCCCACGCAACACCCCCCTGCAGACGGAAGCAGCACAAACCCCACCATGACACACCACAGTTGAGAATAGGAACATGACCCGCGGGTTGGGAGCCCAATGGAGGCAGAGACACAAACACTCACAACAGTACCTACTTTATTGTGACGGACAGCCATTTGGCACCCCACGCAATAGATCTCCCTTGTAGATAAGAGCGGGGTTCACTGGACAAGGACAATACTACCCAGTTGAACATACACACCCTCTCCGAGATCGTAATTGCTTGTAAATTACACCTACCCAGTTCAACCTCCCCCCCTCCCCCTTTTTTATCTCTCAGTTCTAGCCCCTACCCAATCATCCCCATACTATTTATCCCCCAACCTATTTCTGGCCTCGGGCCGCGTCTCCACCACCCCCCTGTGCGAACATAATGGACCTCCGACCGGCAAGCCTTAAGTACTGGACCAATAATGTCCGGGGTCTAAACTCCCCTGAACGCAGGGCGCACCTGCTGAGAAGATTGTGGTCGGAGAGGGTGAGCATAGCGTTCCTGCAGGAGACGCACCTCAAGGGCGCGGAAGCCCCGAAACTCGGGAACAATCGCTTCCCCCAATCTTACTACTCGAACCACCCAGAGGCGAAGAAGGCCGGCGTTGCGATTCTAATCTCCCAAACAGTTCCGTTCCACTGCACGGCGCAACAAGCAGACCCAGGAGGAAGGTTTCTGTTTATCAAGGGCACCATAGCTGACCACGCATACACATTCGCTACTCTTTATAGCCCAAACAAAAAACAACATACGTTCCTGAGCAGAACGTTGGCCAAGCTAGAAAAGTTCAGGGAGGGACTCCTCGTGATGGCAGGGGATCTTAACACTCCGTTAGACCCCAGCATAGACACCTCACGGGGGAACAGCACGCTCCCCGCGCACTGTATCAGAGCTACGCTGCACTCACTACGCAGGGTGGGTCTGGTAGATTGCTGGAGAGCAATACACCCAGATGACCGAGACTACTCTTACTACTCGGCTGTACACAATCTTTACAGTCGTATAGATTATATTTTTATTTCTCAAAGCTATTTGGCAACCCTATTAGAATCGCAAATAGGACTGATTGATCACACGGATCATGCCCCAGTATGTGCCATTACGACTTCCCCGCTCTGGAAGCCGGGCGAACGCCAATGGAAATTAAATGAAAGCATGCTGAACGACGCTAGATTTGTCGAAAAAGCTGCCCTCACGCTCCAACGCTACTTTGACACGAACGACACACCTGACGTTGACCCACTGATTTTGTGGGAGGCCCATAAATGTGTCATACGCGGACATTTCATATCTGAATGCACCCGACTCAAGAGAGACAGGACGAAACACACGTCCGATCTAATTGCACGCATTGCCTCACTGGAACAGACACACAAACGTACACTGGATGATGCCACATACCTACAACTCACGGAGACGCGTAGGGAGCTGAGCGACATCCTAACAAAGGGACTCCACCTCACCTTCCGGAAGTCAGACCGATTTTATTACGAACACTCGAATAAAAGTGGGCGCCTGCTAGCCAAAATGCTGAAGGAAAAGCGTATAAGGCAACAGATACACATGATACGAAACAAGAACCAAGCCGTTACCAGACTCCCAGTGGGCATCCAGGAAGCCTTCCGCGACTACTACACCGACCTCTACGATCAAACCCAAAATAGGGAAGGAACGGCGGCGTCACGCCAACGGACAACCATTGCGGACTATCTGATACCCCCCGAACTGGCCACCGCACTGGAACAGCCCCTGACATTGGAAGAGCTAACAGCGGCCTTGAAACAATCTAAACCCCACAAGGCGCCAGGCCCGGATGGTCTCCCGCTTACGTATATCACTACCTTTAAAGATATCCTACTCCCTAGGATCCTGAAGGGGCTCAACTCCCTAAGCTCGGGCGGACAATTCCCCGCCGACACTCTCGCTGCAACAGTGACGGTCATCCCAAAGGTAGGCAAGGACCCGGCCTGTTGCTCCAGCTATCGGCCGATCTCACTCCTAAATGCTGATTTGAAGCTCTTTGCAAAGACGCTAGCTCTTCGGCTCATGCAGACCCTCCCGGACCTGGTCCATCCTGACCAGGTAGGTTTTATACCTGGCCGCGAAGCAAGGGACAATACCATCAGAGCCCTCAACATCATACACCACGCGCGCCATACTGGGAGGGAGGTGATACTCCTGTCCACCGATGCCGAAAAGGCTTTTGACAGGGTGGACTGGATATATCTAGCAGAAGTCCTCCGACACATGGGCTTCGGCCCTACCCTGCGGACCTGGATCGCGGCGCTCTATACTAACCCAACGGCGCGCATACGCATCAACGGGGCCCTGACCAAACCGTTCCCTATCCGTAACGGCACCAGACAGGGCTGCCCCCTATCCCCCCTTCTGTTTGCCCTCTCTCTCGAACCTTTTCTGGAGGCGGTCAGACGGGACGGGGGAATTACGGGGCACTCCTTAGGGGGGGCCGACCACCGTGTAGCAGCCTATGCAGACGACATGCTGTTTTTTATAGAACAACCGCGAATATCTATACCGAATTTATTAGACGCCTTCCGAATATACAACACGGTGTCCAATCTGAAACTCAATTTAAGCAAATCCGAGGCTATGCCGGTGGCGACCGCCCCCACACACCTACGCCTACTTCTCACACAATTCCCGTTTAAACTCTGCGAAGACAAGCTCCAGTACCTCAGAGTCTGGCTAACGAACGACCTCACCCACCTGTACCAAGCGAACTACCTCCCGCTTCTAACAACGCTGCAAAAGGACCTCCACAAATGGACATCGCAATACATTTCATGGTTTGGCCGCATCAGTGCGGTCAAGATGAACCTCCTGCCCCGCCTCCTATATCTGTTCCAAACTGTCCCAACCCCAATACCTAAGGCTTACTTCCAATCTGCAAATACAGCCATCAGGAAATTTGTATGGAACCATAAACCAACCAGGATCCGCAGATCGACCCTAGAGCGACCCAAAGGCGAAGGGGGAGCTGGACTCCCCTCAATACACACATACTATCAAGCCGCCCATCTCCAGCGCTTAGTGGACTGGCACGCCAAACCGAGCCCAAAACTGTGGGTGCAAATGGAAACAATCCAGGCCCTAGGGAAAATACCATCCAGACTATGGCATGGGAGCTCAACTTACGCAGAGATCCGCACGAACAACCCAGTGATAGACGCCACCCTACGAGTGTGGTGCTCCATAAGGTTTACCAGACGACTAACGTCCTCACCTAGCCCACTCACCCCCATAACACACAACCCTGACCTAGCAGGGGGACTACACCCCACCTCCCTGAAGAACTTCCAAGCCTCGGACTGGGAATATGTGCACAAGTGGAGCACCGCGCATACACTCAGACCATTAGCAGACCTGCTCAATAACCGCAGGGCATCCCAATTGGACAACTTCCACTACCATCAGATCAAAAGCTACTACGCGGCACTCACGGGAAAAGGACATGTGCACAGACCACTGACGAGCTTGGAACACATATGCACGACCAGGCAACACCTCCCCCATGGGGTGTCACAACTATACGCAACCCTCCAAACTAACGACTACAGACCCCCACTGGGATTCACAACCAAATGGGAGCGGGACACAGGGTCCACACTCACAGACCAGGAATGGGGCAAAATATTTCTGCTTACGCACAAGGGTTCTATATCCTCAAAATACCAGGAGACTAACTACAAACTACTAACGCACTGGTACCGGACCCCTGACACTCTACAACACATACATGATTCAATCTCCGGCAGTTGCTGGAGATGCGAGGGGGACGCCGGCTCCGGAATTCATATCTGGTGGTCGTGCCCGCTCATAGCTCCATACTGGCGGATGATTCATAGTAAGGTTAATGACATCACTGGGGCCGACATTCCATTCCAGCCACTGGCGATGCTCCTTAACCACACAACACTACCCATTAAAGTATTCAAGAGGAGCCTAACGATACAACTGCTCACGGCTGCGAAATCACTCATCCCTACCCTCTGGAAGAAGAAGAGCGCGCCTACCTTCCAGCAATGGGTGGCTAGAGTAGAAGAAATTTACAATATGGAAATTATGACCGCTTCCCTGCAGGGGCGCTCTGACAAATGCGCTCAAACGTGGTTCCCTTGGATGCAGTTCGTCAACAGGGGGGCTGGAGACAGACCCGGGCCCACATAATACCCGACATGGCTACCACCGTGACCAGCAGTAGTCCCGGCCAACTTGTTTTCACAAGCTTGCACCCCACAGACCCACCGTAACCACTCACCCTTCACGAACATACCCACCTCCCATCACCTGATACCGCCGGGAAACAGATTACAGGATTACGTGTACTACCCCCAACAAGACTAAGACACAGGACATAGCACCGACACTTCCAAAAAGACCCGGTACTACCGGAACACTAGAGAGACACTAAAACACTTATGACCATTCTGACCAACTCAATCTAAGACAAGCAGGGACAGGTAGCAGAGGCACTGCACACAATGAAAGAGCATAGGACCCGACATTGGGGCCTACCGATCCCGATACACCAAACACAATCGCTGGACGTAAGCTCTACCGACGAAAGGACCGCACCGCTAGACAGGCAGACAAACATAAGCACATAGACGGACAGCGAGAGCGGACACCCCAGTGACAAACGAGAAGGAAACCGCCCGAGACGCACCCATAGTCACCTAGTCACACATTGACCACGACCGACTTGCCCTTACACTAGCACAAAAGTGTAGACACGCACACCCAGGCGCAAGAAACCGCGAAGTAGGCAACCTGCTCGGACTGAGAGCGCTAAACCAGCTGGGACGGGCAGACTACTGCACTCCAGCATAAAGGGGCATAAAACTATATAGCCAGGAGGACAACTTGACCCCAGTAAAATGGGCGGATTCCCACCAAATTAAAAAGATAGACAACAGTCAGCGCGAAGATAGCCGCGCAGCGCCCACGCTACCTAACGCGCTATATCACTACCTGCCCTCTGAGAAAACCAACACCTGTAAAGACGAAAGTTCGAGTGGAAAGCTCCAAATTACTATAGAAATGTTGTCGATTGTTTAGACAGTAAAAACTTGAAATGTTTAGACGCAATTTTAATTGTCTGACTCTGTTACCATGTATCGTCGATAGAGTAGCGTAACTGTACAAAAGAGCAAGTACGATTGAAGAAGTAGTGTGACACAGTAAAACAGGATGATGATAACAAGTTAAAACCGAATTATAAGGTCAAGAGTGGATAGAATGTTAACTAAAGTAAGGTGTACTATATCTCAAAACTGTTCTACAGGCAAGAACTGTACTATAAACGCGATTACTAAGCGGTTCTTAAATTTGCCCTGATATCTGTCACTAACACAAAGCAACCGTATTCTTCTTTCTGTAACTTACTGTTTTTGAAAGTGCAAAATAAAGATTGTCAAAAAAAAAAAAGAACACAAGAGTGTAAATAAATGTGCCGACACTGGAATATTTTAGTTACTGCCAAAACAAATACAGGAAATCAATTCAATAACATATGTACAGACTCTCTCTGTCTACAAAACAATGAGAACATCCATATGGATGGATGGATAGATTCTTGAATCTCCCAGTTTCATGTGCCTTGAAACTACTGACTCCTTAATTTTTCAATCCTGGCTGCAAATGTCCAAGCATTTTGTCTAAATTTTTTATTTCTTCTGTAGCACCACAAATTACCTCCTCTTGAAAGACTAATCCTACACCACTTAGTCTCAGAGAAAATTAATTCTCAAAAGTGTTCTCCTCTTTGCAACTGTGTTCCTACTGCAGAAAAAAAAATCCAGACATGGATCCCTTGCTCACGGTGCCTAGAGGGATATTGGTTATACCTCACTGATGATAACTTACAAGGTTGAAACGATCGTCTGGGGTTGCCGTATCTCTCGTGCAAAGGGAACTTGCTGGCATTTCGGATCTGGACTGCTTATCTGGGTGAGACCAGTCTGATATGCTTCAGATGTAGTGATGTCGCGAACATAACATTTTCGGTTCGCGAACGCGAACTTCCGCAAATGTTCGCGAAACGGCGAACCGGGCGAACCGCCATAGACTTCAATGGGCAGGCGGATTTTAAAACCCACAGGGACTCTTTCTGGCCACAATAGTGATGGAAAAGTTGTTTCAAGGGGACTAACACCTGGACTGTGGCATGCCGGAGGGGGATCCATGGCAAAACTCCCATGGAAAATTACACAGTTGATGCAGAGTCTGGTTTTAATCCATAAAGGGCATAAATCACCTAACATTCCTAAATCACAATGGATATGGATTGACACCTGACATATGACATATTGACACCTTGACATATGGATTGACACTTGTCCTCAGAGACCCTGATACACACTGAAACAGAGCAGAATAGGGACTGTTCCCCCTACATAGGGTCACTTGGCAGATATGGATTGACACCTATCCTAAGGATCCCTGATACAGACTGACACAGAGCAGAATAGGGACTGTTCCCCCTACATAGGGTCACTTGGCAGATATGGATTGACACCTATCCTAAGGATCCCTGATACACACTGACACAGAGCAGAATAGGGACTGTTCCTCCTCCATAGGGTCACTTGGAAGATATGGATTGACACCTATCCTAAGGATCCCTGATACACACTGACAAAGAGCAGAATAGGGACTGTTCCCCCTACATAGGGTCACTTGGAAGATATGGATTGACACCTATCCTAAGAATCCCTGATACACACTGACACAGAGCAGAATAGGGACTGTTCCCCCTACATAGGGTCACTTGGCAGATATGGATTGACACCTGTCCTCAGGGACCCTGATACACACTGGGGGGGACCTACTGTCCTCCCCCAGCCCCCACCCCTGCGCGGTGGGTGGGGGCCATAAAAATAATGAGGGGGGGGACCTACTGTCCTCCCCCCGCCCCCACCCATTTTTATTTAGGGCCCCCACCCACCACTCAGGGGTGGGGGTTGGGGGGGACAGTAGGTCCCCCCATCATTATTTTTATGGCCCCCACCCACCACGCAGACTTTAGCTCCATGGCAATTGTACTGTGTGAATAGGATCTGCGTGCTATTCGGTAGTTTTGTGCGCTCAGATCCCAGCTATCTGGGGATATGTGAAATGTCTGTGTGTTATGGTTAAAAAGTAACTTTCTGTATTTTAAAGGGTTTTATGTCTTTCTGTAACCATGTGGTTAATGGAGTCTGCCTCTAGTCCTGGATAATTAGATTACTTCCCCCATTGTCTCCAGGATAGAGGGCCCTGTAAAACCATTCTTCCAGAAGGTCAAATGCACATTTGTACTAACTTTTGAACCCCTTGTCCAATTCGTATGATTTTTGAGTATGTTGTTCCCCTGAATGGATTGATTGTGAATATGTATTTTTATGCGAATGTGATGTATATTTTGGGAGTTATGAATGTTGTGTAAAAACTGTATTTTCCCTACCTATGATAATTGTATTTTCCTGTGTGTACAGATAATTAGTTTACAGGTAGAGGGGAGGGCTATGTGTGGGATGTTACTATTGTGTGATTGGTTAATGTACGTTACTGTGTGTGTCCCTCCCCTTCATGGGAGCACCTAATAAAAAGGTCTGCAAGCTAGCAGCCAGAGAGTTCCTGTTTTACCCTCAAAGTGAAGTGTCGTCTCATTATTGGGGGAAGGATTTATTGCATGCTGTTCCAGTTGACTGCTAGGAGTGTAAGCCTATTCGTATGGTTCCTATTCAACGGTCTACAGCATTCAGAGGCTTGAGAGGATTTATATGCTTCTCAGATTCGGTGATTGTGGTGTCTGCCAGAGTGCTTGGAGTCCTCAGGAAACGCTAGGAGCATCCTTTAATGGAGGTACCAAGTCAGGGTGCCAGGCGATCCGTTACATTGGTGGCAAGCGGTGGGATGGCGTCCTAGTGTGAGGTAAAGCAGCTCAGAGACACTGTTTGGATTTACAAATTGAGGGCAACGCTAGCACTCGTGCAGCGCCCCTGGGAGCAGACCAGTATGGAAGGTTTTGGCTCTGGAGATGATTGGCTGGCCGAGGTGAGGCAGCGAGTGGACGAGTATGGGGATATGATATACCCATGGACAGGGCCGCCACCAGAAATTTTGGGGCCCCTGACAAAGCACAAAGTCTGGGCCCCCCCCCCTCCCTCCCTGCCCGGCCGGCCTGCCTCCCCCTCAATGAATGCAGTATGTGTGTTAGTGTAGTGGATGAAGAGTGTGTGTTAGTGCAGTGGATACAGTGTGTATGTTAGTGCAGTGAATGCAGTGTGTGTTAGTGCAGTGAGTGTCAGTGTAGTGAATGCAGAGTGTGTGTCAGTGTAGTGAATGCAGTGTGTGTCAGTGTAGGGAATGCAGTGTGTGTCAGTGTAGTGAATGCAGTGTGTGTGTCAGTGCAGTGGATGCAGTGTGTGTGTGTTAGTGCAGTGGATGCAGTGTGTGTGTGTTAGTGCAGTGTGTGTCAGTGCAGTGAATGTAGTGTGTGTGTCAGTGCAGTGAATGTAGTGTGTGTGTCAGTGCGGTGGATGCAGTGTGTGTGTGTCAGTGCGGTGGATGCAGTGTGTGTGTTAGTGCAGTGAGTGTGTTAGTGCAGTGTGTGTTTGTGTAATGAATGCAGTGTGTGTGTCAGTGTAATGAATGCAGTGTGTGTGTCAGTGTAATGAATGCAGTGTGTGTGTTAGTGCAGTGAGTGTTAATGCAGTGAGTGTTAGTGCAGTGAATGCAGTGCGTATGTGTCAGTGTAGTGAATGCAGTGTGTGTGTTAGTGCAGTGAGTGTCAGTGCAGTGAATGCAGTGTGTGTCAGTGTAGTGAATGCAGTGTGTGTCAGTGTAATGAATGCAGTGTGTGTCAGTGTAATGAATGCAGTGTGTGTCAGTGTAATGAATGCAGTGTGTCTGTCAGTGTAATGAATGCAGTGTGTCAGTGCAATGAAGGCAGAGTGTGTGTCAGTGTAGTGAATGTAGTGTGTGTGTGTGTGTCAGTGCAGTGTGTGTCAGTGTAGTGAATGCAGTGTGTGTGTCAGTGTAGTGAATGCAGTGTGTGTGTCAGTGCAGTGGATGCAGTGTGTGTGTCAGTGCAGTGGATGCAGTGTGTGTGTTAGTGCAGTGTGTGTCAGTGCAATAAAGGCAGAGTGTGTCAGTGTAGTGAATGCAGTGTGTGTCAGTGTAGTGAATGCAGTGTGTGTCAGTGTAGTGAATGCAGTGTGTGTCAGTGTAATGAATGCAGTGTGTGTCAGTGTAATGAAGGCAGAGTGTGTGTCAGTGCAATGAAGGCAGAGTGTGTGTCAGTGTAGTGAATGCAGTGTGTCTGTCAGTGTAGTGAATGCAGTGTGTGTGTCAGTGCAGTGAATGCAGTGTGTGTGTCAGTGCAGTGAATGCAGTGTGTGTGTCAGTGCAGTGGATGCAGTGTGTGTGTCAGTGCAGTGGATGCAGTGTGTGTGTCAGTGCAGTGGATGCAGTGTGTGTATCAGTGCAGTGGATGCAGTGTGTGTGTGTCAGTGTAGTGAATGCAGTGTGTGTGTGTGTTAGTGCAGTGTGTGTCAGTGTAGTGAATGCAGTGTGAATGCAGTGGATGCAGTGTGTGTGTGAGTGCAGTGTGTTAGTGCAGTGAGTGTCAGTGCAGTGAATGCAGTGTGTGTGTCAGTGTAATGAATGCAGTGTGTGTATGTGTTTGGTAGTGTATGCATGTAAATGTAGTAATAGTAATTTAAATGTATTTTTGTTATTCCCCCCCCCCCTGTTTTTTACCTGGTTCAGGGAGGGGGGAAGATCCTTTGATCCCTGGTGGTCCGGTCAGGTGGAATTGCGGGCCCCCCGGCTCCCTATACTTGCAGAGGGGGCCCAGCGGCCTGCAGGAGGACTTTACAGCATTTCCTGCTCTCACTCCCGCGAGATGTGGTGTGCGCGCCGCGCGGAGCGTTGCCATGGCAACGCTCTAACGGCCGCACGTCTCGCGGGAGTTAGAGCGAGGGAAATGCTGGAAAGTGCTTCTGGAGGCCGCTGGGCCCCCTCTGCAAGTATAGGGAGCCGGGGGGCCCGCGGCTGCACATATATATAGCGATGATCGCTATATATATGTGCATTAAGTAATTGTGGGGCCCTGGACTGCCAAAGCAGTCCAGGCCCCCCAGGACCGCCGGGCCCGTGACAACCGTCACGGTTGTCACCCCCTGATGGCGGCCCTGCCCATGGAGACACGCCGGGTGATCTGGAACCAGGTCATGGCCGAACGAAACACAAGGCTGGACCAAGAATTCCGGCTGGCGAAAGAGAGGAAGTATGCTCAGCAGCAGGAGCGTTACAGCAGCCGAGTAGAGGCTGCATCCGAGGAGGTTAGCCGTCTTTCCCTGAGGCGGCGGGAGGAACCCAAAGTGGGGGTCCTCATAGACTGGTCCTGTGAGGAACCACAATAGGCAGGTAGAGATGGGACCAAGGTCTCTCCACCGGGCCCACCGGGATGCTGGTCAGCCGGCCCAGATCCCCAGCAGCAGCCAGAGTTGCCAGGTGGGGAAGCAGGTGGCCCTTACTCACAAATGTTGAGGGGCCTCACGGATTGGTCCTGGGAAGACCCACAGATGGCAGGTGGAGATGGGACTGCGGTCTCTCTACCGGCCCTACAGGGATGCTGGGCAGTCGGCCCAGATCCCCAGCGGCAGTGTGCGTTACAGGGAGCTGAAGGTGCCGTTCTTGCTCCCCAGCGGCAGTCTACGGTGCAGGGAGAGGAGCCTGTTATCCCCTCTCCCCAGCGGCTGAAGGTGTGTAAGGGAGAGGAGTTTGTTATTCCCTCTCCCCAGCGGCAGCACAGCTCACCAAGGGGAGACAGTAAGCCCCTCACCAGCGCAGATGGGACCGTGGTCTCTGCGCCCTGCCTACAGGGAGTACAGAGGGTCAGCCCTGCTCCCCAGCGGCTGAAAGTGTGTAAGGGAGAGGAGTTTGTTACCCCCTCTCCCCAGCGGCAGCTTAGCACACCAAGGGGAGACAGTAAGCCCCACACCAGCGCATATGGGACCGTGGTCTCTGCGCCCAAGTTACAGGGAGCTGAAGGGGCCGTCCTCCCTCCCCAGCGGCAGTGTGATTTGTTGGGAATTGGGAGCCCAGTCTCCATTCCCCAGCGGCAGAGTATCCAGCAGGGAATGGAGAGCCCAGCCCCCTTTCCCCCTCAGCAGGACTCTGTGCTGGGAGGAGAGACAGTCGGTCTCCCTCCGCAGAGACAGGAAGTATGTATGGGAGAGGAGAGTGTTACCACCTCTCCCCAGCGGCGGATCATTAATGTACAGGGAATAGAGAGCCCAGTCTCCATTCCCCAGCGGCAGAGTGTTCTAATGGGAGAGGAGCTGGTTACCACCTCTCCCCAGCGGCAGCTTAATGTACCAGGGGGAGACTGTAAGCCCCACACCTGTGCAGATGGGACAGTGGTCTCTGCACTTCCAGCACAGGGGGTAGGGACGGTCGGTCCTGCCCCCCCACGACAGGGCTGTTTAGCCAAAGGAGAGACAGTCTGTCTCCAGCAGCAGAGCTGTGTACCCAGAGGGGAGATGGTCGGTCTCCCCCTCCCACAACCAGGCTCCAATCAGGCTACTTCAGTGGTAGCGCTGGCACCAGGGCAGAGTACCGCTGGTCTCTGCCCACTCAGCAACCCACCAAGGCAGACTACCAGTCCCCCACACAGCCGTGGTGAGGCACCTGGACCTGGACAAAGTTCTCCTCTACCCAGGTGTAGTAACCAGTTATTGTGGGTGGGAGGTACTGCTGTTTGTGCTTCATGGGTGGGTTGCTGGACTAACCAGGGCACTGACTGGCAGGAGGTCAGATACCCTGTTAGTCTGGGGGGTAAAAGGGAGAAGTGTGGCGAAACCGACCTCGCCACGTGTCCTCCGAGGCGGCTGCTTGCCCGCCTCTTGCCTTTGGACTATGGACCAGACTTTATGGGAATGTGATACCCCAGATAGCTATACCATGGAACCTATTCATATAATGAAAGACTATGGGAAAGACTTTAGCTCCATGGCAATTGTACTGTGTGAATAGGATCTGCGCGCTATTCGGTAGTTTTGTGCGCTCAGATCCCAGCTATCTGGGGATATGTGAAATGTCTGTGTGTTATGGTTAAAAAGTAACTTTCTGTATTTTAAAGTGTTTTATGTCTTTCTGTAACCATGTGGTTAATGGAGTCTGCCTCTAGTCCTCGATAATTAGATTACTCCCCCCATTGTCTCCAGGATAGAGGGCCCTGTAAAACCATGCTTCCAGAAGGTCAAATGCACATTTGTACTAACTTTTGAACCCCTGGTCCAATTCGTATTCGTATTTTTGAGTATGTTGTTCCCCTGAATGGATTGATTGTGAATATGTATTTTTATGCGAATGTGATGTATATTTTGGGAGTTATGAATGTTGTGTAAAAACTGTATTTTCCCTACCTATGATAATTGTATTTTCCTGTGTGTACAGATAATTAGTTTACAGGTAGAGGGGAGGGCTATGTGTGGGATGTAACTATTGTGTGATTGGTTAATGTACGTTACTGTGTGTGTCCCTCCCCTTCATGGGAGCACCTAATAAAAAGGGCTGCAAGCTAGCAGCCAGAGAGTTCCTGTTTTACCCTCAAAGTGATGTGTCGTCTCATTATTGGGGGGAAGGATTTATTGCATGCTGTTCCAGTTGACTGCTAGGAGTACAAGCCTATTCGTATGGTTCCTATTCAATGGTCTACAGCATTCATATGCTTGGGAGAATTTAAAAGGTTTCTCGGATTCGGTGATTGTGGTGTCTGCCAGAGTGCTTGGAGTCCTCAGGAAGCATTTGGAGCATCCTTTTACGGAGGTACCAAGTCGGGGTGCCAGGCGATCCGTTACAATCTGCAGTAATACAGAGTGTCTGGAGGGAGTATCTGCAGTAATACAGAGTGTCTGGAGGGAGTATCTGCAGTAACACAGAGTGTCTGGAGGGAGTATCTGCAGTAACACAGGGTCTCTAGAGGGAGTATCTGCAGTAACACAGAGTGTCTGGAGGGAGTATCTGCAGTAACACAGAGTGTCTGGGGGGAGTATCTGCAGTAATACAGAGTGTCTGGGGAGAGTATCTGCTTGTAACATTTATATGCACTGAAAATAAAAATAAATAAATAATAAATTGAAAAAAAAAATGGTTGCAGGTTCCGAATGAATCTAAAATGGATGCTGTCCAGTAGGTGGGAGGGTCTGCTAGGAAGGGTGTGCTGCTGATTGGCTGGAATGTGTCTGCAGACTGTGAGGTACAGGATCAAAGTTTACTCAATGATAAAGAATAGGGGGCAGACCGAACATCGCATGTGTTCGCCCGCGGTGGCGAACACGAACATGCTATGTTCGCCAGGAACTATTCGCCAGCGAACCGTTCGGGACATCACTATTCAGATGTTCTCTCTATAATGGCACAAGTTGAGCTAAAACCAGCTTGAGATCTGAGCGTGGACCCACCGAAGGCCGACTAATTGAGCAGTTGTCCGCTCTCACCTCTCTTGCTGTTTTTCTCTCCTGTGTTCCTACTGGAAAATCATTTGAACCCAAGTACTGACTTCTGCATAGGTGAGAAATAAAGTAGGCTCAAGTCTGATTGAGGTGCAACTTTTGTTGCAAAATACTTGATAGCAACGTGCATACTACTAACGTGCTATTCATATCGGAATATTCATAAGACCTTTTATAGGTATTGTAGCGATGTAATACTAAAAGTTAATTCTTGTCTACCCACATTAAAAGCCTTGATTGACCATATCAGATTGTGAATACTATATTTTAATATTACTGACACTATAATTGGACAATAGCGTGAAAGAGTGATTGAATCCTATTTGAGCTGGCTTTTTATAGGTGCCATTCCAATTGAAATGACCATCAAATTAAGCATTTACAGGATTCCCATATAGACAGAATTGAAACATCTCATGTAATATTCATCACTAATTTATAGCCCAGTTCTAACTGAACTTATGTTACTGTTTCAATATCATCGAAATATGTTTCATATAACCTCCTTGTAGATAGGGAGTGCAAATAATCAGTGGTGTATTTTGGATTTGTGCTGCTCTAGGCACGACTAAATTCGGGGACCCCCAAAATATAAATTTGCCCCCCCCAATTCGTGTCAAGGCCATTTTTTTGACTGACAGACACATGCCCTCATTGATACATGCACTGATATACAGTCACTGACAGATAAACAGTCATTCGCACACACACACACACTGACACACCCACTCACTGACAGGCACACACTGACACATGACACACCCACTCACTGACAGGCACACACTCTCAGATACACCCATTCTAACTCACAGACACGAATGGACAGCTACACTCACTCACTCACTCACAGTAAGGTGGACAGCCCCAGAACAAACAAGGCATTTGTCTGGGAGCTTGGGGTGGCATTTTTGGCGCCCCCCCTGAAAGTGCCGCCCTAGGCAAATACCTTGTTTGCCTTGTGGTAAATACATCCCTGCAAATAATACCGGACTTTAGTCAGACAAGGCGAGGGCTCCAACGACAACCATCTCCATTAGTTTTAAGTGGTCTTATTGGTGCAGTATGATCAATCTGTGTGTAAGAATGGTGAACTGGGGAATATAATGAATACTTCCTGCCTTCTTGGTAAGAATCCTCCAGATTTCATTCACTGTTAGCAGCAATTGCGAGGGAGCTTGTCACTATATGTTGTGTGTATGTAAAAAAAAAAAAAAATTGTAATAAAAGTTTGTTTTAATATGCAAGGATTGAGCAGTCCTTAATAACCTTGGCAACAGGTATTTCTTTATTTACAAGAAATCCTTCAGTGCTAAAGGGTGCAAGTTCACCAAAATCCATCTAATTTGTCTAATGCAATAATGAATGTGACGATAGTGCCCCCTCTAGCATTGCAGGGGTTACCTCGAACTGCTTATAAACCTTGTATGTAAATGTTAAGAAGTGTTATAACACATACTGTGGTGATGGATGTTGAAATTTGTATGTGTGACAATTGTACCAAAGTTTGAAAACCTGTTTGCAGTTTGAATAGGTTTTTAGTAAAGTGACCTCTGTTGGTAAAATTCAGAACTGAATGTATACTAATGTTTAAAGGAACACTTTGGGAATACACAATTGCATTCCTAACGCTAACGAGTTCTTCTGACCTCCTCCCCATCTTCCCCGCCCCCCTGCCGACAATAAAAGGGTTAAAAAAACTCTTATTTACTTTTTTATCTGGCTCCATCTTCTCCTCCTCTGACATCAGCATGATGGGGAACCTAATGCGCATGTGTGGCGAGCACCAAGTGCACATTAGGAATGGAGGCCCACAATAAAACAAATGTAAAGATGGGTCCAGGGATGATCGTGAATAGCTAAAATATTTAGAAGACCAGAACGTACAGTATGAGGACTTTAGATTGAGCACAAATTGTGCATGCAACAAGAAAACATCTAGCTAGCATCATACTTGACAAGAGGTCAACAAAAATGGCAAGTAATACAAGAAGCTATCTTAAAATATCTAAGTGCCCAACAAGTTTGAATGAATGAAATAAATAGTTAGAGCTTAGTGTCAGAAAATGTGTCGTCTGCAATGCACAGTTTGTCTTGAGGTTGATCAGTAGTGGCGTCATGTTGAGTGTTCACAGTGTCCATAGGCATCAAGACAAAGACAAAGACTATAAACATTTTCCAACATCCTGTTAAAGAAGAAACAAATAAACTACATAAAAAAGAAATCCTTTTGCTTGCCCCAGGGCCACCCCTACATCAGGCCGTGATCCCACTTGTGCCCCCCCAAATACAAGTGCTGTACCCCGTGCAGGACATACCCGGTGCTTCCTCCTGTCATGGAGGAAGCACTTTACGGACTTCTGAGGCAGGCAGCGTGCGCTCATCAGAGGCGGCAAGGGAGCTGTAATCGTACTGCTCAGCTCCCTTGTGCGCCATCTGCTGATGCAGGGAGCCGGTATATGATATCATATTCTGGCTCCCTGCATCAGTAGACAGCCAGCGAGAGAGCAAAGCAGGAGGATTACAGCTCCCTCGCCGCCACTGATGTGCTCACAACCACCCACCTCAAAGCAGTCCCACTGGACACCAGGGATAGATCCACTCCAGGTCCCCTAAAGGTAGGGAGCCTGGGTGGACAAATTACATTAATAATATTAGTAATTTGTGAATGTGTGTGAGAGAATGAGTGTGTGTCTGTCAGTAAATGTGTGAGTGTGTGTGTCTATGTATGTCTGTTAGTGTGTGTCTATCAGTGAATGTGTGTGAGTGGGTGTGTATGTCTGTCAGTGATTGTGTGTGTTTCTGTCAGTGAATATATGTGTGTGTATGTGTCTGTCCGTGAATATGTTTGTGTCTGCCTGTGAGATTCTGTGTTTGTCATTGAGGGTTTGTCAGTGTGTGTCTGTCAGTGAATGTGTGTATGTCAGTGAGTGTATCTGTGTCTGTCAGAGAATGTGTATGTCAAATCAGTGAAAGTCTGTGTCTGTCAGTGACGTCTGTGTGTTTGTCATTTAATATGTGTGTGACTGTCAGTGTGTATCTGCCAGTAGGTATGTGTCAGTGAATGTGTGTGTGTCTGTCAGTGAGTGCATGTGTCTCCGAGAGTGTGTTTGTGTCATTGTGTTTCTGTCAGTGAACATGTGTGTGAGACAATGACTGTCTGTCAGTGAGTGTATTTCAGTGTATGTGTGTCAGTAGGGCATGTTGTCTGTCAGTCTTTCCATCCACACTGTCATCCCCACACTCTGCCCTGCACACAATCATCCCCATACCCTGCCCCCACACTGTCACCTTCCTACACACTGCCACCCCACACTGTCACCTTCCTACACCCTGCTGCCCTCTACTGTCACCTTCCTACACACTGCCCCCTTCCAGCCCACAGGTAAGAGGCACAGAGGGGGATAAGCTTAATTCTCACACCCAGCATTTATCCAATACTACATGCACTACACAGACACTACTACACCCTCTACACAGACACTGCATCCACTAGACACACTGCATCCACCACACAAACACTAGATACAATAGACAGTGCATTCACTACACAAACACTGCATCCACTATACACACACTCACAATGTATTCAATACACACACTGCATACAATACACACTACATCCACGAAATGGAAAAAGAGGAAGAAAAGACATGAAAGGAAGGGGAACCGAGACATGGATGGAAGGGAGGGGCAGAAAATATGGATTCTTCAATCCATGGGGTAGATGAAAGCTTAATGAACAGTGCAGCTACATCTAAGGTGTGACACATTACCTACCTGGCTGCGACTTCAGTTTGCAGATGGATGAAGGGAACGTGTGTGTGTGTGTATATATATATATATATATATATATATATATATATATATATATATATAAACCAAATAAGTTGTGGTGGGGAAAAGGTGTGGATGAAAACCCCTTCCACCTGAAATAAGTGGATAGTTAATGCAATGTTAAACACAAATATACACACCAGGCAAGCCATAAGACTTGCTTTTACCACAGAAATCTCCCTTTAACAGTGTGTAGACATATGCAAATGAGCTCAACAAAGTTCTGTGGTTATAGAAGGGAGTTATGCAGCCAGGGAGCTTCATAGTACAGGAGCCACCAGAGAATTGGAACAAGCACGAGAAAAAACAAACAGGCCTGGTTCCCATCTCATTATTTTTTACACATAAGACTCTTTATACGTGATTTTTTTCCCCAAATACATTTAGTGTTTAGTCCCTTAAATTACTCCTCTCATTCAAGCATAATTTTGCTAAGAGGATTAGTATTCACCTTTTAAATAATATAGGTAGCTGTGTACATAAACTTTTGCCAACATGAATGAATTTTTTTTTTAGAGAAATTGGCTCGTTCATGGGTGGTGTTTACAGTCAAGACATCCCTTTTTATTTATTCATTTTTTACTTTTTTTTTGTTCTCCTTTTCACACTTTTTCATGTGTATATACAATTTTGTGAAATTTTGGATAATTTTTCAAGCACAGTGGAGCTGTGTTTTCCTGAATATTCAAAATAATTCATTAGGTTATAATTGCCTCTGGTACAGCCATTAAGCCTTGTTTCACAGCTATTTTAATTGTTGGGAATTCTCTCTACTTATATTAGGAATCAATAAAAAAAGAATGTAATGTAATCGTTTTCGAGACAATTGCATCATTGGCAGAGACTGCTAACAAAATATCTCCTCATTCTTTTGCAATGTGTTAAGAGTGAATAAATATTATTGTGGAGGGTAGCAAGTCACCTCCGGGGTAATTTAGATTATTTGTGTTCATTTTTGCACTATATATATATATATTTCATATTAGGTAACAGGTTCTGCACAGTAATAGGGAATTAGGGGAATTTCACTCTGTGTAAGAAAACAAACTTTTTTGTTTATTTTTTTAAAAGTAATATTCCACGTATAAAATACTTTGCAACGCACTAGTGTGTAAGAAAAAAACAACAACTTACATTATACTTTGCCCCCTCAATTTAAACTACATCTTTAAAAAAAAAAAAAAAATTATTTACCTCCTGCAGACTTTTTTTTTTTAACGTAAGTTTTATTTGCATTTTCAAAGGTACACTATACAATCCAGGCATATGGTATAACGCTACAAAGGCAGGTCTGCGAGACAACAGTGTGCATCGAGGAAATCAGCATACAAAAACATTCCTGACTTCGGATCTCTGCCTCCACGGCGTTCTTAGTCCCGTTAAGTGTACTCTTTATGTAAATGTAACCAGTAAATAATAACAAATTAGTAATTGCAAGCTAAAAACAGTGCACACATGCATGCACAGATAACACATATGCATAATAGTGATGTCGCGAACATAACATTTTCGGTTTCGCTAACGGCGAATGCGAACTTCCGCAAATGTTCGCAAACCGGCAAACCGGGCGAACCGCCATAGACTTCAATGGGCAGGCAAATTTTAAAACCCACAGGGACTCTTTCTGGCCACAATAGTGATGGAAAAGTTGTTCCAAGGGGACTAACACCTGGACTGTGGCATGCCGGAGGGGAATCCATGGCAAAACTCCCATGGAAAATTACACAGTTGATGCAGAGTCTGGTTTTAATCCATAAAGGGCATAAATCACCTAACATTCCTAAATCACAATGGATATGGATTGACACCTGACATATGACATATTGACACCTTGACATATGGATTGACACCTGTCCTCAGAGACCCTGATACACACTGACACAGCGCAGAATAGGGACTGTTCCCCCTATATAGGGTCACTTGGCAGATATGGATTGACACCTGTCCTCAGGGACCCTGATACACACTGAAAGAGCAGAATAGGGACTGTTCCCCCTACATAGGGTCACTTGGCAGATATGGCTTGACATCTATCCTCAGGTAGCCTGATACACAATGACACAGAGCAGAATAGGGACTGTTCCTCCTACATAGGGCCACTTGTCAAATATGGATTGACACCTATCCTCAGAGACCCTGATACACACTGACACAGAGGAGAATAGGGAATATTCACTAAATGCCAAACATTGTTATACAGGGGAATATTCAGTGGATAAGGGGGGAGGGACCTACTGTCCCCTCCCCCCGGCCCCCACCCCTGCGCGGTGGGTGGGGGCCATAAATCACAATGGGGGGGACCTACTGTCCTCCCGCCTGCCCCCACCCGTGAGCGGTGGGTGGGGGCCATAAAAATAATGAGGGGGGGGGACCTACTGTATGATGTTGTATCGATCAGGTAGTGTAAGGGTTACGCCCGCTTCACAGTGACAGACCAAACTCCCCATTTAACGCACCGCAAACAACCGCAAACAGTCCATTTGCACAACCGCAAACTCCCCATTTGCACAAGGTTGGATACCAAGCTAGCCATGTCCGTTCCTTGTCCTCACTGATGTCATTGAAGGTCTCTTCCTCCACCCAGCCACGTACAACACCAAGGGTCCCCGAAAGGTGTCAACAAGCCCCCTGGGATGCCTGCTGTATTTGGTCTTCCACCTCCTCAAAGCCACCTTCCTCCTCTGACTACTCACTATGCTCTTACTAGTATTTAACACTATTTTATTTATGACACTATTACTATTTATTTGTCTCCCACATTGTAGTGTAGGACCCACCGATAATGGGGTACTTTGAAAGTAGTGGTGGGCTTAACAACATATGGCCATATGGTGGAACCAAATCCCCATATTTATACTTAGTTAGGCATTTTAGTAGCCTTCTTTGTTTTTTGTATTTTTGTAGTCTGAGTGCGCTGCACTATTTTCTCATTCGCTTCACAGTGACAGACCAAACTCCCCATTTAACGCACCGCAAACAACCGCAAACAGTCCATTTGCACAACCGCAAACTCCCCATTTGCACAAGGTTGGATACCAAGCTAGCCATGTCCGTTCCTTGTCCTCACTGATGTCATTGAAGGTCTCTTCCTCCACCCAGCCACGTACAACACCAAGGGTCCCCGAAAGGTGTCAACAAGCCCCCTGGGACGCCTGCTGTATTTGGTCTTCCACCTCCTCAAAGCCACCTTCCTCCTCTGACTCCTCTTCTTCAGACTCCTCTCTCTGCGTTGCCTCTCTCTTCGTTATTATAAGGTGTGTTAAGTAGTACTATTCTTATCAGTTTAATCACTGTTACGAGTAGAGGACTATTTCCTTGTTTCGGCAAACACCTTCAAAGATGGAAAAAGCAGTATGAGTGGAAGAAACGAGGAAATGTGGTCAGGTGGTGGTGCCAGCCCCACCGAGGGCTTGTACCCAGGTATGCTAATAAACTGAAAAAAGAAAAAATCTCCCAAGAAGGAGATCTAAAACTGGCATAGGAAAAGGTTAGACAACTATAATAAAGTGATACCTACAAATCCTAGTGAGCATAGGTGTATAATAGAGGGAGAAAGGGAAAGCAGAGTAATGCTTCCTAATACCGTGGTTAGTACCCTTTGTTAAAGTAGACAGACAAAGAAACTTGAGTGCCCTAGGACAAATGAAAATAAAAAATAACTTTAATAGAATAAGAGTAAAATGGGAAATAGCTGAGTGCAAAGTGCACAAAGATTTACAGCATAGATAAAAAAAAAACCAGCCAAATATCAAATTCTAGAACAAGGAGTGACTATAAAGAAGGCTGTTTAGTAGAATAGCGCTATATACATATTACTCAGTCTAATAAGTACAATAAGACTGATAAGATGGTAATATATGTAGAGCGCTATTAATATAACTCTATGAACAGGATGTCTGAGATTATCACACTAAATTAGTGCTTATAAATAGGACGCTATGTTCATAACACAGTGAATAGATAATTGAGAGTGAAACACTGTGTTCACTTTGGTAATTTCAGAAATATAAACTCTGATAAATTCAAAATCAGAGTATAATGGAGATAGAGATTTTCACACTGTGTTCACATTAGTTAGTAAATGTAGTCCGGTAGAGATATGAGAGTGCGTGGAATATAAAGCGATCAAAGTCTGATTTAACACAGAAAGAAAGCCAAAAGTTTTAATTATGAAACAAATGGCTGTTCAATAGCTGTTAACTAATAGGGCGTTGTGTACACGATATACAGTCCCAGAACACAAAAAAGAAAATGACTAAGAGATAGCCCTTTTCTTAATAAAGTATTCTGTACATATGTTGCTATCCGTTAAATACAGAAAAATACGTAACTATGAGATAGCTGTTAACTGATACAATGTTGTGTACATATTATACCGTCCATAAGATCAAATACATAGTAGAGCAATGAAGAATCAGGTATGGTTTTTACCGTGGTTATAAGGTAGCAATTGCCTATTATAGCTCAGTTAACCTGGGCTCAATCTATTAAGGACAGTAGAAATATGGAACAATGGAGGTATCGTTAGTTAAATGTAGAAAACTTAGGGATCTCAAGTAAAGTGAAAAAGATCAAAAATCAAAAGTATATCTCTACCTAAAACTGAATGGAACACAATTGATCTCTAGATATAGTTGAACATTTAAATAAGTAGCTCAGAGGACCTGTTCATAAGTTTTCAGTGTGCCTCTGGTAAGTCAAGAATTGCAACTGACAATGTTGCAATTTAGTAAATATATTGAATGCATTGTGGTGTTACACGTGAACTGCAAAGCCTAATGTTGCTGACGATAAACAAAATGTGATCGGCCTGCTGATAGAAATGAAAATGGGGAACTTGCCCCATACGCCAGCTCAGTATACACGGCCAAGCAGTAAGGGATTCAGAGGGAAGTGTGGCGATAACTTGTAAAAAGACCACACATAAAGCTGATGCAAGGAATCCCCGATGGCCCCTGACACGCGCGTTTCACCCACAACTCATCAGAGGGGAACCGATGTGTGGTAAGTAACCGACTATTTAAAAGACAGGGGAGATACTGATAGGAGAATTCAAAAAAGCGTTGATTCAGAATGGCCAATCACAGGAGAGCAAGGTAAGTGACATAATCCTGTCTACCTTGATCATTAACACTTTCAAATCTGGATAGCAGAGTGTAAAACCACAGGTATGGGTAATTGAAAGATTAAACCTAACAATGAGGACATAAAGGACAAGATCGAGCATAGATGATGGAGATCATAGATACTCCACTTTTATTAATCTATGTTCAGTTGGTACAGTTACTTTTATAAATTATTGTTGTTACATGGTTAATATTATGATAGCAGCATATGCTTTACACTGTGGAACTGTACAGATGCCAATTGTTTCTAAGAGAGGGGTTAAATAACCCTACCGATTCTATCCACCTTGATCGTTAAGACTTTCTGATCTTAATATCAGAGTGTAAAACCACGGATATGGGTGATTGAAAAATTACACCTAACCTTGAGGACATAGAGGACAAAAGCGAGCATAGATGATGGAGATCATGAATATCTATGTTCAGTTGATACAGTTAATTTTATAAATTATTGTTGTTACATGGTTAATATTGTGATAGCAGCATATGCTTTACGCTGTGGAACTGTAAAGATGCCAATTATTTCTAAGTGAGGGGTTAAATAACCCTGCCGATCGCCTCGATATATGAAAGATAATCGAAGTGATACTACGTAAAAATTGGAGGAAATCATGTTACAACTGTTCCAAACCAACCTAATCTAATATGCATGAAAAGTATCATATTAGAATTATTATTATTTTTTTTTGCAAGTATATCGCTCATTACTGTACAGACATAATAATATCAATGGACAATAATCATCCGCCTAGATTACTAAATAGTTGGAGGTTTACTGTGAACGAGCATTTTATAAATTGTACATTAATGAGGTATTGTGACTGAGAATGCCCAAATGAAATATATAATTGAAAAAACGGAATGCAAAAAATATACATATTTAAGTTAAATATGTGGTGTGTGTCCATATCGAAAACAAAGTGTAATATTATCAGAGTTAACTATATAAAGATGTTTAGTTATAAGATTAACGTTTTGGAAGGACTAAAAGTTGCTAAATTTGAGCTATAATGAAGTTAGGTAAAAATAAAGTAGTACACACCGATAGTACCAGAAAATTTGAGAGCACAATCAAGCTAGGAAACGAAAAAATATAGTAGTTCACCCATGATAATTTCTGATCTACAAAAGAAGTTGTAAATGTGTCCATATATAAATCAATATTCCTCAATTTGTCAGTGGAAGGAAGGCACACACGATTGAAAAATAAATAATGCTAAATAACCAGAGATCAGGAAGGAGAAATAAATGGATTGATGGAGGTGGGAAGAAAGAAACGGGGATACAAACTACCCTTAATGTGAATGAATAAAGGGGGTGAAGTTGAATTCTTCATTCAAACCGCCTGGAGCAAGAGTTTTAAACTCGTAAATCCATCTAGACTCTTTTTGAAGAAGTATAAGATTGAAATTACCTTTTCTAGAGTTCAGAGTCATTCTTTCCAAAACTTGGAAAGATCGATGGTTAGGATTTCCATCATGGACATTTCGTACATGATTTTCAACAGGGGTACTCAAATGAAGATTTTTGACTGAGTTGACGTGTTGCAAAATACGTCTCCTTAGTTCTTGATATGTTTTACCAATATATTGCGTGCCACACGTGCAAGTGATGACATAAATAACACGTGTGGTACTGCAATTAATAAATTGGTTAATTTTGAATTCTTTTTGAGTTTTAGTGCATTTGACAGTTTTAGACTGTTTTATAAAGGGACATGCCTTACAGTGTCCACATTTGTGGATGCCTATGGGTGCAGACAGCCAATTCTTTGGAGGTGATGTTCAGCCTAGGTGGCTGTGTACCAAGAGGTCTCTCAAGTTCTTAGACCTACGTGCAGTTATTTGGATATGCGACTGATTCTGGTGTCAAATCGGTGTCGTATTGTAGAATTGGCCAGTGTTGAGTAAATATTTTCTTAATGGGTTGCCACTGTTTGTCGAACGCCCCTATACATCGAATCAGTTTGTTGGTTGGGGTAGCTTTGTTGGAATGGAGGCTAGTACTTCTATCTTGGTTAAGGGCTCTTTGAAACACTTTTTTTAGAATTTTGTTTGGGTAGCCTCTGTTCTTAAAACGTATTCTTAATTTGTCCGCTTCGATTTGAGAAGAGGTGTCAATGGAGCAGTTTCTCCTAGCTCTCAAATATTGACCGTATGGTATTCCAGCCTTCAGGCGATAGGGGTGGAAACTGTGCCAATGGAGAAGACTGTTTGAGGCGGTACTTTTTCTGTATAATTCAGTGTCAACTGTTCCATCCATATTTAGTAGGATTCTGAGATCAAGAAATTCTAATTGCGTTTCATGGATAAAGTGTTTGAGTTGTAGCCCAATTTGGTTGTTGTTGAAAACCTTTACCATATCTGTGAAATTAAAGCAGGAGCCTGTCCAAAATATTAGTATATCGTCGATATACCTTAACCATTTGTGTATAAATTGATGGAATGGATTGGTTGCCGTGTTTTCAAAAAGGTTCTCTTCCCACCACCCTAGATATAAATTGGCATAGCTTGGGGCACAAGCAGTGCCCATGGCAATCCCACGTAGTTGTAAGTAGTATATCCCATCAAATACAAAATAATTATGAGTGAGAACAAATTCCAGGAGTGTCAAAATGAGTTTGATTTGTTCCGAATTATATTTGGAGTATCTATGTAAAAAATAAGAAGTAGCGTGCAGTCCTTTGTCATGAGGGATGTTGTTGTACAATGATACAATATCCAAGCTAGCAAGGAGAGAGTAGGGGGAACCACTAAATTTTCCAAAACCAACAAGGTTTGTTTGTATCTTGGACATAGGAATCCAGATTAGTAACAAATGGGTGTAGAAGTTGTTCCAAGAATTTGCTGGTTCTCTCAGTCAAGGAATTGTTACCAGAGACTATGGGTCTTCCAGGGGGATTTATTAGACATTTGTGGACTTTAGGTAGGCAATAGAAAGTAGAGATGGTGGTATTATTTTTAGGAATCATGAATTGGTATTCTTCCTTCTTTATTAATTTGTTATCCAAAGCCTGAGCTAGTAAAGCTTTTAGTTCGGTGAGGAATATAGCTGTAGGGTCATGAGAGAGTACTTTAAATTGGGTGTGATCTTTTAGATGTTCCATACACATAGTGATATATTTATCTTGATCCATCAATACTATATTCCCACCTTTGTCAGAAGGCTTTATAACTAGATCCTTCTTCTTACTTAAATCTCTGAGTGCCTCACGTTCTGTCTTGGTCAAATTGTCAATTGTCAATTGTCAGTGGGGGGATGAAGGGATGAAGGGGGTGTACCAGCTTGAGGGCTTACAATTGGTGAGTGGTGGTTTTTCATTTTGTTCCTCAAGGAGAGACACCATAGTTTGAACATGTTGGTAGTCTTCCTGAGCAATGCCTAGCTCTCTAGCAAGTTTGTTCTCCTTTCGTTTATGAGTGACACTGAGGGCAAGTTTACGCCCCAAAAGGTTTGTGTCCTTTACCCAATCAAACTTGTTGGTACTGGGAGAGGGGACAAAGGACAGACCTTTACTAAGGAGAGATTTATGTTACTCGGTAAGTGTAAAGGTGGATACATTGATAATAAGATTTTCATCTGGAGATTCTAGATTTATTGATTTTTGTATCCTTCCGTGTTGGTCTTGTAGCCCCATCTCTTTCTGTCCCTGAGTTTGCCTCTCTGAGGTAGAGGCCCCTCCTGTTCTAAAAAAGAGAAGGAGGAGGAGGTTCCAGGTTGTAAAGATGTGCATGGGGTTGGGGCAATGGTGCTCACATTAGGAGAGTTGGTATTAAGTGAATCTGGAAAGGATACATTTCTTTCTGTTGGTTTAAGTATGCCCTTCCTTCCTTGTTGTGAATGATTTCTATTTCTAACTGGATATCTATCTTTCCTTGGCGGGCCATAATCAGAGTCGGACCACTCAGTTTCACCAGATGTGGTGCTCTGTTTGCTGCTATAGCGTTTCCTATAGTTCCTCTGTCTAAAAATATTTCCTTCCTTGAAATCTCTGTGATCACGTTGGTACTTAAGATGTTTATTTTCCCTAATGTATTTTTTGAAACCTTCCAAATTGTTATTTAACTTGGTTTCCATTAATTTGAAGTCTGTGTGAGTTTGAAATGTTTTAATGTTGTTAATTTCTGTCTGTAAGTTCTGGTTGACCATTTCTAAGTGAGTCTCCTCCAATTTAATCAAAAATTCCATTAATCTGATGGAGCTGTCAATTAGAATGTTATTCCATTCATTGATTTGTATGTCGGTTTTTACTTTATCTGGTCTAGATATGTCTGACCGGAGTCCTCTTGGGACTAGTTTGTCTTCCACATATTTACGTAAACTAGTTATCTCCCAATGTCCCTTAATCTGTTGCTTATACATATTCTGTATATCAAAAAAGCTTTCATTAATGTCATTAAGACTTTGTTTAACTAAGGGTTCAAGGGAGAAGACATTGTTAATATCACTTGTGGTTAGGTCAGGATTGATGACATTGCTTAAGTATGATGTCATGATTCACTAGGTAGTGAGCTTCCTATGGGTGGGTATTGAAACCCTAGTGGAGTTAGAAGAAACAAGAAAAGTTGGAAGCTAAAGGGAAACACTCGTAGTGGGGTTAACCCACAATACACTACCAAAGTAGTAATTAGACAGACAAAGAAACTTGAGTGCCCTAGGACAAATTAAAATAAAAAATAACTTTAATAGAATAAGAGTAAAATGGGAAATAGCTGAGTGCAAAGTGCACAAAGATTTACAGCATAGATAAAAAAAACAGCCAGATATCAAATTCTAGAACAAGGAGTGACTATAAAGAAGGCTGTTTAGTAGAATAGCGCTATATACATATTACTCAGTCTAATAAGTACAATAAGACTGATAAGATGGTAATATATGTAGAGCGCTATTAATATAACTCTATGAACAGGATGTCTGAGATTATCACACTAAATTAGTGCTAATAAATAGGACGCTATGTTCATAACACAGTGAATAGATAATTGAGAGTGAAACACTGTGTTCACTTTGGTAATTTCAGAAATATAAACTCTGATAAATTCAAAAGTATAATGGAGATAGAGATTTTCACACTGTGTTCACATTAGTTAGTAAATGTAGTCCGGTAGAGATATGAGAGTGCGTGGAATATAAAGCGATCAAAGTCTGATTTAACACAGAAAGAAAGCCAAAAGTTTTAATTATGAAACAAATGGCTGTTAACTAATAGGGCGTTGTGTACACGATATACAGTCCCAGAACTGTATATCGTGTTCTGTGTTCTATTTTTTTTATCAATAATAATAATAAAATGTATAAAAAGAATTTCTTCAATGGTGCACGTAAAAAAAAAACAGGAAGTGATGAAGGAAGATATCAAAACATTTCCAATTATATATAATATTTAGTGTCCTACATTCTATGAGAAATTCCATATAGAACCAGAGCAGAATTTCCATAGGGAGACTTTGTATATGCTTCAGTGCTATTAGCATGGATATCATGTCAGCTGGGTTAATTCCTAAACCATATGTCATAATGATTGTATTAGCAGAGCTTTCATGTGCACTTCAAATTCAAGTAGTCATATTTCCATGTGACTGAACAGACCAATGATCCAGTGATGTCAGAGGATGTTGAGTGGTTATTGTTTTTTCTTTGACTACCCCTTTAAATAGATTCGGCTTTTATTACCAACTAATTAAATTCCACGTAGCGTGAACTTTTACAGTATGTAAATAATTATAGTGTTTTCATTTTCCTGCATTCCTTGCTTAGCATTAATTATCTTATGTGTCTTAACATCAGTTCTAAACTGTGAATTTAGTCATTGATGTATTTTCTTTGTGTCCTGTTAATGTAACCTCAGGGGTGACAACCATGTGTAGCGGGGCCCCTTTATAAAAAAAAAAAAAAAGCAGCCGCTGATGGGGTCCATCGGGTGGCCCATGCACTTATAGCCACCCGATGGGCCCTGTGTCTTCAGGGGCCCGGTCAGCGCTGTGGCCATGTTATAGCGCAACCGGGCCCCTTAAAAAAAAAAAAAGCAGCCGCAGCAAATGCTGCTGGGAGGAAGTAGTCACTTCCTCCCAGCTCACTCCGCACGGGAGGAGCGCGCACGCCAGTGAGGGAGAGCCAGCCGACTACTCCCATCAGCCCCAGCCACCCTCCTGCAAAGAAAAGGTAAGAGACAAGAGGGTGGCTGGAAAATTAGCTGTATGTGTGTGTGTATGTCTGTCTGTCTGTATGTCTATGTATGTCTGTCTGTATGTATGTATGCATGCATGTATGTCTGTATGTGCATGTCTGTATGTATGTATGTATGTGCATGTATGTCTGTGTGTGTGTGTGTATGTATGTCTGCATGCATGCATGTCTGTATGTATGTCTATGTCTGTCGGTATATATGTATATGTCTGTCTGTATGCATGTATGTATGTCTGTATGTTATGTATGTATGTTATGTATGTATATATGTCTGTATGTCAGTATGAATGTATGTCTGCATATCATTATGAACGTATGTCTGTGTGTATGGATGTCTGTATGTCTGTATGCATGTATGTCAGTATGTCAGTCTGAAAGTATGTATGTATGTCTGTATGCCATTATGAATGTATGTGTGTATGGATGTCAGTGTCTGTATGTCTGTCAGTATGTATGTGTGTATGTATGTCGGTGTCTGTATGTATGTGTCTTTATGTCCTCATGCATGTGTGTCTGTATGTATGTTTGTGTGTGTCTGTCTGTCACTATGTGTGCATGTGTGTATGTCTCAGTATGTGTGTGTCAGTATGTATACCTGTATGCGTGTATGTCTGTTTCAGTATGTGTGTCTGTTAGTATGTATCTGTGTCCTTTTGTATCCTTTTGCTCATTAGAATGATGTATACCAATTTTATGCATTTATTACACATTTGCAAGATATACAAGGTTTGAGCATTTACTGTTAATTGGTTTTATATACTAAGTATATGCATCTATTATTCATTGGCATTATATATAAAGTTAATGCATTTATTGCTCATTGACATGAAATACCAAGTTGATGCATTTACTGCTCATTTGCATGATATACTAAGTTCATACACGCGTTGCTCATTGACATGTTATACCGTGTTAATGCATTTGCTACTCATTTTCATGTGTATGCATTGTGATATAGGTATATGTTTGTGTATATAGAAATGGAGATGCCACTGAGCATGTCTGTCACATTGTCCCTCACTGGCGAGGATCTGGCATTAGCTGAAGTAACACAAACACAAGGATGTGTGTGTGGCAGACCCACGGTCTGTTCGTTTGTTTCCCACTTGTAATATGTGTGTCCTCCCTGTATTTCACCTATTGTACCCTGCTCCCCATTCGGGTGCGTTCTTATGAGAAGAGTTCATCCGCCTCCTGAACGGGGACCACCCCAATAGCCCATTTAGAACCCTAGTTAGAACGTCAATTAGAACGTTCTCACCTTGACCTAATGCCAAACCCACAAGGGAAGCCATCGGCGCTTGCTTCCCCCTGAGTGGCCGCCATTTCATATAGACGAACGCCATCCAGGGGGAGCCTTCGTGGATCGCTTCCCGACTCATTCGTTTTCCGACCTCTCCGGTGCCCCATTAGAATGTTCGCACTCACAACATATGTGTGAAACCGCAAAGGAAGTAATTAATGAGTGTGTTCGTATCCCGAAAGGAGATACTTCCCGTGCCTGGTTTTCACACAGGGATCACGCGAACTGAGACAGTTCATGATATAGGCTGTTTTGAGGGTCCCTGAGGTTGGTGTGTTCACATTTGGGGCACTGGCTAGTTAAGCAGACTTTTCTGTGCCTGGGAGACAAAGGAATGATCCCTTTTTCTGCACTTTTGCTCCCAGGCATGTCGTCTGGTGTGGGAAACCCTGTGTTTGGGTGGCGGGCTTTGAGGACAAAGAGAACAAAGTCCCTTTCCCACGCTGGGAGGAGCATGGGATGTGACCCTGTTTGTGTGTGTGTTGAAAACCCCTTGCATGGGGTTATGCATAAAAGTCGAGTGTGGCACAATAAAATTGTGGTGTACTTCCAGAACTAGGTCTTGTCCAGTTACTGCGGGGGGAGGGGTGGGGGGAGGGAGGTGGGGGGGGAGAGGGGAATGGGTCTCTTTGCATTCTAAGGCCATAGCGGAGGTAACTGGTCGGGTTACCCAGCATCCACTACAGTGTCAACACAAAAGGCCAGGTGCTGGACTAAGAAAAGTGATCTACAGATGGCTCTGGATTTTTTTGTTCTCTTTAGGGATTTCATATTCTCAAAGAACTAATACAAGAAGGAACTGACAAAATAGTGATTAAATAGCAGGATGAGTACTCAAAATCCGCTTCATTTGAACCAACACTTTTAGAGATCATGCTGCTATTTAGGTTAATGACCAGCATTGGTAAAAAAAAAAAAAAATTGAAAAACTTTTAACTCTAAGGTGTACCACAACAAAATCTGGAAAAAGGATGGATTGGATCAATAATAATGCAAGACACTGTACTTATTTACAAGATGAAATCATGTATTCCGGATACCAGTTAATTTGTGAGAATTAGGTCATCTGCAAAGAACTAAGCACAAAAGACGTGATGATAATTGGTAGCTTGATACAAGTAATTACTGAAAAGGTATGTAAATCAGTGTCAACATAAAGGAACAGCACGTAAACCAGGGGGAAATGACCTAACTGATACCAAGGGAACAAGGTTACACTCCGATATGAAACAATAAGTTACAGTGAAAAAGTTGGGCATTGGAGAACAGGATTTAGCACCGGAAAACAAGTTTTTGGAGCTTTGTGAGACTTTCGTGACAAAACACTCTTTGTGTTGTTAGTTTTGCAGAATTTCCGGATTGAATATGTTTGAAATCAGTGATCAAGCTTGTTAAAGCATCTTTATCTGACACAATCCATATTGGCACTAACAAACGGAAGGGGGAAGGGTAACAATACATGCATGTGCTTTGTCCCATCCTATTCTATGATTCCAGGAAAGATCTTTATACATCCACATAATAGCAAAAAATACTTGATTAACTGCTACGCAAGATGTTTTACAAGCTATGTCCCATGTGGCTTGCTATATGTCTGCCAAACGACCCAATAATTTAAGGAACATTTTTTCTGAATACAAATCCACCATACGGACAGGTTTGGTGAATAATCCATTACCTTCTCACTTTCTGGAATGCAGACATAACAGTTAAAATTTCAAATTATAGATCATGTTCCAGAAACAATGAGAAGGGGTGATAGGAGTAAAAGGTTGCGATAAAGGATGGAAAGAAGCCTATTGAATACCCTTACACCTAGAGGATTAAACACAGAATATGATTTGTTGTCTCTACTTTGAAAGTTTGATATTGACATAATTATTTTGACAATTATTTTTAATATTTCTTATATTTTTTTACATTTTTGTTCAGGATTTTACATTTTGTTTGATGCTGGCAGTTCTCTCTTCACCTGTCTTCATTATCTTCCATCATATCCGAAACCCACTTTTACAGCATGTTGCACTCAAAATTACAATATAAGTCTATTTTTTGTACTAAGCATTTTTATGTAGTACTTTGTATATATTTGATCTCCATAGCACTTTATAATCACTTTAATGCCCATGTTTTGTACATTATACAATTGATTGCACGTTTTGCATTAATAATAATAATATTGCATGCACTTTATTTGTATAGGCACTTTTATTATTGGATGCACTTTATTTAAATATGTGCCTTTATTATGCTGTAAAAATATTTTACAGATAGACAATATTTATACACAGCTATTAGAATATAAAATGGTATATTAACACATTTATTAATTTTTTGAACGATGGTGCCACATTGTCAAATATATGTATATGTATATATTTATATGTGTGTACATATACATGAATGTATTTGATTAGTAAAAAATTATAGTGATTATTATTATTCTCTCTTAATATGATTTAGGTTACACTTGATTTTCTTTATAGATATATATATATATATATACATGCTGCATTAGTTGCAGTCTAACTTAATGTATACTGTGGGATATTTAATATATTGTATATTATAGACTACAGTTGTGCTCAAAAGTTTGCATCCTCTGACAGAAATTGTGAACTTTTTGCATTAATTTTAAAAAATGACTGATCATGCAAAAAAAAATATTTTTTTCTATTGAAAGATAGTAATCATATAAAACCATTTATTTTTATCACATAGTTGTTTGGCTCCTTTTAAAATCATAATGATAACAGAAATTACCCAAATGGCCCTGATCAAAAGTTTACACATCCTTCAATGTTTGGCCTTGCTACACACACACACAAGGTGACACACACAGGTTAAAATGGCAATTAAAAGTTAATTTCCCTTTGGCTTTTTAAATTGTAATTAGTGTCTGTGTATAAATAGTCAATGAGTTTGCTAGCTCTCATGTGGATGCTTGATACTGAGCCATGGGGAGCAGAAAAGAACTGTCAAAAGACCTGCGTAACAAAGTAATGGAGATTTATAAAGATGGAAAAGAATATAAAAAGATATCCAAAGCCTTGAAAATGTCTGTCAATACTGTTCAATCACTTATTGAGAAGTGGAAAATTTGGGGATCTCTTGATACCAAGCCAAGGTCAGGTAGACTAAGAATGATTTCAGCCACAAGTGCCAGAAGAATTGTTTGGGATACAAAGAAAAACCCACAGGTAACCTCAGCAGAAATACAGGCTGCTCTGAAAAAAGATGGTGTGATTGTTTCAAGAAGCACAATATGATGATACTTGAACAAAAAAAAACTGTATGATTGAGTTGCCAGAAAGAAACCTTTACTGCGCCAGTGCCACAAAAAAACCTGGTTACGATATGTCCGACAACACCTTGATATGCCTCACAGCTTCTGGAACACTGTCATTTGGAGTGACGAGACCAAAATAGAGCTTTATGGTCACAATCATAAGTGCTATGTTTGGAGAGGGGTCAACAAGACCTATCGTGAAAAGAATACCAATCCCACTGTGAAGTATGGTGGTGGCTCACTGATGTTTTTTTTTTTTTTGGGGGGGGGGGGGGGGTGTGAGCTCTAAAGGCACAGGGAATCTTGTGAAAATCTTTGTCAAGATGAATGAAGCATGTTATCAGAAAATACTGGCAGACAATTTGCATTCTTCTGCTTGAGGGCTGCGCATGGGATGTTCGTGCATGACAATGACGCTAAGCACAAGGCCAAGTTGACCATCCAGTGGTTACAGCAGAAAAAGGTGAAGGTTCTGGAGTTGCCATCACAGTCTCCTGGTCTTAATATCATCAAACCACTCTGGGGAGATCTCAAACGTGCGGTTCATGCAAGACGAACAAAGACTTTGCATGACCTGGATGCATTTTTCTAAGATGAATGGAAAGCTATATCACGTGCAAGAATTAGGGGGCCTCATAGAATACTATTACAAAAGACTGCAAGGTGTCATTGATGCTAAATACACAGTATTAAGAACTTAGGGTATGAAGACTTTTGAACAGGGGTCATTTCATTTTTTTTGTTGCCATGATTTGTTTTATGATTGTGCTATTCTGTAATAACCTACAGTTGAATATGAATCCCATAAAAAAATAAAAGAAATATGTTTTGCCTGCTTACTCATGTTTTCTTTAAAAATTGTACATATATTGCCAATTCTCCAAAGGTATGCAAACTTTTGAGCCCAACTGTATATGTTTGCAACATGGATAAAAAAAAAAGATTTTTAAAATGGTTTTTATCCTAGTTATTCTTATTATTATGTTTGCCGGTTAGCATAGAAGGTTTGGGAATATACTTATACAGTAAGCTAATTATCCACAATTCAGTCTCCTGGAAGCATGGTAGCTATGCATAGCTCTATTTGGATTCCCATGTTTGTACTCACTTTTTAGGAAGTAATCAGTCCTACTTACAATTGCTTTTGGGATGCTCAGTCCAGTTCCATTGTCTTGTAACAGAAACATTACCACTAGTTATAAAAGGAGATTATTCATGTCATGTACTACCTTGCTACCAGGCCAATATTAGGTCTTCATGGGTTTCACACTATTTCTTTCAAAATATCCAGTGTGAAATCTAAAATGAACCATGAAAGATTTCAGATATCACATGCTATTAAATTCTTTTAAAAATATATATATATATATTTTTAAATATGTAGCACAGTTATTATACACCATTTCTATAACTTGGGAACAATTTCAGTGGATTTTCTTGATGGTTTAGTTCTTCCCAGTAAGAATGCATTGCTTTATGTTGGTATGGCCGGAAGGAACAGGAGTTGGCTTGCTGAGTACATGTGCTGGAAATTTACACAACTATTATTTTTCACTTATTCATTCATCCTGTATAAAAATGTTTATGAAATGAAAAGTTTCAGACAGTGTCTTTTATCGTGTAATATTTCAAACATGGTTTGAAAAATCCAAATTTTCTCAAATACAGCAGGTGTGACAAAATAGAAATAGTCAAAGACCTTGCCTATATGTATTTGTAAGGACCATTTACATGGTCAGTGCACCTCGCTAAAAATGGCAACAGAATGTAAAAAGAATGTCTGCATCAATGCATAATGCCCACACAACATAGTAAATATAATTATATGTTTATTAAATAAGGTATTTAAAACTGCTATAGCAATATTTATCTGTTTTTGGACTGCTAATGTAATGCTATCAGTGAAATGGCCATCAATTTCTCTGACTTCCTGACTGCAGGAGTGATATGGCTCATTGAAACTTCCTATACTGTTTGGAAGCAGTGACTAGTGGCTTCTGGCAGTTTCATTTGTTCTTCTACATGCTGGCAATCATACCTATAGTATATATGAAGATAAGTGAGTTTTTTTTAAAAGGAACACTAAAAAGTCAGGAACACAAACATGCATTTAAAATCATCACTTAGGTGGCTACGCTCCCTTGCCCACCTTAAAAGGTAATCGGACTTACCTTTTTTCCTCACCCCCGATCCAACTCCTTGGCTTACATCATCAAAAGCCAATCCAATGCTTTCCTATAGGGACGGGGACAACGCCAAATGCCAATAAGCATCTCCTCATAGAATTAATGCATCTCTATTGGAAAAGTTCAGCATAGAGACGCACTGACCCAGGAAGCACCTCTAGTGACCGTCTTAGTGACTGTCAATGTTCTCGCAAATACTGTTTCAGTTAGGTTTACCAATGATTTGAGTTTTATTACAATTGTGGGCTATTTTGGAGCTCTTCAAACTAGGAAGAAGCCAGAAAAACAACTAATTAAAGCTAATTCACTAAACTGATAAAAGTAGAAAACTGTCAAAGAATTGCAAACTCTCAGTCAAGATAGCAGAAGTGGAATAATAGCTTGATGTTGGGGAATTTTTCCAGTTTAGCATTTATGTTTTAATTTTAAATTATTTTGTTAATTCTGCCCAACACCAGACAGAGTCATTAGTGACATAATGGGAGGCTAAGTTCCTAGCTGCTTTTGACGAGATCTGCACAGCTTTCTGGCACCGGGTTGATTCCTGTACAAGGCTGCCGCAACCGCATACACTGCATGATATACAGGTGCTCACAGCAGATGTCCACACATCCTGTCTCACCTCAAAACCGGAGACCAGTTTGGCACATAGCCCTCACTTACCAGCAGCTCTTGCAGCACAAATGAGCTATGCTGCTGTGATCCAGGCCGCTCGCCCTTCTTTTGGGCTGGATGCCCATCTGCTCCACCGCTGCCCACGCACCCGGATTCCGATGAACCCCGGGGTCCATGATCCTGAACCTCGAAGCAGGCGGCTCAGGTCTGCTGTGAACTGCCACCCTCCTGGACCACGGTCCAAATTGGGTCACCACTCTGCACAATTCCCACACCCTCTGGAGATCCTCACCCACTCTAAGCAGAACCAACATCTTGGAGGGCTCCAAGACCTGGACACAGCTCAGGAAGAGACTTGTAGCTTAAGCACATCAAACAGTATGGCAGCCAGGGGCTGGTGGGGTATAGATGTGCGCACTTGGGGCTATACTGCATTTGGGGCAGCACACATGTACTGTCAGGCATAGGCTAATTAACCTGTCTATTCGGTAACACCTTCCATGCCTCGGTTTAGCTTCACTCTGCTGTACTATTTTAGGGCAGTTCTGTCTATAGTTAGTTATCTCTTCTATGACACACAATTCAATCATAATCATATTTGTTATTATCTCATGATTTTATTTAGATTGATTCTCATAATCTAGTTTTTTACTTTGACTCTGCTTATCATTATTTGTGGCAATCAATATCAGTGCCTAGGAAATGCAATTGCTTTGACATAACCTCTTTTACTATCATTTTAATTTGGATGAATTTGGCAGAAAAATTGTAAACAAATGGGGAGGCCAAGCAGGGGAGGGCTGGCAGCCTTAGGCCTGGGGGGGCAAATCCAGTCAAGTGGCCCATTGCACCAAGAGGAGAGTAAAAACACCTTTCCCATGTGATTGAAAGTGTGTGTGTTTGTTTGGGGGGGGGGGGAGTCACCTAAACAGACAATCAATGACAGGCACACACACTTGCTGATTTGGCACACACTATAAAACACACACTCACTGACAGGCACACGCACACAGTCACTGACAGGCACACAGACATACACATTGTTACAGGCATACTGACTCAGACAGACATACTGACACACACAGGCATACTGGCTGACACAGACAAATTGGCACACACACAGAGACATACTTGCACACAGACATACTGACACACACACAGAGATACATACTGGTACTCACACAGACACACACAGAAAGACACACTGTTACAGGCATACTGACTCAGACAGACAGACATACTGACACACACACACAGGCATACTGGCTGACACACACACAGACAAACTGGCACACACACAGAGACATACTTGCACACACATAGACAGACATACTTGCACACACATAGACAGACATACTGACACACACACACACAGACAGACTGGCACACACATAGACAGACATACTGATGCGCACACACACAGACATACTGACATACTGACGCACACACACATAGACATACTGACATACTGACTGACACAGACATACTGACACACACACAGACATACTGACACACACAGACATACTCATTCACACAGACATACTCATACACACACACCCAAACTTTACACTTTTAAAACCAGTGGACAGGGCTGAGGAGGCGGGACAGGGGCTGAGGTAGGGGACAGGGGCTGAGGTGGGGACAGGGGCTGAGATGGGGACGGGGCTGAGGAGGGGACAGGGCTGAGGAGGGGACAGGGCTGACTAAGGGGACAGGGGCTGACTAAGGGGACAGGGGCTGAGGAGGGGGTACAGGGGCTGAGGAAGGGTGACAGGGGCTGAGGAGAGGACAGGGGCTGAGGAGGGGACAGGGGGTGGTAGTGGAGGGTATAAGCTGTAATTGGGGGTTTAGGAAATGTACAGGGGGATAGGGGCTGAAGCAAGTTGATGGCTACAATTTGGGAAAGGGGCTGTGATGTGGGTAATATGGGTTGCAATTGGGGGAGAGGAGCTGTAGTGGGGATGTTATGGGGCTGTGGTGGGGGGCATGGGGCCGAGGAAGGGGGCAGGAGCTGAGAGGGGGGAAAGGAGCAGGGAAAGTGTGGGACAGGGGCTGAGGTAGGGGACAGGGGCTGACCAAGGGGAAAGGGGCTGAGGTAGGGGACAGGGGCTGACTAAGGGGACAGGGGCTGAGGTAGGGGACAGGGGCTGAGGTGTGGACAGGGGCTGAGGTGGGGACAGGGGCTGACTAAGGCTGAGGTGGGGACAGGGGCTGAAGTGGGGACAGGGGCTGAGATGGGGACGGGGCTGAGGAGGGGACAGGGTCTGACTAAGGGGACAGGGGCTGAGGAGGCGGGACAGGGGCTGAGGTAGGGGACAGGGGCTGAGGTGTGGACAGGGGCTGAGGTGGGGACAGGGGCTGACTAAGGCTGAGGTGGGGACAGGGGCTGAAGTGGGGACAGGGGCTGAGATGGGGACGGGGCTGAGGAGGGGACAGGGCTGACTAAGGGGACAGGGGCTGACTAAGGGGACAGGGGCTGAGGAGGGGGTACAGGGGCTGAGGAGGGGGTACAGGGGCTGAGGAAGGGTGACAGGGGCTGAGGTAGGGGACAGGGGCTGAGGAGAGGACAGGGGCTGAGGAGGGGGCAGGGGCTGACTAAGGGGACAGGGACTGAGGAGGGGACAGGGCTGAGGAGGGGAATAAAAAAAAAACACTAAAGTGTATTTCCCCCCTCCCTGAGTCTTACCTTAGGCCAGGGAGGGGTGGACAGCAGCCAACAGGAGCAGCAACCAGCAGCAGCCAGTGAAGTCGTCCTCTCCTGATGATGTCAGGAGGAGGGGCCGTGACTTCCTCTGCTCTTCTCCCAGACTCCCCAGCGGTCCTGTGAGAAGAGCAGTGGAAGTCACACCCCCTACTCCTGACATCATCAGGAGGGGCCGGCTGACTCCACTGACTGCAGGCTGCAGGAAGAGTGAGGTAAGTTGAAAAATCTGACTCCTCAGCCAGAAGCAGGGGATTCAGATTTTTCCTTTTTTTGCTGGGTGTGGGCGGCCCTGGGTTTAGGGCGGCCTGGGGGGCAATTGCCTCCCTGCCCCCCTTCCCAGCCCGCCCCTGAGGCCAAGGAACTGAATGATGGGCGATATTCTGTGCCAGTCATTTCATTTGTGTGATGGAATGCTCGCTTGCCTAATCAGGTTTCTCTATTCTATTTCAAATGAAAGTCTCACTCTGCGTCTGACTTCCTCTACTATAAATTTATGCTGTGCTCCTACAGTCTGGCTCTCTATTTTTCTCAGCTCTGTTTGTGGTATGGTTATCTCTGTATTGTGCACAGCTCTATATATTTTATAGATATATTTATGTTGTGCCCAGCTTATTTTATTCTATATGTATCTCTGTATTATGCTCATCTCTCTGTATTGTATGAGTATCTTTGTACTGTATAGGGGGGAGTAAAATTCTGTGTGAGGAGTCCGGTGCCCCACCATCTTAAAACGTTACCAACCGCGACTGACAGGATGATGTAACCAGTTCAGGTGCACAGCGCTCAAGCACGGTTGACAATATTTCTGTAGGCAAGTGGGGGAACTGCTCCTTCCTCCTCCATATTGAGGTGATAAAGCGCAGGCACTGAAGAAGATGGTGGCACAGTGGCTAGCATAGCAGGTAGGCACACAGGCAGGAATGTGATTTTTGACGGTGCAGCAAGACTCTCCGTTTTGGTCGATTTGTAGATGTGTGCTGCTCAGCCCATGTTCTTCATCTGGTAGTGAAGGCTGTTCTTATTGAGGAAACCACTGGACGGTTGTTAACTCTTCTTGAGTCCAAGGATAGCCACTCCTGAAAAATGAACAGAGAAACGCATGCATCGAGCAGCAATGTCTCAAACTAGGTAGAACTCTACTTTGGAGATGCTGGCGCACATTGTGGAGCAGCATAAGTCAATCCATGCCATGACTTTCGATCATTTTTAGAATCATTAATAGTGATGTACCGAATATGTACCGCGCATATGTTCGCCCGCCGTTCGCCACAGCGGGCGAACATATGCGCGGTTCGACCCGCCCCCTATTCGTCATCATTGAGTAAACTTTGACCCTGTGCCTCACAGTCAGCAGACACATTCCAGCCAATCAGCAGCAGACCCTCCCTTCCAGACCCTCCCACCTCCTGTACAGCATCCATTTTAGATTCATTCTGAAGCTGCATTCTTAGAGGGGAGGGAAAGTGTAGCTGCTGCTGATTTGATAGGGAAATGGATAGCTAGACTAGTGTATTCAGTGTCCACTACAGTCCTGAAAGGACTCATTTGATCTCTGCTGTAAGGACAGCACCCCAAAAAGCCCTTTTTAGGGCTAGAACATCAGTCTGCTTTTTTCCCCTGTGTAATCTAATTGCAGTTGCCTGCCTGCCAGCTTCTGTGTCAGGCTCACAGTGGATACTGTGCCCACTTGCCCAGTGCCACCACTCATATCTGGTGTCACAATAGCTTGCATTTAAAAACATTTTTTTCACGGTAATAGATTGAATAGCAGGTGTCTGCAAGCGTCTGTGTGTCAGGCCTACGGCGTGTACTCTGCCAACCTCTGCCAGTGCACAGTGCCACTCATATCTGGTGTCACAATAGCTTGCATTTAAAAACAAAAAAAGTTTTTTCACTGTTATAGATTGAATAGCAGTTAGTTGTCTTCAAGCATGTGTGTCAGTCCTACAGCGTGTACTCTGCCAACCTCTGCCAGTGCACAGTGCCACTAATATCTGGTGTCACAATAGCGTGCATTTAAAAACAAAAAAAATGTTTTCACTGTTATAGATTGAATAGCAGTTAGTTGTCTTCAAGCGGGGGTGTCAGGCCTACAGCGTGTACTCTGCCAACCTTTGCCAGTGCACAGTGCCACTCATATCTGGTGTCACAATAGCGTGCATTTAAAAACAAAAAAAGGGTGAGGGGGGCGTGGCCTGAGGTCCGAGCAGCATGGCCGCCTGAATCCTGAGCTCCTCGCCACCGCGCTCCTAAAAGCCACTTACCGCACGTCAGCCGACTCTGATGGGGCGCACAAAACGGGCGGAACACCCGCAGACCCCCAGGACTGCACCCCAGGCACCTTCCGCGGGCCCGATGGACGGGTTCCTTCAAACCCCGCTGGGGTCTAGCCGGGCCGCGCACGGCTCCAAAATGGCGCCGGTCTCCCCTGCCTCTTCAAACTCCGATCAGGAGCAGCCCACGCTGGCTGATATAAATGCAGAGATCAGGCGCCTGGCCAGTAATATGGTCACAAAGGCTGACCTGCAATCTCTCACCTCCACCCTTCAAGCCTCCCTTACCTCAGCAGTGACTGCACTGAGGGCTGACATGGACGCACAGGACGGCCGGATACAGGCTCTGGAGGCGCAGGCCCAGACCACGCGACGCCAAACATCAGCAGCTGATACAGCACTCGCAAGACAGGGCAACATGCTACTGACCCTGCGCCGCCAGATGGAGGACCTGGACAACAGGAGCCGCCGCTCCAATATCCGGGTAAGAGGGGTACCTGAGCGTGATGGCGCAGAAAATGCGGAGGTCCTACTGACCGGGCTATTCCGGCACATATTAGGGGGCGACGCTCCAGCGGATATACGCTTTGAAAGAGCACACAGGGCCCTGAGACCCCGAATCCGTGAGGGGGACCCCCGAGATCTCATTTGCTGCCTTCACTCCTTCCCACTAAAGGAACGCATAATGCGCACCGCCAGAACGCGACCTACATGGCAGTACCAGGGTGCTGATGTCTCTCTATACCAAGACCTCTCCCCAGCCACGTTGGAAGCGCGACGAGCCCTCAGACCCATAACAGCTGCCCTCAGGGAACGCAATATACCGTACAAATGGGGCTTCCCCTTCAGCATACAGGTGCGCCACCGCAATGAGTGGGTATCCGCACGCTGGCCAGATGAAGTCCCACACTTCCTGCAACGTCTGGATCTACCGCCTATAGCTGTGCCGGACTGGATCCTGGAACCGCTGGATAGAGAACCCAGACCCCAGAGGCCACCCCGGCAACCGCGGAGGGATTCCAGGGAGAACCGACCAGGCGTTCTGCCCGCCCACCCGACTAATCCAGAAGAATAAATACCTGCGACCGGGCAGAGGCCCACCTGTGACCTGCTGGCTCAGTAGGCCTACACAACATGGAAATCCAGTGAAAGGTTGCCCATAAGCTTCGCCTTAGCCGTGGCTGGCTGGCCGACCGGCGCGGGTGGGCACCTGGCCCGCCACCTGAAAATGGTTTTCTCCTTCTTTTATTGTTTATTCTCTTTTGTCTCTTTGGGTGGGGGATGGGAGTGGGTCTCCAGCTATTGCCGCCATGGACCGGACGGAGGGCCCCCTCATTCCACTGCAGAGGCCGGGTTACGAGCCTAACACCGCCATATGCCTCCCCTAATGTAACTTAGCCTTCAATTGCCCCCATGTTGTTTTTTTGTTCTTTTTCTTCTCCCTCCTGGAACTGGCCGGGCTGTTTTGGGAGGGGAAACTGGGTCGGGCATCACTGACTTGGAGGGGTCCTGCCGTCCGCAGGGGTTGGCTGAATCCGGCACAAGACCTGGGACGTCTACCTTTAGCGCTCCACCTGAGACCCCCCCAAGCTATCGGATACACCTGGCCTGCTCGCATCTGGTTGAAAGCTGGAATGCAGAACGCTCCGCTACAGGTCTCTGTGGGTGTGGGGGGAGTGGGAGGGGGGCATTGTGAGGCTTGACGTGCAAGGGAATAGGGGAGGGGGAAGACATACAGGAATCACTATGCTCTAATATAGTTTTGCAAGGGAGGGGAGGGGGGTGAGAGGGGAAGGAAGGGGGGGAGGAAAGGAATGATAACAAGAGGGGGGGTAGGGGGGGAGAAAAAGAGAAAAAGCAAAGAAAAAAAAAAAAAAAAAAAAACACAAAAAACAACACACAAAAAAAAAAAAAAAAAAAAAAAAAAAAAAACGAAAGGGGGGGGAGGGGGGAACAAGGGAAATGTCTCAATTCTAGGATTACATGCTACGGGGGGGATGTATTGTGTTTTATGCATTTAACCATGTACATGTATACCGGCATTTCTATACCTGGCTGTCTCATGTTTAGGCATCAATGTGATAAATGATATGTCTTATCTGTTACACCTTTTTCCCATGTGATACACCTGGGCCTTCCCCATCCCGAGTACGCAGCTGCTGTTAGTCCAGCCAGCTCCCTAGACCACTAACACCCCTTGTCACACTGGTGATGCTACACGAGCCACGGCTGTTGGTGGTGACTCAGCCTCTTCCCAGCGCCCCCCAAGCTACACTGGACCTTATGACGACCGTTGGGCGTGCTCAACTTGACCGGCCGACACCCCTGTTCCTGGACATTAGTCCCCCAGCCCGCAATTACGCTGTACTTCCACCCCATCCCACGCCCCAGCGATACACGATGATCTACTCTGACTTGCCCCCGCCAGGACCCCGCTGTACTTCCCAAGAAGGCGACTTAGGACCCTCTTCACCCAGGTCCCCTTGGGCCACTGACACAACTTGCTACCTAAACTACCCCATGTAAGTGACTGACATATGACTAACGACGAGGAGGAATCTTGACTGCCATGGGGAAAGGCAAAAAGGGGAACAATTAACAGATAACAGGGGTGTGGGGGGGGGGGGGTTGGCAGAAGTGGAGGGACAACCCTGGTAACTATGTAATACCTGGAGGCTATTATTTAACCTATTGTCTCAACTCTCGGCCTGCATGCTATATGGGGCGGGGGGGGGGAATTTATTGTGTTTTCTGCATTTAACCATGTACATGTATATCTGCATTCTATACCCGGTCGTCCCATGTTTAGGCATCAATGTGAAAAATGACATGTCTTACCTGCTATGCCTTTTTCCCTCGTGATACACCTACGCCTTCCCCATCCCGGGTACGCATCTGATGCTAGTTCAGACAGTCTTCTAGTCCACTAACACCCCCTGTCACACAGGTGACGCTGCACGAGCTACTGCTGGTAGTGGTGGCCTGACCCCTTCCCGACACCCCCCAGGCTAAGCTGGACCTACTGATGGACGTTGAGCAAGCTCAACTAGACCGGCCGATACCCCTGTTCCTGGACATTAGCCCCCCATCCCGCAAACATGCTGTACTCTCACCCCATCCCACACCCCGGCGATACCCGACGATCTACTCTGACTCCTACCGCCCTCACAGAAGACCGTGATATAGGGGAGGCTCGCCCCCTGCCTGGTCCCCACTTTACTCCCCCACCTTAAACAAAAAACTACGTAAGACCCCCTTCACCCAGGCCCCCTGGGACCGCTGACACAACTTGCTAACTGCACTATTCCATATAAGTGACATTTGACTACTGACGAGGTGGTGGAGCACCCGTAGGCTGCCCACGACCCTAATCTACCTCTTCATACGGGAGAGGTATCACCCCAGGTGGTGATGCTTACCGGACACACCCACTAACCCCGAACATATTCGTGTGAACAAACCCTTCCCGCGGGGAATCGGTAGTTGGACGCTGCTGGACTTGCTCTGGCAGACCCGACTGTCGCTTGCCGCCGTGGTCACACGAAAACACCCTTCTAAGAGGGTTCCTCTGCACCTACCTCTAGGTGCAGTTGCCGTCTCTCATCTGAGGCGCGCACTTTAACCCCCGTTTACTACTCTCAACTCTAACTGAGGTAACGTCACCTGGGAGGGGAAAGGGAGTTAAAGTGTGACTGACGCCCCCTCCATTCTCTCACGCTCTTCCCTAACTCCTTCTTCTCATTCCCCCCCCCCCCATAAGTTTATTTATTTTTCTCTTTACCCCGCCCTTTACCCTCTCCCCGCTCCCCCCCCTGCCCGTGCGGACCACGATGCCGCGGGGGACGGCCGCGGCCTCTGGCCCCCTCGCGACCTACGAGCCCGACCCATACCGAGTTTTATCTTTGAACTGCCACGGTCTCAACATCCCGGAACGTCGGACGCAGCTCCTACGGGACCTCTACGCTAGGCGTATATCTGTAGCCTTCTTACAGGAGACGCACTTCAAGGAGGGCGCAGCCCCAATGCTAAAAAGCAAGCACTACCCCAACGCCGCCTGTAGTAACCACCCCACGGCCCGCAGGGCTGGGGTGGCTGTCCTCCTGGAGGCGAAGCTTCAATTCCGCGAAGCGGACCGTCTATCGGATGCAAATGGCAGATACCTCTTCCTTAAGGGAGATATTCACGATAGACGATACACTTTCGCTACAATCTACGTCCCGAACAACAATCAAGCTCAATACATACGCAAAACCCTCCTTAAGCTCTCTTCCTTCACGGAAGGAACCCTGATTCTAGGCGGCGACTTCAACGTACCGCTATACCCCCTTGCTGACTCGTCTACAGGACACAGCTGCATCACCCAAGGTGCCCTCCGCAACATACTGAAATCCTTACGGAACCTTCGGCTTGTGGATTGCTGGCGCGCACTGCATCCCGATGACAGGGAATACACACACTATTCTACGATCCACAAACGCTACTCGAGAATAGACTATATATTCATGCAACAAGAACGGCTGTCGACAATTCAAACAGCGGAGATAGGGGCTGCACAGTGGTCAGACCATGGCCCCGTCACTCTGACGATAGATTCCCCAAGGATGCGCCCGACCTCATGGACATGGAGGCTCCAAGATTCGCTACTACTAGACCCGACAATCAGGGAACAGGTGTCCGAGGAACTCAATACATATTTTACGCTCAACACAACGGAGGACCAACTCGCGACCACGATCTGGGAGGCGCATAAAAGCGTTATCCGAGGCACACTAATGCACATCGCTTCCAAAAAGAGGAGGGAATCACAGCGACACATGACCGACCTTGTGGACCGTATATCCACACTCGAGGCACAACATAAGAGATCACAACTCGAGTCGACATACGCGGAATTACTGGAAGCCCGGAGACAGCTACAGACGCACATGACGACCTGTCATTATCGTTCATTGCAACGCTCGAAGGCCTTCTTTTACCAGCATGCTAACAAAGGAGGGAGGCTACTGGCCAGGATGCTTAAAGGTCCACAGGGACTAGCCCAGGTCAACAGAATACGGCAAGCTGATGGTACTACTACACAATTCCCGGATAAGATCGCCTTGGAATTTCGGACGTTCTACTCCTCACTGTATAACATTCCGCAACCGACGCAGCCACAGGAGATAGCGGATAGAAACGAAAAAATGCGGCACTATATCGAAACCTATATGGGGCCGAGATTGCAACGAGGGGAATCGGAGGACTTGGAGATACCGATCACAGAGGCGGAGGTAGCAGGAGCGATCAAATCAGCTAAAACAGGGCGCGCGCCAGGCCCGGACGGCTTCACCTTAGACTATTATAAGAAATTCCAGCACATCTTAATCCCAAAACTCGCTAATGCATTCAACGCTCTCATCGGAGACGCTCAATTCCATCAGGAATCACTGGCTGCTACCATCACGGTTCTCCCGAAGCCGGGGAAGGATCCCGAACTCTGCAGCAGCTATAGACCTATCTCCCTACTCAATGTAGATATAAAACTGCTGACCAAGATACTGTCCATCAGGATCGGAGGTCTTTTGCCGACATTAGTCCACCCAGACCAGACAGGCTTCATACCCGGGCGTGAGGCCAGAGATAGCACTCTCAGAGTCCAATCCATCCAACATCTGGCGAGACGGTCAAATGATAACCTCCTATTGCTCTCCACGGATGCTGAGAAAGCATTCGACCGGGTAAACTGGTCATTCCTTACGGCTACACTGCGGGAGATGGGCTTTGGGGAGAACATAATGAAGTGGATAGGTGCGCTGTATCATTGCCCAAGCGCCAAAGTAAGAGTGAACGGTGCACTCACCGAACCCTTTCAGATCCGGAACGGAACGCGGCAGGGATGCCCGCTCTCCCCCATGCTCTTCGCCCTCACCCTTGAACCGTTCCTGGAAGCTGTGCGCAGATCGGATGAGATCCTCGGATTTCCCAACAAGGACGTCACCCACAAAGTGGCGGCGTATGCGGACGATCTTTTATTCATCATCAATAAGCCAGAGACCACCCTACCTCACTTGATGTCGGCATTTGAGTCCTACGGGGAGATATCGGGATTTAAACTGAATATACCTAAATGTGAGGTACTTAACATTTCGGCCTCTCCGGCGCAGGTCGACGCACTGAAGCGCCAATTCCCGTTCAGATGGTGCCCGAACCACATGCAATACCTGGGCATCGCCCTTAATAGGGATCTAGGAGACATGTACCGGACAAACTTCCTACCCTTGCTACAAAGAATAAGCCGGGACTTACAGGCGTGGTCGTACCCATATATCTCATGGTTCGGCCGCATAGCCATCCTGAAAATGAATATATTGCCCCGGATCCTATACCTCTTCCAAACGATACCTCTAGCCCTACCGACGGCGTATTTTCAATCGCTCCGGACCGCTATGATACGATTTGTGTGGAGCGGAAGACAGGCGAGACTCAGACAGGAGATCCTATGCCTGCCACGAGCGTGGGGTGGAACTGCACTCCCGGACCTTCGCAAATACCATCATGCTACAGTGCTACAACGGGTCTTGGAATGGCATACTCATCCAGCACACAAACAATGGATTGAACTAGATAAGAGCCACATGGGGTCGTCTCTTCTCACTACGGTATGGAACTCGAAGAGACCTCCGATGTCGCCCCATGACTGCCCCTCCACAGTGGCACAAACACTAAAAACATGGGACACCATCAGAAGACTACCGCAACTGTCTCCAACGCCGAGCCCGCTGATACAGCTGTCATATAACCCACACATAGGAGGTGGACTACCACCAGCATCCTGGAGTATCCTGGGAGGGGAAGAATCCCTCTCCATCCATAGATTGCTGAATAACACAGGCGTAATACCATTACGGGAATTGATAGACAACGACCAACCGTCCGCAATGCAAATCTTCCGCTACACACAAATTACACATTTTTACCAAACCCTACCACACAGAGAATCTCTACATAGAGACCTGACGTGGTTTGAGACACTCTGTGACCGACGGACGAACCTAGCCAAATCCACGTCCCTCATTTACCAGCATCTCCTTACAGGCCATCTGGAGAACGCGGACACCTTTCGCCGACGCTGGGAACGCATCCTGGGTATATCATTCACCGCGACTCAATGGGAAAAAATCCTGGTCCTGCACCACAAATGCTCCTCTAGCTCCGGCTATCAGGAAACTAATTATAAGCTCCTGTCGTTCTGGTACAGAACGCCCGACAGCCTACACAGGATCTTTCCGGCGGTACCTGACACTTGCTGGAGATGTGGGGAGGGACGTGGAACGATCCTGCATATCTGGTGGGAATGCCCACGCATCACGCCATTCTGGGACGAGATCAAACGGCGAACGGAGGAAATACTGGGGTCGGACGGTGGATTCGATAGAGAGGTGGCTCTACTACACTCTACACCAGACACCATCGGGGTGTATAGAAGATCTATACTCCGACACCTGTTGAACGCCGCCAAGGCTCTGATCCCATTACACTGGAAGCAAGATGTAACCCCGACGATCGGTCTCTGGATGGAAAAAGTGGAGGAGATATATAGGGCGGAATCGATCCACGCTTCATTGATAGGTATGGAGGAGAAGCATGTCGAGAGGTGGCGGCCGTGGCTGTCTTACGTTGCGGGGCGGGGTGGGGGGGATGGGCGGGGGCGTGGCCCGTGAAGGGTGCCCCTTTACACCCCCCCCTCATCCACCTGCGCCCCTGGACGAGTGGCACCTCATTACGCGGAACACCTCGGTCCCGAATTCCCTCCCCCCACCCCCTCCCCCCTTTTTTTTTTTTTTTTTTTTCTCTCTCTCCTTATTCTCTCTCTCTCTTCCCTCCTCTCTCTCTTCCATATCCCCCTCTGTTACTGTGCTCTCTTTTCTACACCACTGGCTCTCTTTCCCTGACCCCACGCAATAAATTGTCCCCATTGCCCGTGCACACTAGTTTCAACAACAGTCTATTAGTAGGGTAAGATGGACTGGGGCCTCAGGTGCTATGCGGATGCTCCGCTAAATCGTTGCTGCCCCCCACTATAGACTGAACCTACAGATTTCACCGCCCGCACGACAAAATAGGGCCCACGCGAGGCAATGGGACCTAATAGAAACCCATTATCCCTCAATAATTTATAGGACGACGAGTCTCCTCTCTGACTTATTTCTTCAGGTCAACCTTACCACAGATGTTATAATAGCCCCTATCCGCTTCAAAGATACTCCTCGGCTGTATACGGCCATTATGATGACTGGCGTATCTTGTCCATACACTACACAGTCACTATGTGGCTCACACAGAATTGATAAACCTACCCTTTTGCAACCGATTATAGGATACAGATGTTTGCATATTTACTACATGTACCATAACGAAGCTTAAAATGTTGCTACTGTACTACCTTCTACTTGTTAATATTGTTTTGGTGTTCATCACTTTATATTTATATGGCTGCTCCCACTGTTGCGAGACCTGCGTGTCTCCTATTATACTATCTTATCGCATTATTATACATATCCGATGACACGAATAAAAGCCGTTTAAAATTAAAAACAAAAAAAGTTTTTGACTGTAATCTAATAGCAGTCAGTGTCCTTCAAGCGGATGTCAGGCCTACAGCGTCTACTCTGCCAACCTCCACCAGTGCACAGTGCCACTCATATCTGGTGTCACAATAGCGTGCATTTAAAAACAATTTTTTTTTTCACTTTAATAGATTGAATAGCACTTAGTTGTCTGCAAGCGTCTGTGTGTCAGGCCAACAGCGTGTACTCTGCCAACCTCTGCCAGTGCACAGTGCCACTCATATCTGGTGTCACAATAGCTTGCATTTAAAAACAAAAAAAGTTTTTGACTGTAATCTAATAGCAGTCATTGTCCTTCATAAGTGTGTGTCAGGCCTACAGCGTGTACTCTGCCAACCTCTGCCAGTGCACAGTGCCACTCTTATCTGATGTCGCAATAGATTGCATTTAAAAACCCCAAAACTATTTTCACTGTTATAGATAGCAGTTAGTTGTCTGCAAGCGGGTACTCTGCAGTTAGTTGTCTACAGCGTGTACTCTGCAGTTAGTTGTCTTCAAGCGGGTGTGTCAGGCCTACAGCGTCTACTCTGCCAACCTCTGCCAGTGCACAGTGCCACTCATATCTGATGTCACAATAGCGTGCATTTAAAAACACCAAAACCTTTTTCACTGTTATAGATTGAATAGCAGTTAGTTGTCTTCAAGCGGGTGTGTCAGGCCTACAGCGTCTACTCTGCCAACCTCTGCCAGTGCACAGTGCCACTCATATCTGGTGTCACAATAGTGTGCATTTAAAAACATTTTTTTTTCACTTTAATAGATTGAATAGCACTTAGATTGAATAGCACTGTGGCTTCAAAAACCAAACCAAAAGAAGGCAGTCATCTAAACGTTTAGATTGAGCTTTAGCTTAGAACACCCTTGAAGGTGTTTAAGGAGATTAGGGCTAGTTTAGAGGATTCTTCTTAGACCTCTCTGAGTCTTTATAGCCCTTCTACCTATCCAGCATTTCTGGAAACTAGCTAAGAGAAAGGGTGGCTGTGTGTCTGTGGTTCATTTAACTTTATATCACCTTATTGACACTTTTTATGACAGCATCACTCCAATCTCCATACTCTCTGCCTATACCCATCTATTTAGAGGGAATTTCCTTGCCCCTTGCAATATTATATAATAGGTAATACTATTACCATTATTACAGAATTAGCCACTATAGGGGAATGAGTACAGTATCCCTTTGTTATTTATAAATGATACAATAAAGACTTTTGTCCATTACTCAATTTACTTTAACAAAGGGTACTAACCACGGTATTAGGAAGCATTACTCTGCTTTCCCTTTCTCCCTCTATTATACACCTATGCTCACTAGGATTTGTAGGTATCACTTTATTATAGTTGTCTAACCTTTTCCTATGCCAGTTTTAGATCTCCTTCTTGGGAGATTTTTTCTTTTTTCAGTTTATTAGCATACCTGGGTACAAGCCCTCAGTGGGGCTGGCACCACCACCTGACCACATTTCCTCGTTTCTTCCACTCATACCACTTTTTCCATCTTTGAAGGGGTTTGGCGGAACAAGGAAATAGTCCTCTACTCGTTAGACATTTGCCTTGGGCATTTAGGGGCGGCTTTTTTTGCCGCCCCCTGGAAAATTATGCCCAATGCAAATGCCTTGTTTGCCTCACGGCTAAAATGTCCCTGTATATATATATATACTGCCCACCTATATATATGCACACACATACACTGTACACCCATATATATATACATTGCCCACCCATATACACACACACTGCACACACTGCCCCCACCCATATATACGCACACACTGCATACACTGCCCACCCATATATACACACACACTGCACACACTTCCCACCCATGTACACGAACACACACCATACACTGCTCAACCCATAAATATACACACACACGCAGACACTGCCCACCCATAGATACACACACACTGCCCACCCATATATACACACACTGCATACACTGCCCACCCATAGATACACACACACTGCATACACTGCCCACCCATTGATACACACACACACACACACTGCATACACTGCCCACCCATAGATACACACACACACACTGCATACACTGCCCACCCATAGATACACACACACACACACATACACTGCATACACTGCCCACCCATAGATACACACACACACACATACACTGCCCACCCATATACACACACACACACTGCATACACTGCCCAACCATATATGCATACACACGCACACACTGTCCACCTATATATACACACACAATGCACACACTGCCCACCCATATATATATATATATATACACATACACACACATACACACTGCCCACCCATATATATACACACACACACACACACACTGCATACACTGGCCACCCATCGATACACACACACACACACACACACACACACGCACACTGCATACACTGCCCACCCATATATGCACACACACACTGCACACACTGCCCACCCATATATGCACACACACTGCCCACCTTTATATACACACAATGCACACACTGCCCACCCATATATACACACACACACTGCCCACTCATATATACACACACACACACACTGCATACACTGCCCACCCATATATATATATATATATATACACACACACACACACAAACACTCACTGCCCACCCATATACACACACACTGCCCACCCATATACACACACACACACTGCACACCCATATATACACATACAATGCATACACTGCCCACCCATATATTCACACACTGCCCACCCAAATATACACACACACACTGCATACACTGCCCACCCATATATTTACACACTGCCCATCCATATATACACACACTGCATATACTGCCAACCCATATTTACACACGCACTGCCCCCCCATACACACACTGCCCCCCATACACACACTGCCCCCACACACACACCATACACATACATACATTGTGCCCATACACTGCCCTCCCCATACACACAATGCCCCCACAGCATACACATTCACACTGCCCCCCATACACACATTGCCCCACACACACATACACTGCCAACACACACTCACATACATTGCCCCACACACCCTACACATTCACTCACTACACCCTCCCCCCCCCACACACACACTGAACCTTTCACACACACTGCACCACTCACACACACCACTGCTCCTATGCCCTACTACAGCCTCATGTCCCAGCAGACCCCAGGTAAGTTGTCAAACTGTTCTCAAACGGTTTGACTACTCACTTTAAAATTCTTTTTAACATTTACTTAGTCCTTAAAGGACCACTATAGGCACCCAGACCACTTCAGCTCAATGAAGTGGTCTGGGTGCCAGGTTCCTCTAGCTTTAACCCTGCAGCTGAAAACATAGCAGTTTCAGAGAAACTATGTTTCACTAAGGGTTAATCCAGCTTCTAGTGGTGGTCTCACTGACAGCCGCTAGAGGCGCTTCCGTGATTCTCACAGCGAGAAGACAAGCTGGACGTCCAGCGTGCGTGGCTCTTGCTGCGAATGCGCATTTGAATCTGACGTCGGCAGAGGAAAGAGAATTCCCCAGAGCCGAGGGAGCCCGGTGCAGGAGAAAGGTAAGTGGCTGAAGGGGTTTTAACCCCTTCAGCCCAGCGGCAGGGGGGCCCTGAGGGTGGGGGGGGACATAATGACCCTATAGTGCCAGAAAAACGAGTTTGTTTTCCTGGCACTATAGTGCTCCTTTAATATTTTGTCTTCGAAGGGCCCTGGATCTAATTTTGTCCGGGGGCCCAGAAGGCTGTCAGTCCATCCCTGGACAGGTGTCAATCCATATGTCAAGGTGTCAATATGTCATATGTCAGGTGTCAATCCATATCCATTTTGATTTAGGAATGTTACGTGATTTATACCCTTTATGGATTAAAACCAGACTCTGCATCAACTGTGTAATTTTCCATGGGAGTTTTGCCATGGATCCCCCTCCGGCATGCCACAGTCCAGGTGTTAGTCCCCTTGAAACAACTTTTCCATCACTATTGTGGCCAGAAAGAGTCCCTGTGGGTTTTGAAGTCTATGGCGGTTCGCCCGGTTCATTTGCGGAAGTTCGCGTTCGCCATTCGCGAACCGGAAATTTTATGTTCGCGACATCACTAATCATTAACCTCTTAGGCAGAGAAGATTGGGTTATGATTGGGCAGGTAGAGGCAAACCTTAGGCTTTTCAAGTATGTCACTGAGAATTTGTGCCACTATACTGTTAGCCTTCTTCAAGTTATCCCCTTGCTCACCCACCTCTTGAACAAAATATATGTGTTTTTTTTTTCAAATCAGGAAGAAGAACCTTGTGGCCAACTACTTGATGATGTTGGTGCACTTGTCAGGAGTCTCAAGGAGCAACTATCAGGTACGGTCAATGAGCACATGGAAACTTACTCCGAGTTAATGCTTGCATCCATGTATGGCACAAGAATCAAGAGCAAGCTGGCATGCCGTATAAATTCCCTGACTACTACTTGGAGGGATAAATTAATTAACAGGGTGCATGATGTCCAAACAGGTGTGATTATATGACTCCTCTAACTAGCAGTTGCAGCACTGCTGAATCTTCTGGATCAGTAGTGCTTTTTGGGCTGAGGCACTGGATAATTTGATGGAACTCACAAAATTTCCCTCAAGAAAATAAAGTAGTTCCAAAGAGATGGTGAAGGCTTCTCTTGGTAAATCTCCTTTGGCCTCCACTGCAGATCCTTTGAGCTTCTGGGATGAAAAGAGGGTATATGGCCTGCTCTCTCCATGGTAGCCCAGGAGCTCCTCTCTTGTCCATCGATTACTGTCCAGAGCATGTTTCTTCTCTTACCAACAATACACGATGCCCTCAGCACCGACAACTGGCACAACAGCTCACTGACCACATAGCATTCTTCAAATTCAATCTGCCATCTCCCCCATCTCAGCTTTGGCACAGATTGAACTTCGTCCACGAACTGACCTGTACTGAAACAACATTTTTCCCCATACACATCTCTATTTTAAATCCATTTTCAAACTCTCACATCCATTTACTAGCACCTGTTATGGTTATCAAATTAATGCCACAAGGGACTTGAAACTCCATAGGACTAATCTGTACTATTGTTTAGAAAGAAGAGAGACATGGACTGAATGTAGATATTAACATCATGCAAGAAATCTTGTTTTGTTTAAAAATGAATAGACCCTTACTGGTTTGTTTACGTGGGTGATTTTCATTCCTCTGTGGGATTGGGACATAGGATAGCATGGATAGTTGCTAATCTTTTATGGGAAACTGCAAGATTTTCCATTAAATGGAACCAAATTTTGGCTGGAAGCCTTAATCTGATAAAAATCTGCTGTGACTATGGCTGAGTTGTAGAATATTTCCAGATCATTTATTTAAGCTTGCAATTCAGTTTTTGACTCACTATAATTCACTGTATAAATAACAAACTACTGTATGTAAGAACGTGCTTTATTTTACTTGCTGATTAACCATTTTATTTCCCAAAGGAATTTCTGACTACATTAATGCATCCTAAAAGAACCATTCAACATTTGATTTAATCATATAATAAAAGATTAAGTTTTCCATGTGTGGGTAGCTTGCTTTAAGTTAAGTGCTGATTTAATCTTTGTATTCTTTGAAAGGATCTTAGTAAAAAAATTCTCATATATATATGTCATTTTAATTAGTAGTAAACAGTAATTGTAACCCACATAGGCAGAATTTTGTAAAAATCTATACAGGGAGATCGTACAATTCCAAACTATAGTCAACTTTTCAACAGAGAAATATCTAATAACCCCTGTATGGGAGATATCCCAGTCAGGGGGGTCAGTGTGAGTGGTACCCACCCACTCTGGGCATCAACCCTAATAACATTAGAAAAGAAATAAAATTGGGAAAATCTCCTGTGGAGAGATCCCCATTGGGGTAAAAAATGGTAAATAGGCTGTGACAAAAAATACAACATATAACAATTAATGTAGATATGGTATCTACTATAGTGACGGTAGGATGGCTATATCTCTAATAGGTAAACCAACAGGCTGTATTTATTTGTCTAAAATGTATTACCCAGAAACACTCATATCCGTCGATAAATGGCAGAATATTACTAATGGTATTAGTCTGTTATGGCATAAAGTGAGACTAATAACAGACTAATACCATTAGTACTATTCTGCCATTTATTAACGGATATGAGTGTTTCTGGCAAATAAATACAGCCTGTTGGTTTACCTATTAGATATATAGCCATCCTACCGTCACTATATGGTATCTACTATAGTATCTCTTCCTCATTAATTGTTATATGTTGTATTTTTTGTCACAGCCTATTTACCATTTTTTACCCCAATGGGGATCTCTCCTCAGGAGATTTTCCCTATTTTCTTTCATTTCTATAGTCAATTTTTGTTTTATAATTGTCGGCAATGCTATAATAGAGATAATTGTAGATTATGCTAGCGCAGTGTACCTATAATCTTAATTTTATTAAGGACAGGAGGCGAGTATTTTGCATAATCTTTCTTTACTAAAACTCCAGCAGCACAGGTTTAACAATAAAGTTTAGTGAAAAAAACATTGCCATAGGGTATAAAAGGCCCTTCCTCTTGCATCATTTCCTCTTTCTTTGGTGTGAGATAATCATAAACATATCCTGCTATTACAATAAATAATGATAACGACGTGGAATCAGACTGTAAATGATCCAAATCCCGACTGGAAGATTGTCGTAGTGTGCGAAGACGATCCCATGTATTGATCCATGAAGAAGAATCAAACTGAAAAGAAACAAAAGACGTGAAAGGGATTTGGAAATTAACTGTTTGTCCTCATTATTATTATTATTAGCATAATCAATATTACTGTTTATAAAACGCCAGTTTATTCCGTAGTACTTTACGTAAAAGGAATTTATCAGATGAGACAAGAATATTTTAACCGAAATAGGTAGCTATGATAGAGACATTAATATAGTCAAATTGTATGTATTAGGAAATCATAACAGATAGCAGTCGTAATTTCAAGATGTGATATGAAATAAACCACATAATAAAGAGATAACCACACCCCCTGAATTCAAATCTTTTATTGAAGTACAACCCAAGGAATGATAATTAGGGAGGGAAAAAGCAGGGTGGGAAAATACTCGCCTCCTGTCCTTAATAAAATTAAGATTATAGGTACACTGCGCTAGCATAATCTACAATTTTATAACAGGACAGGAGGCTTCATATTTTGCATTTTTAACGCTATGGAACAACACAGGAGTCCGAGGAAGTAGAACACCCTGAAATTCTCTTCTCGTGACCCGGCCAATGAACATCGGCGAAGGAAGATGCGTCGTGGATGTCTAAGACGCATCCATGACCCGAATGACTGATAACCAATCGATCACCGCAACCATATGAGCAATGGTCAACGTGCCCACTCGGTAAGGTGGTGGCCATAACTGGTGTGAAAGGTATAGTATACAAAGGGAGAGAGAGAGGCTGTCTCGGTTGTGAGATTCCTCGAGGGTTAGTTGGAGTGAGTATCCAAATCCATAGGACAAACCCGTAGGAATAGAGAGAACCACAACTAAGACCCATAACCGAGTGTATTCCGATACTGGTTCTGGAGCGTATGACGCCTCGCAGCATCCGAAAGGTCCTGTCGTGGAGTATGAGCCGCCAAAGTCTCCGATGGTATCTTGTGGGTTGTCCGTAAAATGGGAGACAGCGGAAGGGCAGTGGATAGCCCAGAATGGAGTCAATAGGATCGGGAGCCCCTTCGATTCTGCTGTAGTGGCGAGGTGCGTGTCACCCAGATCTCCGTGATGCGATGGTGACCAAGGAGTCCCGTTGTCAGTTGTTGTCACGAAACCCAGTTCATGATATAGGTAATCTTCTGAGGGAACCCTAGTCGTAGGGTAACCTTGCGTGTAATTTAGAAATGGTAAATGTCCTCCGATATTATTAGAGTCCGATACCAGACTCCGTCCAGGTGTTTTGTGTAGTCGGTTGCCGAGATATTGTCCAAATGTAGGAGAATACAACTATCGGATCTGTCCCAGGCTAACTGTAGGTTGTCGGTAATCTCGACGCCGGCCGTCTCTTCTCCAGATCATGGTTCTCTGGTAGGGGTATGTGCAGCGAGCCTTCCAGCCCTAGAGACTGATTGTCGATTACGTGTGTAGTAAGTAACGTCTTGTAGTCTAGATAGGTGAGGTAGTGGATTCCCTTGTGGCAAAGGGCGCCATGACCGGTTATAAAAGTTTCCTGGGTACCATGGGTCGTACCTTAATGATAGACATGTGAATTGATTCGTTTGGTCCCGTCGATGAAAAAACAAAATGGACAAATGGGTCCCTGGTGTGACTATCCTGGACGGGTATGTGTCCGTCCAATCCTAATGATTGAACCCACCTAGGTGTGGGGAAGCTGTAGGATGGTGCCAGAATGGTAGTCTCCCGACTACTGTGAGCATAAAATTATCCCCGAGTTAATCAGTGACGTCTGGAGCGAATGCCCAGCGCTTCTTGGAAATAAGTAAGTTTCCTCATATGTGAGATTTGTGGTCCTCCAGTACCCGTAGAGGAGTGGTATTGGAAGATGTGGACTTCGACCCCCAATGGTGGACCAGGTATCCAGATTAAGCATTAGTTCATGGAGCTAAGTTACCCTACTGGGTCGTTCAGCCCAGGAGTATAGAGGAATGCTATGTCCTATCCTTCGGCCATCCGGAGTAATCTAGCCTACCTACTCGAGTAGAGGTAGCTTCCTTATTTCATAACAAGGTAGACCGCTGCCCATGGTTACACCATGAGAGCGTTGAAACCGGAGAAATGTAAGAGTATAGCTGTTTCTCAGTAATATTCTGTTGTTGGGGTGAAGTGAGTGAGGGCGTGCGACCCGGAGTCGAACACACAGTCTCCTTGTCCTCGGTTTTGTGGCTACAATTGTATGGATCGTGGATGAAGGCCTGGCAACCCCCATTTCGTCGATCTCTGTGTGTTGACTGACCGTGCAGCGGTCAAATCCGTGGAGTCTCCGGAGATTTCCTTAATATGTTGTTTGGATAACTTTCCGGCACATCAAGGTTCTGTTCCCAGGCTTGATGTAATTATTTGGAGGGTCCGTGATGCAATACTTGCACTTGTCCTTTGTATATGGGTGCTTGGCCCCGGGCCTAGTAGCTCATGAATTCATAGGCAGATGGGGTACAGTCTCTGCAAGACCCTGACCCAGCCTATTGGGGATTGTTGTCTGCATTGAGGTTGCCACTGCAATTAACCTAGGCTGAAAGTCTTGAGTGAGAGGTCGTCTGTTGACCTTTCCGTCTGTTGAGTATATATATATCTATATATATGGACTAGGTACATGTGTAAATGTGTTAGGACACCTAGAGCACCTCCGGCCATAGTTCCATGTGGAATGCGCATCTGCGAGTGGGGGAATAACCCCAGTAGTAAAGGGGTTCATCCCAATAATAAAGTGCACAGAAGTCCGCAGACGAGTGTTGGAGCCTGATTACTGCAAAATTTTTCCCCTTCCTCAGTGAGGAGTATGTGGATCACCCTAGTCGTATTGTGGGTACCATGTATAGAGTCATATATACATATGATATAGCAGGGGGTGAGCCTGCGTGCACTGCGACTCTTAATGATATAGCAGGGGATGAGCCTGCTTGCACTGTGACTCTTAATGATATAGCAGGGAATGAGCCTGCTTGCACTGTGACTCTTAATGATATAGCAGGGGATGAGCCTGCTTGCACTGTGACTCTTAATTGTATAGCAGGGGATGAGCCTGCTTGCACTGTGACTCTTAATGATGTAGCAGGGGATGAGCCTGCTTGCACTGTGACTCTTAATGATGTAGCAGGGGATGAGCCTGCTTGCACTGCGACTCTTAATGATATAGCAGGGGATGAGCCTGCTTGTACTGTGACTCTTAATTGTATAGCAGGGGATGAGCCTGCTTGCACTGTGACACTTGAGCCTGTGGGGGTCGCCTCCTATAAAGGGGTCACCCCAATAAAAAAGTGCACAGTAATCCATTGGTGAATGCACATCTTTGAGTGTGGGGGTCCACCCCAGTAGTAAGGGGGGGTCGCCCCAATAATAAAGTGCACAGAAAATAACGTTTGGATAGTTTTATTCTGGGGACTTCTCTAAGGAAGTCAGTGTCTTCCGTTTCAGTGGCTGTTGCGGTGTCGGTGTCTGTTTTCGGGATCTGCACCAGTGGCAATAGCCTTCTCCACTGAGGCAGCCACCGCCGAATTTATCATTGACTGGAAGTCAGATGGTGGTGATTGTGGTGAGTCACTCAACATGAAGTAGTGGAGTATTCCTTTCTGTGAAAGACAAGAGAATGTCAGGTACTGAAGTACATGAGTAGTAGTACAGTCGGCTTCCACTAATGACTGGGGGTCACCCAGTGTTATCTGACCCGAGACCCTCAGGTCGCAAGGGGTCGAGTGGCCTGAAGAGGGGGTCACCCTCTGTGCGACCGGGATGAGCGGTCGTATAAGTGGGCCGCACCCGTCAAGGGTGGAGGGCCTGTTTGGTTTGGGGTTCACCCAACAATATATGAATTGTGGAGCCTGTACATTTGCAATTTCCTCACTCCTTGGTAAGGAGGTGCGTGGATCACCCCAGTCGTAGTGTGGGTGTCCGATATTCATTGCATAGAGTCATCTTGTTAGTGTATGGCAGGATGTTGAACCTGCGTGCACTCTGTCTCTTTGAGCCTTTGGGGGGTCACCCCATCTGAAAGGGGGTCACCCCTGAATAAATCCTGCACCAAGTGCTGTATGGCTCCGCTTGGGGGTCACCCAGCATAGGGGGTCACTCCTGTTATGGTATTGGCAGGAGCGTGAGTGGGGTTCACCCCCAACTGAGAGGGGTCACCTCTGTATAGACACACAGTGTAATGGTTAATGTACAGTGCAGTTTGTTATCAGCAATGTTCCACAGTAAATTATTGTTTAATGGAAATACTTAACTATACATATCCAACATGTGAGTCATAACCGCTAGGGGCGCAAATGGCAGTCGTGGGTCACGCAAGTGCGAGATCTAAGATGGCCGCCGTTCGCGCCAAAACGACAGCGCGGCTAGCAGTTATAAAATCGTGAACACATTCTCTGGTTACCCAAATAGGTGATTCCTATTTTATCTACTTCAGTGGGGATAGAACCTGTGAACCATAAGATATGGACAGTGTACTGCTAGTGTATTAGCCCATTGGGCTAACCTAATGCATGAAATACATTGTGAAACATCTATATATACACATACATACACACATATATATACACACACATACATATATATATACATACATACATACATACACACATATACATACACATATATATATATATATATACACATACATACATATATATATATATATATACACACACTCACATATACACATGGTGCTATGTATATCACAGCTCCTGACAGGCATTGAAAAACCCTGTAGGAGAAATGAGAGCATTCCAGACCGTGTGAATCACGGTCTGGGAAGGTGGCTGGCCGCCCTGGATCACGCGGTCTGCGATACCCAAAATGACCGCCGTTCGCGTGCAAATCTTAATGCCGGTAACGCGGATTCCCAAACTCCCCCTCCCGCTGACCCTAACCAATGCCCCAGTCCCTGGTTTGATAAGCGCGATCGTGTAACTTGCCGCGATCGCGAAATGAATGACAGGGAGATAGTGAGAGGGAAGCAAAGGTAGTACAGGTGGGGATATAGGGGAGAAAGGGAAAAATTTAAGAAAATAAATAGTGATAATCAAATATAGAGACAATCCATCAAGCCCAGTGTGAATGTAAAACCATAGTAAGAATGGGCAGAGAATACAAGATTCTGACAGAGTAAATATAACTTCCATAGTAAGAATAAGCAAAGAAAAGAAGCTCTGACAGGGTAAATGTAAATTCCATAGTAAGAATAAGCAGAGAAATGAAGCTCTGACAGAGTAAATGTAAATTCCATAGTAAGAATGAGCAGAGAAAGGAAGCTCTGACAGAGTAAATGTAAATTCGACAGTAAGTATGAGCAGAGAAAGGGGGACATACTAAAAGGAATGACAGATTGGAATGCCCATAGACTTTAACAAGGCAGTGGAATGCCCATAGAGAATAATGGACATAAAAGGAATGCCCATAGAGAATAATGGAAACAAAAGATTTCAATTAGAGACAAAACTATTAGACATATGAAATAAATCTTTTGCCACAATACTCTCCAGATTCAGTGTCAATTTTTGAAATTGAGATTAAGTGGGATTATCATTGTTTTCTATAGAATGACAATGGTGAATGACTAAAGAGAATGCCCATAGACTATAATGGGAGGCAACACATAAACTCATTTGCAGGTAAATCTGTGTAATGTAGCAAATTCATCTTTACCACAGGTGTTCCCCAAGTACAGCAGTAGATTGTCAAATTAAAAGTAACTGGGATTATAGCTCTTTTCTATGGAATGACAGGTAAATGATACAATGGAATGACCATAGACTATAATGGGAAGCAATATGTGACTTGGAAACTGAACCGTGAAACATATCAAGTAAATATTTTGCAGGCATACTCTGCGAGTTCAGGGTCAATTTTTAAAATTGAGATTAAGTGGGATTATCATTGTTTTCTATGGAATGACAATGGTGAATGACTAAAGAGAATGCCCATAGACTATAATGGGAGGCAACACATAAACTCATTTGCAGGTAAATCTGTGTAATGTAGCAAATTCATCTTTACCACAGGTGTTCCCCAAGAACAGCAGTAGATTGTAAAATTAAAAGTAACTGGGATTATAGCTCTTTTCTATGGAATGACAGGTAAATGATGCAATGGAATGCCCATAGAGTATAATGGGAAGCAATATGTGACTTAGAATCTGAACCGTGAAACATATCAAGTAAATCTTTTGCAGGCATGCTCTGCGAGTTCAGTGGCAATTTTTGAAATTGAAATAAAGTGGGATTATCATTGTTTTCTATAGAATGACAATGGTGAATGACTAAAGAGAATGCCCATAGAGTATAATGGGAGGCAACATATAAACTCATTTGCAGGTAAATCTGTGTAATGTAGCAAATTCATCTTTACCACAGGTGTTCCCCAAGAACAGCAGTAGATTGTAAAATGAAAAGTAACTGGGATTATAGCTCTTTTCTATGGAATGACAGGTAAATGATACAATGGAATGCCCATAGACTATAATGGGAAGCAATATGTGACTTGGAATCTGAACCGTGAAACATATCAAGTAAACCTTTTGCAGGCATACTCTGCGAGTCACATTCTAGGTTTCTAATTTTCTTTGTTAACTCACTGAGGGTTATTTTATATATATATATATATATATATATATATATATATATATATATGTGTGTGTGGGAGTGTGCTGTGTGTGTGTCTGAGGGTGCGCTGTGTGTGTCTGGGGGCGCTGTGTGTGTCTGGGGGCGCTGTGTGCGTCTGGGTGTGCTGTGTGCGTCTGGGTGCTGTGTGTGCGTCTGGGGGTGCCGTGTGTGTGTCTGGGGGTGCTGTGTGTGTGTCTGGGGGTGCTGTGTGTGTCTGGGGGTGCTGTGTGTGTCTGGGTGCTGTGTGTGTCTGGGGGTCCTGTGTGTGTCTGGGGGTCCTGTGTGTGTCTGAGGGTCCTGTGTGTGTCTGGGGGCTGTGTGTGTCTGGGGGTGCTGTGTGTGTCTGGGGGTGCTGTGTGTGTCTGGGGGTCCTGTGTGTGTCTGAGGGTGCTGTGTGTGTCTGAGGGTGCTGTGTGTGTCTGGGGGTCCTGTGTGTGTCTGGGGGTGCTGTGTGTGTCTGGGGGTGCTGTGTGTGTCTGGGTGCTTTGTGTGGGAATGTATTTTTTTATTTAAATTAAAATATATATATTTTTTATAAATAATAAAAAAAAAAATGATACCCCCCCCCCACTCCCTTCTTACCTTAGCCTGGGAGGGGGTGGGGAGCCGGTCTGCCTGGGAGGGAGGTGGGGATCCGTTCTTCCTGGGGTGGGGAGCCATGCTTCCTTCCCTGGTGGTCCAGTGGTGAGAGTGAACTCTAACCTGCAGGCTAGTGTTCACTCTCGCGAGATCTGAGCGTTGCTGCGGTAACCGCGGCAACGCTCAGACCTCGCGATAGGACCCGGCGGAGCTGCTGGCTAGAGCTCCGACGGTACTCTCTCCTGCCTCCCTCCTTCCCTCCCCAGCCCGCGGCCGCATCTCAATGTCTCTGGGCCGGTGTGGGAGATCTTTGATCTCCCCACCGGTCCATGGAGACGCACAGCAGGGTTGGCGCTTGGATAGCGCTGGCCCTGCAGGGGCTGGCAGGGGAGATTTCCCCTGCCGGCCTCGGCCCCACGGCCATCGCGGCCCACCGGGCATTTGCCCGGTGTGCCCGATGGCCAGTCCGGGCCTGCTATACAGGGAGTGCAGAATTATTAGGCAAGTTGTATTTTTGAGGATTAATTTTATTATTGAACAACAACCATGTTCTCAATGAACCCAAAAAACTCATTAATATCAAAGCTGAATATTTTTGGAAGCAGTGAAACCAATATAACATCTCAACATTCACAAATATACATTTCTGACATTCAAAAACATGACAAAAACAAATCAAAAACAAATCAGTGACCAATATAGCCACCTTTCTTTGCAAGGACACTCAAAAGCCTGCCATCCATGGATTCTGTCAGTGTTTTGATCTGTTCACCATCAACATTGCGTGCAGCAGCAACCACAGCCTCCCAGACACTGTTCAGAGAGGTGTACTCTTTTCCCTCCTTGTAAATCTCACATTTGATGATGGACCACAGGTTCTCAATGGGGTTCAGATCAGGTGAACAAGGAGGCCATGTCATTAGATTTTGTGTGTGATGGAGCATTGTCCTGCATGAAAATCATGTTTTTCTTGAAGGATGCAGACTTCTTCCTGTACCACTGCTTGAAGAAGGTGTCTTCCAGAAACTGGGAGTTGAGCTTGACTCCATCCTCAACCCGAAAAGGCCCCACAAGCTCATCTTTGATGATACCAGCCCAAACCAGTACTCCACCTCCACCTTGCTGGCATCTGAGTCGGACTGGAGCTCTCTGCCCTTTACCAATCCATCCATCTGGCCCATCAAGACTCACTCTCATTTCATCAGTCCATAAAACCTTAGAAAAATCAGTCTTGAGATATTTCTTGGCCCAGTCTTGACGTTTCAGCTTGTGTGTCTTGTTCAGTGGTGGTCGTCTTTCAGCCTTTCTTACCTTGGCCATGTCTCTGATTATTGCACACCTTGTGCTTTTGGGCACTCCAGTGATGTTGCAGCTCTGAAATATGGCCAAACTGGTGGCAAGTGGCATCTTGGCAGCTGCACGCTTGACTTTTCTCAGTTCATGGGCAGTTATTTTGCGCCTTGGTTTCTCCACACGCTTCTTGCGACCCTGTTGACTATTTTGAATGAAACGCTTGATTGTTCGATGATCACGCTTCAGAAGCTTTGCAATTTTAAGAGTGCTGCATCCCTCTGCAAGATATCTCACTATTTTTGACTTTTCTGGGCCTGTCAAGTCCTTCTTTTGACCCATTTTGCCAAAGGAAAGGAAGTTGCCTAATAATTATGCACACCTGATATAGGGTGTTGATGTCATTAGACCACACCCCTTCTCATTACAGAGATGCACATCACCTAATATGCTTAATTGGTAGTAGGCTTTCGAGCCTATACAGCTTGGAGTAAGACGACATGCATAAAGAGGATGATGTGGTCAAAATACTCATTTGCCTAATAATTCTGCACACAGTGTAGACAACCAGATCACTTCATCTGTTTTAAGTGTCTCTATATTGTAAGCTTGTCTGAGCAGGATCCTCATCAACCTATTGTTCATGTAAGACTTTATAATTGTCTAATTTCATTAAATTTCCTTCTTTTCTAATATTGTAAAGCACTGTGAAATAAGTTGGAGCTATATAAATACCAATAATAAGTGGTTTGGTACATTGCTGTTTAGCTATGTGAGCTATGTTTTGTTTCCATTGGCTAATCCAGTTGTTCCCAAACAGTTTAGGTTAAAGGTGCCCTTAATATTTCAGTATTTTCCCAGGGCACCCCAAGTCAAAATTTCTAGGTTGTACTCAGGGCCGCCGTCAGAAATTTTAAGGCCCCTAACTTAGCTGCGTGTCTGGGCCCCTGGGAGCCCGCATCCAAGCCCGCCCACATGAATACACACACACACAGACACAAACACACGCACTGATACAAAAGGACACAGATACACACAAAGATACATACTAACAGACACGCATACTGAAATAGACATACACGCATATAGGCATACATACTGACACACATATACAGACACACAGGCATACATATTGACAGACAGACACATAATAACATACATACTGTCAGGATCCCGCGGGCGGCTGCGAGGGGAGGCTGCAGTCCGCTCGCGGCACTCACCCTCCAGCCGTCCGCGGGTCCTTTCCCGGCATACGCTCGCTGGGCGGCATCCTCCCAGCCTCGGATGCCGCCCGCGTCCTCCTCTCCGTCCCCCAGCGGCAGCATGCATGACGCTGAATTCTGGGGGACCGCCCACTCTTGTACACACCGCGGTCAGCCACCTGACCCGGCGTTAAAGACACAGTACGACAATCACAGTGGGAGACATAGATATCTCCCACGTGTGATTGTTGATTCTGATTGGAAGTTATCCAATCAGAATTAACCACAGGGTTGAAATACTTACCTTTCCTGTTCCTCCCTGCCCTGTTGTGGTCTTTGCTTACTAGTATTGATACTGAACATGTGTTTCTGGTTACGTACTCTCTGGCTTGTTAAACTGACTTTGTGACTTTCTCCTACCCTTTGACCTCGGCTTGTTTCTCGTTATCCTGTCTTCTGGTTCCCCTTACTTGGCTTGTCTCCTGACTATTCTGTGTGTGCTTAGCCCGGCCACTCTAAGGTCCGGTACGGCACCCTTTCTGTGTGTGTGTTAGCGTGTTAGGTTCCCCGAATCGTGACACATACAGACACACACACGCATAAGGACATACAGACACTGACATACATACATTCATACTGGCATACATTGACAGTGGCATGCATACATACTGACAGACATAGATACATGCATACTGACATACATGCATACAGACATACATGCATACAGACACTGATATCCATACACACACACACAGACATACATTCATAATGACATACATTGGTACTGGTATACATACATATATGCATACTGACATGCATGCATACAGACACTGACATCCATACATACACACAAACATATATTCATACAGACATACATTGATACTCATACATACATATATACATACTGACAGACCTACATATATACACATACTGACAGACGTACATACATACTGACAGACATACACACTGACACAGACAGCTCATTTGTCAGCCACCCTCCTGTTTCTTACCGTTTCTTTGCAGGAGGGTGACTGGGGCTGATGGGAGTCAGCGTGGCTCTCCCTCTTCAAGGCCTCCACGCTGGCTCTCCTCCTGCGCAGAGTGAGCTGGGAGGAAGTGACCGGCCGTCACTTCCTCCGAGCAGCACTTGCGTTGCGGCTGCATTTATTTTTTCTTCAAGGGGCCCTGTCGCGCTATTACACGGTCACAGTGCTGACAGTGCCCCTGAAGATATAGGGCCCATCGGGTGGCACTAAGTGCATGGGCCACCCAATGGGCCCCATTAGCGTGCGGGCCCCGGTACAACTGCACCGGCGGCAGTTCCGTCGCTACACGTGTGGCTTGGGCAATTTCAAGAATTTACACTGAACCTTCACGGTTCAGAGTCCAAGTCACATATTGCTTCTCATTATACTCTATGGGCATTCCATTGTATCATTTACCTGTCATTCCATAGAAAAAAGCTATAATCCCAGTTACTTTTCATTTTACAATCTACTGATGTACTTGGGGAACACCTGTGGTAAAGATAAATTTGCTACATTACACAGATTTACCTGCAAATGAGTTTATGTGTTGCCTCCCATTATAGTCTATGGGCATTCTCTTTAGTCATTCACCATTGTCATTCCATAGAAAACAATGATAATCCCACTTAATCTCAATTTTAAAAATTGACCCTGAACTCGCAGAGTATGCCTGCAAAAGATTTACTTGATATGTTTCACGGTTCAGATTCCAAGTCACATATTGCTTCCCATTATAGTCTATGGGCATTCCATTGTATCATTTACCTGTCATTCCATAGAAAAGAGCTATAATCCCAGTTACTTTTAATTTGACAACCTACTGCTGTACTTGGGGAACACCTGTGCTAAAGATTAATTTTCTACATTACACAGATTTACCTGCAATTGAGTTTATGTGTTGCCTCCCATTATAGTCTATGGGCATTCTCTTTAGTCATTCACCATTGTCATTCTATAGAAAACAATGATAATCCCACTTAATCTCAATTTCAAAAATTGCCACTGAACTCGCAGAGTATGCCTGCAAAAGATTTACTTGATATTTATCACGGTTCAGATTCCAAGTCACATATTGCTTCCCATTATACTCTATGGGCATTCCATTGCATCATTTACCTGTCATTCCATAGAAAAGAGCTATAATCCCAGTTACTTTTAATTTTACAATCTACTGCTGTTCTTGGGGAACACCTGTGCTAAAGATTAATTTTCTAAATTACACAGATTTACCTGCAAATGAGTTTATGTGTTGCCTCCCATTATAGTCTATGGGCATTCTCTTTAGTCATTCACCATTGTCATTCCATAGAAAACAATGATAATCCCACTTAATCTCAATTTCAAAAATTGACACTGAATCTGGAGATTATTGTGGCAAAAGATTTATTTCATATGTCTAATAGTTTTGTTTCTAATTGAAATATTTTGTTTCCATTATTCTCTATGGGCATTCCTTTTATGTCCATTATTCTCTATGGGCATTCCACTGCCTTGTTAAAGTCTATGGGCATTCCAATCTGTCATTCCTTTTAGTATGTCCCGAGAAAGGAAGCTCTGACAGTGTAAATGTAAATTCCATAGTAAGAATGAGCAGAGAAAGGAAGCTCTGACAGTGTAAATGTAAATTCAGTAGTAAGTATGAGCAGAGAAAGGAAGCTCTGACAGTGTAAATGTAAATTCAGTAGTAAGTATGAGCAGAGAAAGGAGGCTCTGACAGTGTAAATGTAAATTCAATAGTAAGTATGAGCAGAGAAAGGACACTCTGACAGAGTAAATGTAAATTCAATAGCAGAGAATAAAATACTCTGACCTGTCTGACTGGAGCAGCAAAGAAAGAGGAAATGATGCAAGAGGAAGGGCCTTTTATACCCTATGGCAATGTTTTTTTCACTAAACTTTATTGTTAAACCTGTGCTGCTGGAGTTTTAGTAAAGAAAGATTATGCAAAATATGAAGCCTCCTGTCCTGTTATAAAATTATATCATCTGTCTCTCAAGAAACATATATTTTAATAATAGATAAAATCAATAATGGACTCTAAGGTTCTCACAAAATGTATTCACGTCTGAAACAAAGATTATTAAAATATATGTTTCTTGAGAGACATTGTTTATCATTGGTCATTTATATTATTTATATTATTCAGGAGTGCACATACTAGTTCAGATTATTTTTAAAAAATTTATTTTAAGTCGCTTACATATGTATGTAGCTGCCCACATCAATTTTTAACTCATCACCATAGTTACCAATAGTGTTGTCGCGAACCCGAAATTTTCGGTTCGCGAACGGCGAACGCGAACTTCCAAAAATGTTCGCGAACCGGCGAACCGCGCGAACCGCCATTGACTTCAATGGGCAGGCGAATTTTAAAACCAACAGGGACTCTTTCTGGCCACAAAAGTGATGGAAAAGTTGTTTCAAGGGGACTAACACCTGGACTGTGGCATGCCGGAGGGGGATCCATGGCAAAACTCCCATGGAAAATTGCACAGTTGATGCAGAGTCTGCTTTTAATCCATAAAGGGCAGAAATCACCTAACATTGACACCTGTCCTCAAAGCCCTGCCCTGATACACACTGACACAGAGCAGAATAGAGACTGTTCCCCGTCCTCAGAGACCATGATACACACTGACACAGAGCAGAATAGAGACTGTTACCCCTACATAGGGTCACTTGGCAGATATGGCGGGGTCGTGGGAGGGGGAGGATGACTTTCACCTCTTCCCCTGTTACATTCCCGTTGTGCTGTGACATCACCCTTATACGCTGTGTAAAGCATACTATTTAATTTGATCAGCATGGCCACTTGAGTTTTTATAGTTTTCACGCTGCTTGTAGTTTATATATGGTTCACAAAAATCAAACAAACGATAAAGTAAACGTGTAAGGATTCAGAATATTCTTTCAAACCCTTACACATTGTGTGTACGTATTTTTTGTCTTAAGTTTGTGCCTTTAAAGAGGTTTACGTTGTTTCTACGATGTGCATAACATGTTCTTGTAAATGTTTGTTAAATTTTTCCTGGAATTGTAATTTTTCAATCTGAATAAAGATAGTCAAATCCCTGATACACACTGACACAGAGCAGAATAGGGACTGTTCCCCCTACATAGGGTCACTTGGCAGATATGGATTGACACCTATCCTAATGATCCCTGATACACACTGACACAGAGCAGAATAGAGACTGTTCCCCCTACATAGGGTCACTTGGCAGATATGGATTGACACCTGTCCTCAAAACCCCTGATACACACTGACACAGAGCAGAATAGGGACTGTTCCCCCTACATAGGGTCACTTGGCAGATATGGATTGACACCTATCCTAATGATCCCTGATACACACTGACACAGAGCAGAATAGAGACTGTTCCCCCTACATAGGGTCACTTGGCAGATATGGATTGACACCTGTCCTCAAAACCCCTGATACACACTGACACAGAGCAGAATAGGGACTGTTCCCCCTACATAGGGTCACTTGGCAGATATGGATTGACACCTGTCCTCAAAACCCCTGATACACACTGACACAGAGCAGAATAGAGACTGTTCCCTGTCCACAGAGACCATGATACACACTGACACAGAGCAGAATAGGGACTGTTCCCCCTACATAGGGTCACTTGGCAGATATGGATTGACACCTGTCCTCAAAACCCCTGATACACACTGACACAGAGCAGAATAGAGACTGTTCCCTGTCCACAGAGACCATGATACACACTGACACAGAGCAGAATAGAGACTGTTCACCGTCCACAGAGACCATGATACACACTGACACAGAGCAGAATAGAGACTGTTCACCGTCCACAGAGACCATGATACACACTGACACAGAGCAGAATAGGGACTGTTACCCCTACATAGGGTCACTTGGCAGATATGGATTGACACCTGTCCTCAAAACCCCTGATACACACTGACACAGAGCAGAATAGGGACTGTTCCCCCTACATAGGGTCACTTGGCAGATATGGATTGACACCTGTCCTCAAAACCCCTGATACACACTGACACAGAGCAGAATAGAGACTGTTCCCTGTCCACAGAGACCATGATACACACTGACACAGAGCAGAATAGAGACTGTTCACCGTCCACAGAGACCATGATACACACTGACACAGAGCAGAATAGAGACTGTTCACCGTCCACAGAGACCATGATACACACTGACACAAAGCAGAATAGGGACTGTTACCCCTACATAGGGTCACTTGGCAGATATGGATTGACACCTGTCCTCAAAACCCCTGATACACACTGACACAGAGCAGAATAGGGACTGTTCCCCCTACATAGGGTCACTTGGCAGATATGGATTGACACCTGTCCTCAAAACCCCTGATACACACTGACACAGAGCAGAATAGAGACTGTTCCCTGTCCACAGAGACCATGATACATACTGACACAGAGCAGAATAGAGACTGTTCAACGTCCACAGAGACCATGATACACACTGACACAGAGCAGAATAGAGACTGTTCACCGTCCACAGAGACCATGATACACACTGACACAGAGCAGAATAGGGACTGTTACCCCTACATAGGGTCACTTGGCAGATATGGATTGACACCTGTCCTCAAAACCCCTGATACACACTGACACAGAGCAGAATAGAGACTGTTCCCTGTCCACAGAGACCATGATACACACTGACACAGAGCAGAATAGAGACTGTTCACCGTCCACAGAGACCATGATACACACTGACACAGAGCAGAATAGGGACTGTTACCCCTACATAGGGTCACTTGGCAGATATGGATTGACACCTGTCCTCAAAACCCCTGATACACACTGACACAGAGCAGAATAGAGACTGTTCCCTGTCCAGAGACCATGATACACACTGACACAGAGCAGAATAGAGACTGTTCACCGTCCACAGAGACCATGATACACACTGACACAGAGCAGAATAGGGACTGTTACCCCTACATAGGGTCACTTGGCAGGTATGGATTGACACCTGTCCTCAAAGCCCATGATACACACTGGGGGGAGCTACTGTCCTCCCCAACCCCTGCGCGGTGGGTGGGCGCCATAAATCACAATGGGGGGACCTACTGTCCTCCCCCCCTTGGCCCCCACCCCTGCGCGGTGGGTGGGGGCCATAAATCACAATGGGGGGGCCTACTTTCCTCCTCCCCGGCCCCCATCCCTGCGCGGTGGGTGGGGGGCATAAATCACAATGGGACGGACCTACTGATAGGAGTGGAGTATTGTTCATATCAGTTTAATACCTTCCGCGTCTCCTATCAGTGGACGTGTATATAGCAGCCATTTTAGGAACTGCCATAGTGGGTAGTCAGTGGGTAGTCAGTGCAAACACTCTCTTCCCGGTGAATAATGAGGAGACTAACTATGATGACGTTATTTGCGTTGAAAGTAATGATGCCAGAGATCTTTTGAAACCATATGGAAGGAACGAATTGGTTAAAAGAAAGGCAAGAGACCACCTGCATATAGACAAGAATACGCATAAGAGGAAGAAGAGAACAGGTGAAAAAGAGAAGCTGCAGACTGCCTATCTGCAAATAGTTGAGTTATGTCCTGAAGATGTCCTTGTTACCACAGTGCAGACTCTGTTTGATATACTACTGAGGAGAGTCAGAGAAACCCCAGATCTTCACGTATTGGATGAGTCGGTGCGTGGAGTTGCAGAGAACGTAGAACAAGAAATATTTAAACTTTTCCTGTGTACTGACAGCAGATATAAGAATAAATACCGGAGCCTCCTTTTCAATTTGAAGGACCCTAAAAATCAGATCCTGTTCCGTCGTGTGGTCCTTGGTGAAATCACCCCACAGTGTTTGGTTCTAATGAGTGCAACGTAAATGGCTGCACAGGAGCTGGCCAACTGGAGAATTCAAAAGAGAAAACATGCACTGGAACTAATCGAGAAAGAGGAAAGACAGCCATACCAGATTCAGATGACAAAGCTGACACACAAGGGGTTAATTGAAATTGATACCGTGCCCGATCAGAACTTGACCCTAGAGGATCTGTCTGATTCTGTGTGGCAGCCTCAGGATTCTCAGCAGGATTGCATCTCAGAGAAAAGGGACACAACATCCCAACACAAGAGCCACCTTTTAGATCAGGACTGCCTTATATGCAAAGGGCTGATAAACCCCCCAGGTGATGCTGACTTAAGCCAATGGGTAATTACCAAGAAACCAGAGAAAATATGGAAACACCATATAACTAATGGCAATCAACATTCTTCATGCATTGAAAAGAAGAACAAGAAATTGTATGATCCAGATACTAGACTCACAGATCCAGCAGACTCAAGTGTGTGGAAGGGATTCCTTCACATGTTCTCTATAAAGCAGTTTAAAGTTACAGCCACGCCAGAGTCTGGTTATAGCAGTCATCTTTGCCAGGATTTAGCAAAAGTGTTAACATCCGAAGGATGCATTTTGCAAGAGTCTGTTTGGGAATATGTGGATCGTATCTGGCCAGAGTGCACCAAGGACGTGTGTGATCCGACTGAATCAAAGAACGTCAAGTGATGCAGTTTCATATGCTCGGCTGTATTCTTATCTTAATCGGAAGCTGAGATATGCAATCATCAGAAGTCATGGCATGGAGGCGTTCCTAGTGCCTCTACCTGCCGGCCAACCTATCCCTCAAAGATTGCGTCCTTTGGGAGGTCCAGGTTTGGAAGACAACCATCCTATTCTGCTTCTGATCTTGCTTCTTCCAAGCCATCCTTCCTGGACAGCTTATCCCAAAAAATCTTCCAAGAAACATAAAGAAGGTTTGGATATCCCAGATGATATTTTCTCTGACATATTAGCAGATGTTGAACGAGAGGAGAGACAAATGGCCGAGCAAGGGCTCCCTCCTCCAGGTTTCCCAAATTTTGAGCAGTGGAATCAGAATTCTGAGGATACAGGAGAGGAAGTTGGCATGCCTGAGATCATGAATATGCTCCAAAATTTGAGCAATGGCCTTCAGTTCCCAGGAGAATTCTCTGTAATTATAGGAGAGAGTCAGGGTGCTAATATTATGCCACCTCTCCATGTGCCAAATACTGTTCCAGCAGGTCTCCCATATCCATCTTTTCCATTGTATCCAGAAGCAGCCTACCCTGGCTGGCATGGTATGTTGCCCCCTACTCATGCAGTAAATCCATTGTCCATTGACCCAGCCAATCTCTTCTCTTACCCGCTTTCACAAATAATACCACCTAACTTCTTATCTGATCAAGATTTTACTGCAGGACCTCAACCTTTTGCATAAATGTTGTAGTTTTGTTATATTTACGTTTTTTGTTTTTTTTTAACTGTTATGTTTTAGCGAAATATTGAAAAAAATACATGTAATGTGCTGAACATCAAAGCTGAAATTTTAATTTGTCTCAGTAAGTTGAAAGCCATACTTTCTATGGGAGTTTCAAATGTTCAATAATTGTTTTCTGAAGAAAGCATAACTGTCTGTTTTTAGCAAGCAACAACCCCATATTAAGCTGTTTATTCACTGAACATCTATTTGTACTGAATTGAAAACTGAATGACAAAATGTAGGCAAAAAACGAATGATTTGAATATATTCTTCAAATACCAGAATTTTTTAATTTGTTTTTTAGTTCACTACTATTCTGTGTTTAGTAATGTATAAGTGTGCCAGATGTGACAAGTTTACATAGGTTAATTATAGCCACTGTTATATCTGGGCTACAAATACATGCATTTTGGCAAACACCTCAAAGCCCATGTAAGCTTTGTGTTGTTGAATTTCAGTGATTTCTTTTCTGTTGCATGTGTACAGTTGTACTGTAAAATGGGTAAAGCATGGGATATGTTTTTACATTTGTATACTAAAAATTTTAATATACGTTGAAAAAAAAAAAAAAAAAAAAAAAAAGGACGCATGAGCCTACAGGCATTGCGCATGAGCGTCCAGTAACGTGGCAAAAAAATTCCAAGCTCCCCAGAGGCTGTCCTAGCACCCCGGTCATACAAATATTCATTAACAGCTTTTTCTTGTTGGAGCAGGCGGTCGAACATTAGGAGTGTTGAATTCCAACGTGTAGGGCTGTCGCAAATCAAGCACCTCACTGGCATGTTGTTTCACCGCTGGATATCGGCAAAGTGAGCCATGGCCGTGTAGGAACGCCTGAAATGGCCACACACCTTCCTGGCCTGCTTCAGGACGTCCTGTAAGCCTGTGTACTTATGCACAAAGCGTTGTACGATCAGATTACACACATGTGCCATGCACGGCACATGTGTCAACTTGCCCAACTTCAATGCCGCTATCAAATTTTTTCCGTTGTCACACACCACTTTGCCGATATCCAGTTGCTGGAGTCAGCCACTTTTCCACCTGTGCGTTCAGGGCGGACAGGAGTGCTTGTCCGGTGTGACTCTCTGCTTTCAAGCAAGTCAAACCCAAGACGGCGTGACACTGCCGTATCCGGGATGTGGAATAGTACCTGGGGAGCTGGGGGGGTGCCGTTGATGTGGAGCAAGACGCAGCAGCACAAGAGGACTCAGCCGAGGAGGTTATGGAAGAGGATGGAGTAGGAGGAGTAGAGGAGGTGGCAGCAGGACTACCTGCAATTCGTGGCGGTGTCACCAACTCCTCTGCAATGCCACGCATTCCTTGCTTGTCAGCCGTCAGCAGGTTTACCCAATGCGCAGTGTAGGTGATATACCTGCCCTGACCATGCTTTGCAGACCAGGTATCAGTGGTCAGATGGACCCTTGCCCCAACACTGTGTGCCAGACATGCCATGACTTCCTTTTGCACAATCGAGTACAAGTTGGGGATTGCCTTTTGTGAAAAGAAATTCCGGCCGGGTACCTTCCACTGCGGTGTCCCAATAGCTACAAATTTTTTGAGCGCCTCAGACTCAACCAGATTGTATGGTAAAAGCTGGCGGGCTAATAGTTCGGACAAGCCAGCTGTCAGACGCTGGGCAAGGGGGTGACTTGGTGACATTGGCTTCTTACGCTCAAACATGTCCTTGACAGACACATGACTGTGGGCAGATGAGCGGGAACTGCTCAAGGCGGGAGACGGAGTGGCGGATGGTTGAGAGGGGGCAAGAAGGACAGCAGAGGTTGACGTGGCTGAAGATGCTAGACCAGTAGGAGGATGGCGACTTAGAGTAGGCGTGCTGCTTGTACTCATGTGTTGATCCCATAGGCGTTTGTGATGTGAGATCATGTGCCTACGCAAAGCAGTTGTACCTAGGTGGGTGTTGGACCTCCCACGACTCAGTTTCCTTTGGCACAGGTTGCAAATGGCATCACTGTTGTCAGAGGCAGACACACAAAAAAAATGCCACACTGCTGAGCTCTGCAATGACGGCATTCTGGTGGTGGACACAGCATGCGTTGATTGGCGTGCTGTCGGGCTGACCCCGGGTGCCGATGCATGCTGTCTGACTGTGCCACTAGCTCCTTGCGACGACCCCCCCTGCTTCCAACTCGTCTCCTCCTCCTCTCTGTCTCCCCATCTGAACTTTCGCCCTGTTCTTCTTCTTGCCGAGCGGGCACCCATGTGACATCCATGGACGCATCGTCATCATCAACCGCTTCGCTTGTATCTGACAACTCAGAAAAGGAAGCAGCAGCGGGTACAACATCATCATCATCACACCGTACCTCCATGTGTTTAATGCTGCCTGTCTGAGACATATCCCTGTTATCTACATCCTCTAGCAATAATGGTTGCGCATCACTCATTTCTTCAAACGGGTGTGTGAATAACTCCTCTGACATACCAAGTAAAGCGGCTGTGGTGCTAGTTTTGGTGGTGGCGGCAGGCGGGTGAGTGGTATCTTGAGAGGTGCCTGAAGCTAAGCTGGAGGAGGATGGTGCGTCAAGGTTCCGAGCGGAGGCTGTACAAGATTGGGTGTCCTGTGTTAGCCAGTCAACTATGTCCTCAGAACTTTTCAAGTTCAGGGTACGTGGCTTCTGAAAACTGGGCATTATTCTAGGGCAAAAGGGAATCACAGCACCACGACCACGACGGCCCCTGCGGGGTGGCCTGCCTCTGCCTGTCATTTTTTTTTGGATTAGTGGTACTATGCGTGCAAGCTACTGTGAGACCAGATATGATTGGCAATGTGAACTGTAACAGTTCTGCAGAGCACACACTGTAGGCCTGACAGAGCCGCTTGAAGACAAGTAACTGCTATTCAATCTATAACAGTGAAAAATTAATTTTGGTTTTAAAAGCACGCTATAGAGACACCAGATATGATTGGCAATGTGCACTGGAACAGTTCTGCAGAGCACACACTGTAGGCCTGAGACACCCGCTTGAAGACAAGTAACTGCTATTCAATCTATAACAGTGAAAAATAAATTTTGGTTTTAAAAGCACGCTATAGAGACACCAGATATGATTGGCAATGTGCACTGGAACAGTTCTGCAGAGCACACGCTGAAGGAAGGCCTGACAGAGCCGCTTGAAGACAAGTAACTGCTATTCAATCTATAACAGTGAAAAATAAATTTTGGTTTTAAAAGCACGCTATAGAGACACCAGATATGATTGGCAATGTGCACTGGAACAGTTCTGCAGAGCACACGCTGAAGGAAGGACTGACACACCCGCTTGAAGACAAGTAACTGCTATTCAATCTATAACAGTGAAAAATAAATTTTGGTTTTAAAAGCACGCTATAGAGACACCAGATATGATTGGCAATGTGCACTGGAACAGTTCTGCAGAGCACACACTGTAGGCCTGACAGAGCCGCTTGAAGACAAGTAACTGCTATTCAATCTATAACAGTGAAAAATAAATTTTGGTTTTAAAAGCACGCTATAGAGACACCAGATATGATTGGCAATGTGCACTGGAACAGTTCTGCAGAGCACACACTGTAGGCCTGAGACACCCGCTTGAAGACAAGTAACTGCTATTCAATCTATAACAGTGAAAAATAAATTTTGGTTTTAAAAGCATGCTATAGAGACACCAGATATGATTGGCAATGTGCACTGGAACAGTTCTGCAGAGCACACGCTGAAGGAAGGACTGACAGAGCCGCTTGAAGGACACTGACTGGCTGCTATTAGCTTACACTGGAAACCTTTTTTCTTTGTAAAAGCACGCTAAAGAGACACCAGATATGATTGGCAACTGTCAAAGCACGCTGGCACAGGTCTGCAGAGCACACGCTGAAGTAGGCCTGACACCCAGACGCTTGCAGACAACTAACTGATCTTCTATTACAGTGAAAAAAAATGATTTCTTTAAAATCTAAAGCTTAAGCTATTGTTAAAACAGATATGAGTGGTGGCACTGACTGTGCAAATGGGCAAGGCATCCAACCTGACACAGAAGCTGGCAGGCAAGCAACTGCTCTTCTATTACAGTGAAAAAAAAATTATTTCTTTAAAATCTAAAGCTTAAGCTATTGTTAAAACAGATATGAGTGGTGGCACTGGGCAAGTAGGCACAGTATCCAATGTGAACCTCACACAGAAGCTGGCAGGCAGGCAACTGCTCTTCTATTACAATGAAAACAAATTATTTATTTAAAATCTAAAGCTTAACCAATTGTTAAAACAGATATGAGTGGTGGCACTGACTGTGCAAATGGGCAAGGCATCCAACCTGACACAGAAGCTGGCAGGCAGGCAACTGCTCTTCTATTACAGTAAAAACAAATTATTTATTTTAAATCTAAAGCTTAAGCAATTGTTAAAACAGATATGAGTGGTGGCACTGGGCAAGTAGGCACAGTATCCAATGTGAACCTCACACAGAAGCTGGCAGGCAGGCAACTGCTCTTCTATTACAGTGGAAACAAAATTTTGGTTGTAAAAGCACGCTATAGAGACACCAGATATGAGTGGCAACTGTCAAAGTACGCTGGCAGGGTTGTGCAGGGCACACGCTGAAGGAAGGCCTGACAGAGCCGCTTGAAGGACACTGACTGGCTGCTATTAGCTTACACTGGAAACCTTTTTTCTTTGTAAAAGCACGCTAAAGAGACACCAGATATGATTGGCAACTGTCAAAGCACGCTGGCACAGGTCTGCAGAGCACACGCTGAAGTAGGCCTGACACCCAGACGCTTGCAGACAACTAACTGGGGCCAATACAAACCATTGTGTGGAAATCTATTCAAAAACCAGACTTTACATAGGACACGAGGCCATGCGTTTAGACTGGAAGAAAGAAGATTTCGTCTAAGGCAAAGGAAAGGTTTTTTTACTGTAAGAACAATCAGGATGTGGAATTCTCTGCCTGAAGAAGTGGTTTTATCAGAGTCAATACAGATGTTCAAACAGCTACTAGATGCATACTTGCAAAGACAGAATATTCAAGGATATAATCTTTCAATGTAGGGTAATAACTGCTTGATCCAAGGATAAATCTAACTGCCATTCTGGGGTCAAGAAGGAAGTTTTTTTTCTAGCTTATTGCAAAATTGTGCTTCAAACTTTTTTTTTTTTTTTTGCCTTTTGGATCAACAGCAAAAAACAAATGTGAGGAAGGCTGAACTTGATGGACGCAAGTCTCTTTTCAGCTATCTAACTATGTAACTATGTAACTGCTCTTCTATTACAGTGAAAAAAAATGATTTCTTTAAAATCTAAAGCTTAAGCTATTGTTAAAACAGATATGAGTGGTGGCACTGACTGTGCAAATGGGCAAGGCATCCAACCTGACACAGAAGCTGGCAGGCAGGCAACTGCTCTTCTATTACAGTGAAAAAAAATGATTTCTTTAAAATCTAATGCTTAAGCTATTGTTAAAACAGATATGAGTGGTGGCACTGACTGTGCAAATGGGCAAGGCATCCAACCTGACACAGAAGCTGGCAGGCAGGCAACTGCTCTTCTATTACAGTGAAAACAAATTATTTATTTAAAATCTAAAGCTTAACCAATTGTTAAAACAGATATGAGTGGTGGCACTGACTGTGCAAATGGGCAAGGCATCCAACCTGACACAGAAGCTGGCAGGCAGGCAACTGCTCTTCTATTAACGTGAAAACAAATTATTTATTTTAAATCTAAAGCTTAACCAATTGTTAAAACAGATATGAGTGGTGGCACTGGGCAAGTGGGCACAGTATCCAATGTGAACCTCACACAGAAGCTGGCAGGCAGGCACCTGCAATTACATTACACAGGAAAAAAAAAATAAAAAAAAGCAGCCTGATGTTATAGCCCTAAAAAGGGCTTTTTGGGGTGCTGTCCTTACAGCAGAGATCAGATGAGTCCTTCAGGATTGTAGTGGACACTGAATACCCTAGCCTAGCTATCAATTTCCCTATCTAATCAGCAGCAGCTAAACTTTCCCTCCTCTCACTAAGCATGCATCTTCCGAATGAATCGAAAATGGATGCTGGGAGGGAGGTTGGAGGGTGTGGAAGGGAGGGAGTGCTGCTGATTGGCTGGAATGTGTCTGCTGACCGAGAGGCACAGGGTCAAAGTTTGCCCAATGATGACGAATAGGGGGCGGATCGAACTGCGCATGTGTCCGCCCGCCGCGGCGAACGCGAACACGCTAAGTGTTCGGTACATCACTAGTTACCAATAATTAACTTTTGAAATTATATCATCTGTGCTAAATGTATTCTAAAATTCTAAAAAATTAACTAAGTGGCGTCACCAAATATCTAATTTATTAGCTGGCGTAGCTTAACTATGTTGCCAATGTGAATGCATTTATATATGTGTATATGCATGTGTGTATGCATATGTATGTGTTCACATATACATAGCTACTGAAAAGAGACCTTTTTAATATTTGTTTGAAGATATTCCATTTATCCTCCGTGTTTTTCACTGAAGAGTTTATGCCAGTCAATATGTTGTGAAGCTGCCCTAATCTTATTGAAACTGGCCTTTTTAAAATGACATGTTTTAGTATAATCCATGTGCATTTCCTTTGAGGTTTTTTTTTATTTTAAAAGACACTATATTGTTATCACTATTTCCCAAGTGCTCCGTTACTGGAAAGTTTATCAAAAGATATGCGTTTTTTTTTGTTTTTTTATTGAGTGGCATATGCATCCTACAAAGAACGTAATGGTGAATCAAACATCACATAACTGGTATAACAAAGGCTTTTAAACAGATGAAACGTAGACATTCGTCCTCACAGAGTCATCTGGTAGTGGGGAATAAGTGTTACATAGCATAAAGGTTCACATAGTGTTGTATATTATGAAGACAGACATTATGCAGTATCATATATTTCATCAGGCAGGTTAACCACTTGTTATGTGTTTGCTACATGAATATTTGTAAAGGCTAGTATTAACCCATTTCGCAATGATATATGAAATTATTGTAACTAGGGAATAGTTAATGAACTAAATATAACGTGAATAATAAGGCCCTTATTATTGTGTGGCGAAATGTTGAACTATGGTGTTCTGCAGAGTGGATGTGAACGTAATCTTGATGAATGAATTCAGGAGTTCACCATCGTGATTACTGTTTTGGTTGCATAACCGCACGGCGAGGATGCCATGCAACAAGTTATGAGGCCTACAACTGCTAGACCTTGCTTAAGATCATTCACATCTTCTTCAGTGGTCTGGACACAGTCTGTGACCTCTTGGAATTCGGTTTTCACCAGGGCAATATCCGCACTGAATAATAACCTGATTCTGTCATATAGGTCTGAAATATCCTTTTTAGTTGCCGGTATAGACCTTTGGTGTCTTATTAGTTGCAGCCGGGTGACGGGTTGATTGACTTCAGATCTGACCAGGGCTGGAATAAGAGAACATTGGGCCTGGTGCTGACAATTAAGATGGGCCTAATTACAGAATCTTATCAACAGAAAACACTAAAACACAGGGGCGGACTGACTGGTCGGGCACTTCGGACATGGTCCGAGGGCCCGACCGGGAGGGGGGCCTGCCATCAGGGGGCCCGGTGGCAGGGCCAGATTGGCCCACGGGGGCTAAGCAAGTAGGTGCCACCGGGTGGCCAGTCCGGTGGCACACTCTGAGGGGGCCGGCCACGTTTAGGGCCAGCCGTTTAAATGCTGCAGCCGCCTGAGCGCTCTGTTAAGAGCCTCAGGCGGCTGCAGTTGCTTCTCACCTAACCTTCCCTGTAGCGTGGCCGAGCTGCTCTCCGGTCCGCGGTGCCCGGCCGGAGTGATAGGAAGGTGCACACTGAGTGTGCACTTCCTGTCAGTCCGGCCGGGTACAGGAAACAGAAACTCCTGTTCCGCGCGGAGTTTCTGTTTCCTGTACCCGGCCGGACTGACAGGAAGTGCACACTCAGTGTGCACCTTCCTATCACTCCGGCCGGGCACCGGGGACCGGAGAACAGCTCGGCCACGCTACAGGGGAGGGGGTAAGAAGAAGGGGGGGGAGTAAGAAGAGAGGGAGGGTGGAAGTAAGAAGAGGGGGGGGAGTTAAAAGGTGGTAAGAAGAGGGGGAGGGGGGAGTAAAAAGAGGAAGGGGGGAGTAAAAAGAGGAAGGGGGGAGTAAGAAGAGGGGGGAGTAAGAAGAGAGGGAGGGGGAGTAAGAAGGGGTAAGAAGAGGGGGAGTAAGAAGAGGGTTAAGAAGAGGGGGAGGGGGGAGTAAAAAGAGGAAGGGGCGAGTAAGAAGAGGGGGAGTAAGAAGAGAGGGAGGGGGGAGTAAGAAGAGAGGGGGGAGTAACAAGGGGGTAAGAAGAGGGGGAGTAAAAAGAGTAAGGGGGAGTAAGAAGAGGGGGAGTAAGAAGAGGGGGTAAGAAGAGGGGGAGGGGGGAGTAAGAAGAGGGGGGAGTAAGAAGAGAGGGAGGGGGAGTAAGAAGGGGGTAAGAAGAGGGGGAGGGGGAGTAAGAAGGGGGGTAAGAAGAGGGGGGAGTAAAAAGAGGGGGGAGGGTAGAGTAAGAAGAGGTGGAGGGGGGAGTAAGAAGAGGGGGGAGTAAGAAGAGAGTGAGGGGGAGTAAGAAGAGAGAGGGGAGTAAGAAGGGGGTAAGAAGAGGGGGATGGGGGAGTAAAAAGAGGAAGGGGGAGTAAGAAGAGGGGGAGGGGGAGTAAGAAGAGGGGGTAAGAAGAGGAGGAGGGGGGAGTAAGAAGAGAGGGAGGGGGAGTAAGAAGGGGGTAAGAAGAGGGGGAGGAGGAGTAAAACGAGGAAGGGGGAGGGGGTTAAGAAGAGGGGGAGGGGGAGTAAGAAGAGAGGGGGAGTAAGAAGGGGTAAGAAGAGGGGGAGTAAAAAGAGGAAGGGGGAGTAAGAAGAGGGGGAGGTGGAGTAAGAAGAGGGGGTAAGAAGAGGTGGAGGGGGAGTAAGAAGAGAGGGAGGGGGAGTAATAAGAGGGTGGGAGTAAGAAGAGGGGGAGGGGGGTAAGAAGAGGGGGAGAGGGAAGTAATAAGAGGGGGAGGGAGAGGGGGAAGTAAGAAGAGGGGGAGGGGGAAGTAAGAAGAGGGGGAGGGGGGTAAGAAGAGGGGGAAGGGGGAATAAGAAGAGGGAGGGGGAGAAAGAAGAGGGAGGAGTAAGAAGAGGTGGGAGTAAGAAGAGAGGGAGGGGGAGTAAGAAGAGATGGAGGGGGAGTAAGAAGAGGGGGAGGGGGGAGTAAGAAGAGGGGTGGGGGGGAGTAAGAAGAGGGGGGAGTGAAGAGGGGGGAGTAAGAAGGGGGTAAGAAGGGAGGGAGGGGGAGTAAGAAGGGGGGTAAGAATAGGGGGAGTAAGAAGAGGGGGAGGGGGTTAAAAAGAGGGAGAGGGGGAGTAAGAAGATGGGGAGTAAGAAGAGGGCGGAGTAAGAAGAGAGGGAGGGGGGAGTAAGAAGAGGGGGTAAGAAGAGGGGGAGGGGGGAGTACGAAGAGGGGGGTAAGAAGAGGGGGGGGAGTACGAAGAGGGGGGTAAGAAGAGGGGGGAGTAAGAAGAGGGAAAGGGGGGAGAAAGAAGGAGGGGAGATAAGAAGAAGAAGAAGAAGAAGGGGGATAAGAAGAACAGGTGGGGGAGTAAGAAGAACAAGGGGGGGAGTAAGAAGATCAAGGGGGGGAAGTAAGAAGAACGCAGGGAGGAGGGGGGTAAGAAGAACACAGGGGGGGGTGAGGAGAGCACAGGGTGGGTGGGTGAGTGTGAGAAGAGACCACTAGGGGAGGGTGGGGGAGAGGAGAGACCACTAAGGGGCATGGGAGAGCTCTAAGGGACAGAAGGGACAGCTCTATAGGACAGGGGGCAAGACAGGGAGCTCTTTCACACTACACGCACACACACACACAATGCAACCCTACACACACACAAACACAACATGCTTCTCTTACACACAGATAAACACACAATGCATCCATTACACACACACACACACACACACAATGCAACCCTTACACACAAAGACAATGCATCCTTTGCACACATACACAGAAACACACAATGCAAACCCTTACTTCTTGGGTAGAACATTGGCTTAAAAACAGAATACAAAGAGTTGTCGTTAATGGTAAATTTTCAAGCTGGACAGAGGTGGCAAGTGGTGTCCCTCAGGGGTCTGTTCTGGGACCCCTTCTATTTAACATTTTTATAAATGATCTTGAAGACAGCATTGAAAGTCATGTTTCAGTGTTTGCAGATGACACAAAACTTTGTAAAATAATACAATGTGAGCAAGATATTACTTTGCTGCAGAAGGATTTAGGTAGACTGGAGGACTGGGCACTCAAATGGCAGATGAAATTTAATGTTGAAAAATGCAAAGTTATGCACTTCGGCGTAAAGAATACACAAGCAACGTATACCCTTAATGGAAGCGAATTAGGGATAACAACACACGAAAAGGACTTGGGAATTGTTATAGACAACAAACTATGCAACAATGTGCAATGTCAATCAGCAGTGGCCAAGGCCAGTAAGGTATTGTCATGCATGAAAAAGGGCATTCATTCTCGGGACGAGAATATCATTTTGCCTCTCTATAAATCACTGGTAAGACCACATATTGAATATGCTGTGCAATTTTGGGCACCTGTTCTAAAGAAGGATATCATGGCACTAGAAAAAGTGCAGAGGCGGGCTACAAAATTAATAAAAGGAATGGAACATATCAGCTATGAAGAAAGGTTAACAAATTTAAACCTATTTAGTTTAGAAAAACGTCGCCTGAGAGGGGATATGATAACATTATACAAATATATTCGGGGCCAATACAAACCATTGTGTGGAAATCTATTCACAAACCGGACTTTACATAGGACACGAGGCCATGCGTTTAGACTGGAAGAAAGAAGATTTCGTCTAAGGCAAAGGAAAGGTTTTTTTACTGTAAGAACAATCAGGATGTGGAATTCTCTGCCTGAAGAAGTGGTTTTATCAGAGTCCATACAGATGTTCAAACAGCTACTAGATGCATACTTGCAAAGACAGAATATTCAAGTATATAATCTTTCAATGTAGGGTAATAACTGCTTGATTCAAGGATAAATCTGACTGCCATTCTGGGGTCAAGAAGGAATTTTTTGTCCTAGCTTGTTGCAAAATTGTGCTTCAAACTGGGGTTTTTTTTTTTTTTTGTTTTTTTTTTTCTTTTGGATCAACAGCAAAAAACAGGTGTGAGGAAGGCTGAACTTGATGGACGCAAGTCTCTTTTCAGCTATCTAACTATGTAACTATGTATGTAACACACACATGCAAACACACACTGCTTTTCTTACATACACACAGAAACACAATGCATCTCTTACACTCAATGCACACACATACAGACACACACCTTGCATCCCTTAAGCATACAAACACAGATTCACACAATGCATCCCTTACCCACAACCAGAAACACACAATACATCCCTTATACACTGTCAGGATCGGGACAGGGATCCAACACGCAAAGTACAAACAGGAGGAAGGTACGTATACCGGACCTTAGAATGGCCGGACTAACGGAAGGAGTAAGCAAAGAATGGTCTAGAGACAAGCCGAGGTCGAGGGAACGAGAGAGCAGATAAGCGAGAGACAAGCCGAGTCAAAGGGTAATAGAGGTAAGCAGGATAGAACAAACAAGCCGGGTCAAAACCAAAGAGACAAATAGATAACAAGAGCACTGAGTGACTAGACAAGCTAGAACCACGACAGGGCAATGAACAAATGCATAAAGCCCTACTTTATACCATGGTTCTAGATAGGTAATCACGCCCCCGACGAGTCCTGATTCGTGGTCGGGACTTGATTGACAGGTCGGAACGGATTGTTGTCATGACGTCGGCTACTGAGCGCCGCGTCATAAAAGGAAGCGGGTCCCTCGCGGCCGGCGTGTAAACGGCCGAGAGAACTGCGAGGAACGAGTGAGTCAACCCCTCTGAGAGGATGAACGTCTAAGTATCTCACCTCCTCTGAGGTAGAGACAACAGGTACCCAGACAGTACCCCCCCTCTCACAAACGCCCACCGGGCGGAAGGAACCGGGGCGAGATGGAAAACGAGAGTGAAAAGCCCTGCGGAGGCGAGGAGCATGCACATCCTCCTGAGGTACCCAAGTCCTCTCCTCAGGACCATATCCCTTCCAGTCAACAAGATATTGTAGCCTCCCCCGAGAGATTCGAGAATCGAGGATGGAGTTGATCTCATACTCCTCCTGACCCTCAACCTGAACAGCGCGAGGAGAGGATACAGCGGAGGAAAACTTGTTACATACTAGAGGCTTCAACAAGGAAACATGAAAGGAGTTAGGAATGCGTAAGGCAGATGGAAGGGCCAGACGATACGCAACTGGGTTAATTCGAGTCAGAACCCTGTAAGGGCCAATGTAACGAGGGGCGAATTTCATAGAAGGAACCTTCAAGCGAATGTTTCTGGTACTCAGCCATACCCTATCACCTGGAACAAAAACCGGAGCCGCCCTTCTACGCTTATCAGCGTGTTTCTTGAACAATGCGGAATTATGCAGGAGAATTTGTCAAGTTTGATCCCACAACTTCCTCAAATTGGCAACATGAACATCAACCGACGGTACCCCTTGGGAAGGAGAAACCGAGGGAAGAATGGAAGGATGAAAGCTATAATTCATGAAAAAGGGGCTAGAACGAGTAGAATCACAAACGAGATTGTTGTGTGCAAACTCCGCCCAAGGAATCAGACCGACCCAATCGTCCTGGTGTTCGGAAACAAAACAACGCAAATATTGTTCAATCTTTTGGTTGGTGCGTTCAGCAGCTCCGTTAGACTGGGGATGATAGGCAGAAGAGAAATTCAATTTTATGCCCAGTTGAGAACAGAAGGATTTCCAAAAACGGGAAACAAATTGGGAACCTCTATCAGAAACTATTTCGGAGGGTATCCCATGTAAACGAAAAATCTCTCTCGCGAATATCTCAGCCAATTCGGGAGAAGATAGCAGTTTAGGTAAGGGCACGAAATGAGCCATCTTAGTAAACCTGTCAACCACCGTGAGGATAACAGTCTGTTTTTTAGAAACAGGCAAATCGACAATGAAGTCCATAGCCAGACAGGACCACGGTCTCTCGGGAATTTCCAAGGGATGCAAAAGCCCACATGGAAGCGTATGAGGTTGTTTAGTCTTCATACAGACCTCACATGCTCCGACGAAATCCCTAATATCCTTACGTAGTGAAGGCCACCAGAAATCTTTGGAAATCAAGGCACACGTCTTGCGAATGCCAGGATGCCCAGCCACCTTACTGTTGTGAAAGCACTGTAACAGTTCCAGTTGGAGTTCAGGAGGAACGAAATACCTTGCCCCAGCACCCTGTCTAGGAGCCAGATGCTGTAACTTCATGATCTCGGCAAGCAACGGAGAATGAATCCTGAGACTCGTGTTGGCGATAATATTGCACTTGGGAACTATAGAAGACAAAACCGCCTCAGATATAGTAGAAGGTTCATGTTGGCGAGACAAAGCATCGGCTTTAGAGTTCTTAGAACCAGGTCTATAAGTGAGCACGTAATTGAAATGAGTGAGGAACAAGGACCAACGAGCTTGCCTGGCGGACAAGCGCTTGGCCTCCCCAATATAGGACAAGTTCTTGTGATCCGTCAAAATAGTAACAGGATGCAAGGTCCCTTCCAATAAATGTCTCCACTCCTTTAAAGCCATGATGACCGCTAGTAGTTCCCTGTCACCAATGTCATATCTGCTTTCAGGCCCAGATAATTTCTTGGAAAAAAAAACACATGGATGTAACGGTTTATCCACACCTAACCTTTGAGACAAGATAGCGCCTAAACCTGTCTCTGAGGCGTCTATCTCGAGTAGAAAAGGCAAAGTCGTATCAGGGTGAACTAAAATTGGTGCAGAAGCAAAAAGTTATTTGAGTGTCTTGAAAGCAACTAGAGCTTCAGTAGACCAAGTCTTAGTGTCAGCCCCCTGTCTGGTCATATTGGTAATAGGAGCAATAATGGAAGAGTATCCTTTAATGAAACGCCTATAATAATTGGAGAATCCAATAAACCTCTGAATGGCTTTGAGACCCCTGGGTAATGGCCAATCTAAAATAGACTGGAGTTTATCCGGATCCATTTTAAACCCGTCCCCAGAAATCACGTAACCAAGAAAGTTTATCTGAGATTGGTCAAAACTACATTTCTCCAATTTGCAGTACAAGCCATGTTGTAGAAGTTTGCGCAATACCCTTCTGACTTGTCTGTGGTGGGTCTCAATTTCTCTAGAGTGTATTAGTATATCATCCAAATATACAATAACGCAATCCTGTTGAAATTCCCTAAGAACTTCATTGATCAGGTCCTGAAATACTGCCGGTGCATTACAGAGCCCAAAAGGCATTACCGTGTACTCATAGTGCCCATATTGGGTATTGAACGCTGTTTTCCACTCGTCTCCCTGCTGAATTCTCACCAAGTTATACGCCCCTCTGAGATCTAACTTGGATCAGGTGCACCAGTTTACTGTATATATCACTGGTGGATCCAGGGGGGCAACGGGGCAATTGGCCCCCCTCTCCCCTCCCCTCCCCTCCCCTCCCCTGTCTGCAGGCACCGTGCGGGCAGCCGGCAGGGGAGGGAGGAAGAGAGGACCCGGGAGCTCAGCCTGCAGCTCCTCTGGGTCCTTCTTGCACGAGCACAGAGCGTTGCCGCGGTTACCACGGCAACGTTACGGCTCTTGCAAGAGTAAACTCTAGCCCTGGAGCTACGGGCTAGAGTTCACTCTCAACACTGTGGTCGCAGTGGTGAGAGTGAACTCTAGCGCCATAAACACACTGCCCCCACACACACACCATACACATTCACACACTGCCCCCCATACACACACACTGCCCCCACACACCATACACATTCACACACTGCCCCCCAGACACACACACTGCCCCCACACACACCATACACGTTTACACACATTGCCTCACACACACACACATACACTGCCCACCCATACACACACAGCCCCACATACTAACATTGCCACACACATACACAGCACTCTCATACACACATTGCCCCACACACCCCATGGCCCATTAGCCCTCAATTGTAGTCTCTACTAGGGCCTCGAAGGGATTATTGCACTTTTGTTCCTTGTGTCTAAAGATTGTGTAGGGTGTGGCTGGAGGCGGTGCATGAAGGCGGTGCATGGAGGCGGGACAAGGGTGGCGCTTGCTGCGGAGTATGGGTGGGGCCTGTAAGGGGGCCCTTGATTTATGTTGCCCGGGGGCCCTGAGGGTTCTCAGTCAGCCCCTGCTAAAACAGTTACACCTCCCAAGCGTCATGCATCTAGTGGAGGTGGTGCTGGAGGGAATCTCACAGGATATAGCTGTGATGGACCGACTGGCACCCCGACTGGGTACCTCTGCCAATCGCTGCTTCCTAGTATCACCGAGTATTATAAGCACTCCACCAGACACCATAACTGCTGTAGCCCTTTAGCCGCTGCAGCTTGACTGGGGTCTCGTTGTCCCTTCTCACCCTGGACCAAACTCCTAGATCCAGTTCACAGTGAGAAGACCTATCCTAAGCCAGGAAGTATAGCAGGTATAGCAATCCCAAGAGCTGCAGTGAGGATCCGACTGGGTACCTCCGCCAATCGCGACTTCCTAGTACCCTTACACACTCACTAAAACACACACACACACACAAACTGTTCCTTAAACATTCTCACTAACACAGTGTCACTTGAACACTTTCACTAACACACACAGTGTCACTTATACACTTTGACTAACACACACACACACACACTCACTCAAACACAAACTCACATCAATTTACATAAAGTCACACATTATTAACACACACAAATACAGCAATTTAAAAAACACACACACACTCTCTCTCTCTATAACCCTTAGCTTGCCATACTTGGGTGCTGTAAAGAGGAGAAGAAGTCCAGCCTGCAGGTAGCTACTCAGTTCCTGGTAGGGGGAAGCAGGAGAGCAATGCACTGTGAGCACAGGCTGCTTCCTGTACCTTTCAGAGAGCTTCCGTGTTCACAGACAGGGGGCAGCCGGGATACCAGGTCATGTCCCAGCTTCCCCTGTCTGCAGCAAGCACAGTGCTCTGCTCAGGTGCTGGGGTTACAGCATACCCCACTCCTTGAGCAGGTAATCAGAGCAGAGGGAGCCCAGAAGCTGAATGACTGCGCTGGGGCAGGGGGGGGGGGGGAAATGCACAGCATTTCCAGATTCCAGAGGCCGGCGCCGCAGGTGAATGCCTTATTCACCTAATGGTAGCACTGGCCCTGCTCTCCCCCCTAATACTAGTTTAAAATCTCCCCCAACTGGCTAAGCTAAGATAGCTAACTTGTACTAAAGGTGGTTTGATGCTGCACTGATTGGTAATTCGTGGATGCACATACCATATCAATCTGCCGAGAATTCACACAACCTGACCATGCCGCCTAGTGTGAATGATGGCTTTGTGTCTGGGGAGGAGTTTTCTTGTTCACAATAAAGGATTTTGTGTTCTCTCCCCTATCTATTTTCATTTTCATGAAATGCTTAGTATCCAATGGTATTAGCTCTCATCTGTCTTAGCTATTAACCTGTTTAAAAATACTTATTTTTCTTATACAAAAATAGTGCATTTTCTTCACATGTCAAGTAACACTTTGTCTATTTCTCCTATAGTGTTCAATTTCATTGACATGGTGTATAAAAGTGATATATATACCTAATAAGAACAGAGCATACAATTTGTCCCTGAAAGGTAAACAAACAATACACTCTCATAGGGTAGGACAGTAATATCTAGTAATTGGAGATAGGTAATCCACTAACTGACTGCATGGGGGAGCAGTCCAGTTAAGAGCTGGTGCCCTTCATCTTTTTCTGGTGAGGACCTGACACTCCTGAAAGAGATCCACTTGTCATACAAAGCTATATTACTTGAGCCAGTTTTTTATCATGCTCATTAAAATGTGAGTGGATTACCTATAGAGAATATTATCTCCAATTACTGGATAATACTGTACTATCCTATGAGAGTATATTGTTTATTTACCTTTCAGAGACAAATTGAATGCTCTTTTCTTATTAGGTGTGTATATATATATATATATATATATATATATATATATATATATATATATATATATACACATATATATACATATATACACACCCCTATCTACCAACTCACTTTTATACACACTGGGTAGAGTGAGTTCTTTATATTTATATATAATATATTCTTTATATTTGTACATCTTTGCGCTGGACACTACTTTATTGTTTTTTTTTATTTCCTTTTATACTAGGTGGAATATTTAGTGATTGGTTCCAGTGTTCACAGCTGCATGCACTGTTTTAGTGCCAATTGCATTGCACATGTTTTGTATATTTTCTGCATAATTGTTACCCATTACACTGCAAAAATAATGAATGACAAAATTTTTTTTAAAAAAATCTCCCCCACTTTCTAGCTGTCATGTCCCCCAGCACAGCAGACCTTCTTCCGTTCAGGTGGAATCCATCACGGCTGGAAGGTAAAAGATACATGTGTTACAAGTTCTGTGCAAACATATGACTACTTAGTTAACATTACATTGTATGTCTGGGACATTGACTGACATAACAGATTTAATGCGCCCTCTTGTTTCGTATAGACCAGGGGTAGGCAACCTTCGGCTCTACAGATGTTGTGGACTACATCTCCCTTGATGCTTTGCCAGCAATATGGCTGTAAAAGCATTATGGGAGATGTAGTCCAAAACATCTGTAGAGCCGAAGGTTGCCTACCCCTGGTATAGACAATGGAAACTCCACAACTATCACAATCATTTTGATCACCTAAACAGCGTGTTGACCTTATTGCACAGTCTTTATATGAGCTTTATTTAAAGAAAAACAAATTACAAAATCAAGTTGATTCGTGAAAAACATCTCTTTTAGGCTGCTTTTGGACCAAATGTTTCCTTACCTAACACATTTTTTGGAGACAGACATTTATTTAGAACTTTTTTGCATGAATGTATATTAATTATTAATGTTTGCTTTAAAACCTTCTACCTACTCTAAAGACAATTCTAAAATAAAAACTATAATTTCACTCCTACAAGAATATCCTGCAAAGTGGGTGTTCCAATTGCTGGAACTAAACATCCTTGTTTATCTAACCTAGAGACCTTTTCACATGAACTATCCAAACTGTACAAAGACTCACATAAATCTGAAGAAACAATGTTCAAGACTATATAACTCAATTTAGGAGCTGGTCCATTGACAACGCATAAAATAAAGCCGCTTTAAAACATCAATACAGGATTGGGCTAACTGATTCCCTGCAAGATGAATTGGCACAAACAGGACCGGTCGACATATTTGAGGTCATTCTGTAGTGGTTATAGTGTTTTTTTGACCATGGGAGATTTAAGCATAACATTTTCCCACTGCAACCAAGCTGCTTTCCGGAATTTAGTTGGCGCAAAGGGCCTGCCTTGTCATCTCTTCATATTTTTGGGTACTGTCTAAAATTTGTATGCATGAATTGGTTGTTGGGTGGTCATTGTTTGCCAATTTCTGATCATTTCGGTTAGTGCTGTTATAAGAATATAGTACATTAATACCTCTGTAGTTTTTTAATATCTTTGGGGAAAAGGTGGAGTAAGAAGGTTTCAGGTTTGTTTGGGAGGATAATGCCTGTACTCTCTAATATCAAAGCGGCAACATCGTTCCAATAGTTGGATAGTTTTAGACAAGTCCACCAGACATGCAGCATGGTACCTGTTATGCCGGGAGGTTCAGGTTATTGCTGTGTAGGCTGGCTGAGACTAAATACCAGCGGTATAATATTTTCCTGGTTAGTTCTATTTGTAAGGAGCACAACGTAAGCTGTTTATGTGTGAGAGAATGCTTTTCCATTGGGAATGAAGTAAGTTGTATTTCTGTTCCTTCTCCCAGTATAAAACAAAGTTTAGTGTAATCAACTTGGTTATGTTCAAGTACATACAACATAGAGATAATGAATTTTGCGGGTTTGATGTTAAGGCTATTTTTTGTAGGTCTACTTGCAAACATGGAAATCACTCTGACACCTATTAAGGAGACAAAAACAGAAAGAGAGCTCAAGATTAGAGTGGTAAAAGCACCACTCGTTGCTATAGCAGTCAGGGAGGATCAGCCCCTAGAGTGCGTGGGATCTGTGGAAAAGAAGCTTGCAATCCGGATCTCAGGTAAGTATACTTTATTAATAGCAATTTAAAAACAGCAAAACTTGTTGTGGAGGTAGTTAGTCCGCTCACCAGCCTCAGGAAACCGCAAAGAAAGTTCCATATATTCACGGCCGTTTGACAAAGCCCTGTGGGTGGGGCAAAATGTATTACGGACCCGAAACCAGGAAGTGATTTGGAGACAGTCGGCAACAGCAGCCAGGACAGTAGCCGAAAGATTTTTTTCATTGCATGAATATATGGAAGCCCCTGGGTGCTCTCTTTCCTTTAAGGGGTTAAATCTCTCTCAAATGGTTTAACCCCAAAGGCTTCCTCCAGCTCCAGATCGCTCAGTGGTATACGGCTTCTGAAACGGAGTGTCAGGAAGTGCAGATTGACGTAAGGCATGGGTGCCACTGATTGGCTAGAGTGGTCCGTTGACACTCTAAGCCAATTGCTAGTTCCCGGTTCATAAAAATGTTTACTTTCTTATGAATGGGGAGCTACTGATTGGCTTAGAGTGCTAGCTGACCGCTATAGTCTGTTCCTTCTCATACTTTACCTTTGTGCTCCTTCTGATTCTTTCTGCCCCTTCCTGCTCCTTGCTGCCCCTTCTTTCTCCTTGCTGTCCCTTCCTGCTCATTTCTGCTCCTTCTACTTTACCCTCCTGCTCTTGCAGATCCTTGCTACTCCTTGCTCATCCCTCCTGCTCCTTGCAGACCCTCCCTACCCCTTCCTGCTCATTTCTGCTCCTTCTACTTTACCCTCCTGCTCCTTGCAGATCCATGCTACTCCTTGCATACCCTTCTTACTCCTTGCTCATCCCTCCTGCTCCTTGCAGACCCTTCCTGCTTCTTGCTGCCCCTTCCTGCTCCTTGCTACCCCTTCCTGCTCATTTCTGCTCCTTCTACTAAACCCTCCTGCTCCTTGCTGACGCCTCCTGCTTCTTGCTGACACTTCCTGCTTCTTGCTGACACTTCCTGCTTCTTGCTGACACTTCCTGCTTCTTGACGACCCTTCCTGCTTCTTGCTGACCCTTCCTGCTTCTTGCTGACCCTTCCTGCTTCTTGACAACCCTTCCTGCTTCTTGCTGACCCTTCCTGCTTCTTGCTGACCCTTCCTGCTTCTTGCTGACCCTTCCTGCTTCTTGCTGACCCTTCCTGCTTCTTGCTGACCCTTCCTGCTCCTTGCTGACCCCTCCTGGTCATTTCTGCTCCTTCTACTTTACCATCCTGATCCTTGCAGACCCTGCCCCTTCCTGCTTCTTGCTGACCCTTGCTAACCCCTCCTGTCCCTTGCAGAACCTTTCTGCTCAGTTCTGCTCCTTCTACTTTACCTTCCTGTAGGCTGTCTCCCCCCCCCCCCCATCCCTCACTTACCTGATCTGTAGGCTCCCCCCATACCTCACTTACCTGATCTGTATGCTGCTCCCATCTCTCACTTACTTGATCTGTAGGCTGCCCCCCATCCCTCACTTACCTGATCTGTATGCTGAACCCCCTTCCCTAACTTACTTGATCTGTAGTCTGCCCTCCCCTCCATGCCTCACTTACTTGATCTGTAGGCTGCCTCCCCATCCCTCACTTACCTGATCTGTAGGCTGTCTTTGAAGTCTGGGAGTTGCTGGCTGCACTCTGTGCTGCTCCCCTGCGGTTTCAGTCAGGAGAGAGAAGCAGGGATAAGCTGTAGCTTCCTATCCCTGCCTTTCTCCATACACAGCACTACCTACTGGCCTGAACCGGTATTGCAATGTATTCTCACAATGAAACGAAAAATAGTAGCACAAGCTGAAAAATCCAGGGGGTGGGGGAAACAAGTGTCCCCCCTTGCCCACCCTTACCCCCCTTCTGCGAACGCCCATGTCAAGGGGTCAGTTTTAAAGCGGCACTGTCAAGTCGAACTTATCTTCCGCAATCAATTCCTCTCTCAGAATCTGTTCTGTTTTTAAAATTTCTGATCTAGTTTTTTTTTTTTTAAACATAAGACAGTAGGGACTACCTTGTTTTATGTATTATTCCTATGCCTGACATTCTCTGACACAAGGAGGAGCTGAAGTCAGCTCCATTTCCTATGTCAAAGACAGTTTTCCAACAATACTCACCTGCCCCCGTGTGTTCTCGCATTGCTTTCTTTCAGTATTCCCAAACGTCCAATCATATAGACAGGGCACTGGTGAATTGACCGAATTTCATCCGAACCAGTGTGTGTGGGGGGTGTAGTGTGTGAATGTGTAGTGTGTATGGGGGGCAGTGTGTGAATGGGGGGTGCAGTGTGGGGCAGTGTATGTATGGGGGGGACAGTGTATGTGTGTGTGTGGGGCAGTGTATGTGTATATGGGGGCAATTGCCCTGTTGCCACCCCCCCCCCCCACCCTGGATCCTCCAGTGGTAATGACTGCTGTATGCTGTTCTTGCTCTTGTATTGTCTGTCTCTCATCCTCATAACAAAATTAAAAATGTAAATACAGTGGAACCTCGGTTAACGAATGCCTCGGTAAACGAAAAATTCGGTTTACGTATAAAAATTCATTTAAAAAAATGCCTCGGTTTACGTATTTTTTTCGCAATACGAAACAAGTGTCCCAGTTTATAGCTCCGCCCCCTGCATACTGAAGTGTGGGTAGCACGTGAGTGTGTAGTGTGGAGGTGTTGGAGAGTTTTGGAGCCATTTGCAGCAAGTTGTGGAGCCTTGTGGAGCCTTTTGGAGCCATTTTCAGCAAGTTGTGGAGCCTTTTGAAGCCACTTGCAGCAAGTTGTGGAGCCATTTGCAGCAAATTGTGGAGCCTTTTTGAGCACTTTGCAGCAGGTTTTGGAGCCTTTTTGGTGCATCTCAAGAAGTGGAAAGGTAGGGAGCTGAGCTTAGTTGTTTGCATGCCTTTTACTGTGTGTTGATGTGTGATGTTTTAAAACATAAAGTTGGATGTTTGAAATGTTAATCATGTCCCTGTACAGTATTTATGCCTTTAAAGTGCACTTTATAAAGAGTTTTGAACAGATAAAATACTTTATTTGACTTTTTTCTCACCTCCGGAACGAATTAATTGGTTTTCAATGCATTCCTATGGGAAACCGTGTTTCGGTTTACGAATTTTTCGCAATACGAAACATCCCGGAGAACGCATTAAATTCGTAAACCGAGGTCCCACTGTACCTAGTTACCATAAAAATTTTTACCACCAGATGGCAGCAATGCTAATTGAAACATCACAATGTAACATGATCAATGATGGGGAAAAAAATCGAATCTTTTGCTGTCTCTGTTGTTAAATAAACACTCTGGACACCATACCAACATCATTTCGGAGAAGAATAACAAAGCAGGATGTACAGTTACAATAGTGAATATATTGTTAATTATGCAAACTTATTGATCCAGTGTGAGAATTCTAACTGGGATTTTAAGAGCTATTTTGAATTATTTTATTATTTGCTTCAATATGGGATCTTTATCTTCATATGGATCAATATTAAAGGAACACTCCAGGCACTATAACAATTCCTCAATAAACTTGTTATGGTGCCTGGAGTTTCTTGGCTCCATTTTACCTTAAAGAGACACTATAGTCATCAAAACAACTTTAGGCTAATGAAGCAGTTTTTGTGTACAAATCAAGCCCTTACAGAAGGCTTCTCCAAACTCCGGCCCTCCAGACATTGCTGAACTACAACTCCCATGATTTTCAGCCTATCTATTTCATTCATGGAGTCATGGGAGTTGTAGTTCAGCAACATCTAGAGTTGTAGTTCAGCAACATCCAGAGTTTGGGGAAGCCTGCCCTACAGTCTCACTATTCAATTCTCTGCAATTTAGGTGTTAAATCACTTTGTTTATGCAGCCCTAGTCACATCTACCTGCATGTGACTTGCACAGCGTTCATAAACATTTTCTGTAAAGAGACAGCTGATGTAAGTTAGTGTGGCTAAGCCTGCAAGGACAGAAACAAGGTGATTTTGCTCCTAAATGACAGAGAATTAAGCAGGGAGACTGCAGGGCCATGGTCTGTACACCAAAATGGCTTCATTAAGCCAAAGTACTTTTGATGCCTATAATATCTCTTTAAGGGGTTAAACAGTTTATGAATGGTCTGACCCCAAAGTTGCCCAGACAGCAGTTATGTATTTTTCTCTTGCAGTTTTATCAAAGTAAAGCTAATGAAAGGCTGAGAGCATCAGCTGACCGTCTCAGCCAATCACCTGCACCCAGTCTGAGGCTTCCACATTGAATCTGGTCACTAGAGAGCATAAAGAAGGGCAGAGTGGACAGGCTCTATCTGGACAACTTTGTCTTTAAACAATAAACCATTTGAACCGTAAGGTACAACAGCGCCCATGCTTTAAGGCAGCATAACGACTTCATGGAGAGGAAGTTGTTGTGGTGCCCAAAGTTTTCCCTTAATGTTCATTCAAAATAATGTAAAAAGTCCACATTGAAGCAATATCCAGCCCTGCCTCAAAAACAATTGATTACAGATTCTAAAATTCCAATTAGAATACTTGCAGATTTAACACGTTTGTCATATTAACAATGTGTAACTTTCAGTCATAAAATTATAGGATTTGCATAATCCACCCTAAAGGGTTAAATTAATTTGTTTAATTTGATTAGAAAAACTTTAATTGTAAGCCTTCTGCCTATCATCCAAAAACAGCGATTCATAACCGTGAATGTAAAGCTGCTGTTATATTGGAGAGCTATATGATATTTTGTTAATATTGTTATTCCTAAATCCTGAAAAATGCCAAACATATTTCACTAACTAAGCTACGGCTTTCCAATTTGTTCCTTCTACATATTTGATATCTCACTGCTGAGACCTTGTGCATCTTTAAATGCAGACAACCATTGTTGTAGGTCCTTACCAGTTGATGGGGCAACATAATATGTGAAGGTTGTGAAACATCTATACCTGGTGTCTGAACATTCACAAGAGTGATACCCAGAAAGAGCCCAACAGGGTTATTCATTAAAGTGAGAACTCAAAATACATTTTAAATTCAAGGTAAAAAAAAAAAAAACGCATACTGGAAACATTCTCTAAGTTAAATTTGCTTTCAGTTCTGCTACTTTGGCCTTAAATTTGAAATCCACATTGAATTCCCCTGTATGCCTTTCTGCTTGTGGATAGGGGCTTCATATGACCTCATAATTTATTTAACCGTAACGCTGTTGAAATTTAGCAGAGTTTTATTTGAACAGCAGCAGCAGTAGTCAGAGCAATGCACACATATGAAGCTACGTAAATAGGAATCCTCAGTGGTTTGCTTAGAGAGAAACAGACTGGTTTAGTAAAATAAAAAACAAAACTTCATTATACCTCAATAGCAAAATGGCTGAATTACCAGAGAGAGAGAGGAAGTGACACACTTCCTTTCCATTACCACAGAGACCACAATGACAGACAACCACATTTTACAAGCAACACTAAGTCCTTCAACATACTTAGACCAAGCACCAGCGATTACAACTAACATGTCCAATGAGTTAAGGTATGGGGTCGTTGCTACTTATGTCTCCTTGTAGAAAGGAAAACTGACTAAGCTAAACTTTCATTTAATCCATTATCATCCACACACTACTGAGAGGAAATAAAAGGCTAGTGAGAAGTTCATATCCTCAGGTATAGGGGGCCATCATGACATCCAAATTCAAATGTATGTATCTAAAGTGGAGTGGCCTAGGAATTAATTTATGAGTGGATGCAGTTGCTCGCCAACTTGTAGATCAACTATCACACTATCTAATTTCAACAGACCACGTGGTCACCCAGGAATGGTACATGTCTTCCAACCACCACCTCCCTCTAAAAATATATATTTTCACCCTGTTTACCTCTCGAGTCTGTGCCACCCAGGTCAGTGCCATTTGCAGCGGTCCCAGCATTGTATACCCGTTGGATGGTCACAGAAGCACGGTGTGCCTGACTGGTAGTAACCACCAATCACCCTGGAACTCTTAATCAGATTGCAGAATAGCTGCGGTCCGGTAAAACTTTGTCAAGTGTGCTCTTGGTCCCCGGACCACCTAGTAGAGCACTATTTGGAAGGGTGATAGAGGAGGTGGTGAGGCATCCAACAGTACCCAGGACTTGAGGGAGTTCCATGTACCCACTGTAAGCGTCATAGTTTTAGGTGAGCGGGGTTTTCCACCCAGCACTATGAAACTCTGTGTTGGATCGGAGGACGGCCATGGCCCAGTTAAAATGCTACTTCCATTTAATTAAAGGGCAGCCCTCTCTGATCCGAACACATTTGGACAGGGGATGTGGGCACAGGAACCCAGTTATTTTGTGTGTAAAGTTAACCCGGTGCCAAGATGTCTGGCTGCTAATTAAATTATCTGCTGGGGTACAGACACAAGCAGCTGGGTATATTGCAATGCCATTGTTCTCCTGGAAAACTCCTGTTAAAAGTGTGACTATTGTCCTTTCATCTCCCTCCATCTCATAATATTAGGGACAGTTGTAATTCATCTTCTAATGAAGATGAAGCATAATTGAAAGCTAATACTGCTTCTATTACACCTAAAACAAATCCTTTTATTTATAATTATATACAATAGGCAACTTGCAATGCCATGGGAGCCATGTCCTACACACTATCTGAATCTATTACAGAGCTCTTGTTCAAGGAGAATCTAATAGTAAGAATGCTGTTAAAATAGATTATTCTCCCAATTCAGTGAATATTGATTCTATGATTTCTGCTTCCACATGAAATAATTCTCTCATGGCCATTAGAACACTTCTAGCTGAAAACAGTTCCAGATAGTTAGGGTCCTTTACCTGTATTTTAAGAGGATCTCTGGTGGGTCAAGGTAGGGTAGCTCATGGGCTCCCCTCCAAAGAGTGATCTCATTGGTCGTTGAGAAAGGGATTAAAACCATGGGGAAAGAAGACCGGGATGGGGTGTTGCTTGTGGCCGAGCCAGAGTTCCATGCGGTACATGGATAAGTCCTGCTGACAGGGGAGGGCTAGCAGCCTTAGGCCTGGGGGGCAAAACCAGTAAAGTGGCCCATTGCACCACCAAATCAGTTCACCATCCATGCCCACCTTTTCCTGGTTTTATAACAGATATTGATGTTATGCTAATCAGTAGCTCTTTGCCATACCCGCTCATTCGTGGCTCTGACTTTCAATGTTGTTAGAGTGCAGGCTGAGAATCTCTGAGCCTGTGCTCTGACTCACTAACTGAGCGCCGGAACCACGAGGTACAGGATATGATCTGACTGCACCTACTGCTGGTGCGCACCAGTGGACCACCAGCGAATCGTTTAAATTGAATATGCTGGTGTCCCCAACTTGTGAGCTGTGTTGGCCGCCGGGCGCCTCTGTTGTCATGGCACCCTGCGTGACCGCACAGCTTGCACACCCCAACGGCTGGCCCTGCTGACAAGCACTGATGTTACTACTTATACATCCCTCAATATTATTACAGACATCAGAGTAAACACCAATAAACTGTGGAAACAGAGCTGATCCCCCAAAATGTATAAAGATTTGCTTAGAGGATTTATATTAAGATTAAATCATGCCTCCTCCTCTCTCTCTCCCATGCACTGCTCTGTAGGCTGGGAGGAAGTGAAGAGTAATCACAGTCTCCCAGCACAACGCCACCTGTGGCTGCATGGGGAACAGCTGGTTAATGTAATGCTTGCAGAACGGCCAGTTGCCGCAGAACCTCTTTGTTTCCGTCTCTGCAAAGGGCTCCAGGCACTGCTTGCTGTGAGTGTGAGCCACTGTAAATTAGGGGCAGAGGGCACTTGCACTGCCAGTGGCGGATCTAGGGGGGGCAACGGGGCAATTGCTCCCCCCCGAGAAAACCGACGGTCTCCCTCTCCCCTGCCAGCACATGCAGGTGCTAGCCCTGCAATGTGCCTGTGGACCGGAGTGGAGATCAGAGATCTCCCTCCCCGGTGCGCAGGCACTGTGCTGGCAGCCGGCGGGGGAAGGGAGGAGAGAGGACCCAGGAGCTCTTACCAGCAGCTCCTCCGGGTCCTCCTCTCGCGAGCTTGGAGCGTTGCCGCGGTTACCATGGTAACGCTCCAAATCTCGCGACAGTGAACTCTAGCCCTGGAGCGCGGGCTAGAGTTCACTCTCCCCACTGGACCACCAGGGATCGAAATATGTCCCCCCTCCTCCCAGTAAAGGTAAGAAGGGAGGGGGGACGTAAGTAATATTTTTTTTAATTAAATACATTTTTTTAAAAAGCATATTATAAAAAAAGCACCCCCTAGCCTTATAACACACTCTCACACCCTACACACACATTGCCCCTCCCCCTCACACACTGCCCCCCATACACACACTGCCCCCCATACACACACACTGCCCCATACACATATTGCCCCCCATACATACACATTGCCCCCATACATACACATTGCCCCATACACACACTGCCCCCATACACACATTACCCCTCATACACACACACTGCCCCCCACACACACACTGCCCCCCATACACACACACTGCATCTGACCTGCAGCTCAATCTCGTCATGCAGCGGCTGCCATCTTGGAATTCTGGAGCAATCACTCTGCATCCTCTGGACCTTGACTCACAGCCAGGAAACTTAGACTGGGGAGCAGCAGCCACAAGCACTATAACTATCATGGATGCCCTGGGACAAGTAAGTACCGCCAGCTTATGTGACAGCTGTTTAGTGATGGATTTATTAAGGCACTTTTCTAAGTCGTTTTATGACCCTGAGTAAAGCACAAACTAACATACAAAAAAAAAAAATTCAAATCAAGTTTTTTCTAAGGCTGGTAGAGGAAGGGGATTATATCTTTGGATTCTAAACACTGTTCAGGGCTATCGCATAGAATTTGTTATTCTGCCTGTTGAAATATGTCCAATTATTTTTTGTGCCACAGATGACTTGCTTATTGACAAAGAAATATTGGACCTAGTAGCAGTGGCGTACACATGACCCATGGGGCCCCGGTGCGAAAATTGATCCGTGGGCCCCCCCCTCGCGCTTACTCTGCGCGGGCCGGGGCAGCAACACATGGCGGCGGGCACCTGGTCGCAGGGGTTGCGACCGCGGTATGTACGCCACTGCATGCAGATGCACACACACTTAAAGGACCACTACAGACACCCAGATCACATCAGCTCAATGAAGTGGTCTGGGTGTCAGGTCCCTCTAGTTTTAACCCTGCAGCTGAAAGCATAGCAGTTTCAGAGAAACTGTTATGTTTCACTGAGGGTTAATCCAGCCTCTAGTGGCTGTCTCACTGACAGCCGCTAGAGGCGCTTCTGCCATTTTAAGACACTGAACGTCCATAGGAAAGCATTGAGTAATGCTTTCCTATGGGCGGTTTGAATGCGTGCGCGGCTCTTGCCGTGCATGCGCATTCGGAGCTGAGAGGCGGAGGGATCCCCAGCGCCATGGGAGTCCGGCGCTGGAGAAAGGTAAGTGCTGAAGACACACACACACTCTCACGAACAAATGCATACACACTAGCTAACAGACACACACATTTACTGACAAAGACACACTCAGCAGCAGACATACATACTCACTTACAAAACATACACTCTCACTGACAAACACACACTCACTAACAGACATCAAACAGACTCACTAACACACACACACTCAGTAACAGACACACACAGTAACACACTCACTGACACTCACTAGCAGACACACACTCTAACACAAACACTAACACACACTAACACACACACTAACACTCACACTAACACACACACACACTAACGCTCACACACTAACACTCACACACTAACACTCACACACACACTAACACACACACTCACACACACACTAACACACACACTCACACACACACTAACACACACACTCACACACACACACACTCACACTCACACACACTCACACACTCACACACTCACACACACACACACACACTAACACTCACACACTAACACACACACACACTAACACATGTTTTTTTTTTAATTTAATCCCCCCAGCCTCCTTACCTTTTGGAGTGCTGAGGGGATTCCCTGGGGTCCAGTGGTGCTGCTGGGCTCCTGGGGGGGCCGGTCACCCGGCGGGCTGGCTGGTCCTGCGGGCGCGCGAGGGAGCACTCTCCCCTGAGTGCTTCCTCTTCAGCTCCCTCGCGCGCCGCGTACTGATACCGGCGCCGGAAGATGACATCATCTTCCGGCTCCGGTATCAGTGCGGTGCGCGAGGGAGCTGAAGAGGAAGCACTCAGGGGAGAGTGCTCCCTCGCGCACCAGCCGGCCGCCGGGTGTAAGCAGGGCCAGCCTCGGGGGGCCCGGAGGTGGCCGGCTCCTGGGCCCTCCAGGAGAAGAGGCTGGCCCAGAGCGTACATACCGGGTCGCAGGGGCGGCCGGGCCCCCTGGTGGGCCGGGCCCGGTCGCAGCCGCGACCCCTGCGACCCTGGTATGTACGCCACTGCCTAGTAGATTACATGATTCTATTACATGTTGTAAATTCCAGATTTTACTGAAGTCATGGAGGCGAGTATTATCCCACCCACTTACATTCTTTTATTTTATGTTGTGATTTTTTTTCTCCAATTGTTATTGACCACCTATTACTTCATATAAGATGTTCTATTTCTATTAATAATTTTTTCTGAATCCATTGACGATAGTTAGTATGTCTTCAACAATGTTTGGATATCCTTATCCGGATCATTTTGTTTGCATTTTATTCTCAAGATGCAGAATTTATTCTGTGATTTTCACTGTTTTCCATCCTTCTCCTATGATCTCAAAGAAAGAGGACATTGGAATGTTGATTTCACCTAATGTTACTTGTGATCAGGGGCGGACTGACCGGTCGGGCACTTTGAACATGGTCCGAGGGCCCGGCCGGGAGGGGGGCCCGCCCTTTAAATGCTGCAGCCGCCTGAGCGCTCTCTTAAGGCAGCTGCAGCCTCTCACCTCCCCTCCCCTGTAGCGTGGCCGAGCTGCTCTCCGGTCCGCGGTGCCCGGCCGGAGTGATAGGAAGGTGTACACTGAGTGTGCACCTTCCTGTCAGTCCGGCCGGGTACAGGAAACAGAAACTCCTGTTCCGTGCGGAGTTCCTGTTTCCTGTAACCGGCCGGACTGACAGGAAGGTGCACACTCAGGGTGCACCTTCCTATCACTCCGGCCGGGCACCGCGGACCGGAAAGCAGCTCGGCCACGCTACAGGGGAGGGGGTAAGAAAAGAGAGGGAGGGAGGGGGGTGTAAGAAAAGAAGAAAAGAGAGGGGGGGGTAAGAAAAGAGGGGGGTAAGAAAAGAGAGGGAGGGGGGTAAGAAAAGAGAGGGAGGGGGGTAAGAAAAGAGAGGGAGGGGGGTAAGAAAAGAGAGGGAGGGGGTAAGAAAAGAGAGGGGGTAAGAAAAGAGAGGGGGGTAAGAAAAGAGAGGGAGGGGGTAAGAAAAGAGAGGATGGGGGTAAGAAAAGAGAGGGAGGGGGGTAAGAAGAGAAAGGGAGGGGGGTGAGAAGAGAAAGGGAGGGGGGTAAGAAGAGAGAGGGAGGGGGGTAAGAAGAGAGAGGGAGGGGGGTAAGAAGAGAGAGGGAGGGGGGGTAAGAAGAGAGGGAGGGGGGTAAGAAGAGAGGGAGGGGGGTAAGAAGAGGGGGAGGGGGGAGTAAAAAGAGGGAGGGGGGTAAGAAGAGGGGGAGGGGGGAGTAAAAAGAGGAAGGGGGAGTAAGAAGAGGGGGGTAAGAAAAGAGAGGGAGGGGGGTAAGAAAAGAGAGGGAGGGGGGTAAGAAAAGAGAGGGAGGGGGTAAGAAAAGAGAGGGAGGGGGTAAGAAAAGAGAGGGGGGTAAGAAAAGAGAGGGAGGGGGGTAAGAAGAGAAAGGGAGGGGGTGAGAAGAGAAAGGGAGGGGGGTAAGAAGAGAGAGGGAAGGGGGTAAGAAAAGAGAGGGAGGGGGGTAAGAAAAGAGAGGGAGGGGGGTAAGAAAAGAGAGGGAGGGGGGTAAGAAAAGAGAGGGGGGTAAGAAAAGAGAGGGAGGGGGTAAGAAAAGAGAGGGAGGGGGGTAAGAAGAGAAAGGGAGGGGGTGAGAAGAGAAAGGGAGGGGGGTAAGAAGAGAGAGGGAAGGGGGTAAGAAGAGAGAGGGAGGGGGGGTAAGAAGAGAGGGAGGGGGGTAAGAAGAGGGGGAGGGGGGAGTAAAAAGAGGAAGGGGGAGTAAGAAGAGGGGGGAGGGGTAAGAAGAGGGGGGAGTAAGAAGAGAGTGTTGGGAGTAAGAAGGTGGTAAGAAGAGGGGGAGGGGGGAGTAAGTAGAGGGAGGGGGGAGTGAGAAGAGGGGGGGGAGTAAGAAGAGGGGGGGAGTAAAAAAGAGGAAGGGGGAGTAAGAAGAGGGGGGGTAAGAAGATGAAGAGGGGGTGGGGGTAAGATGAGGGGGGTGGGGGGCAAGAAGAGGGGGAGGGGGAGTAAGAAGAGGGGGAGGGGGGGTAAGAAGAGGGGGAGGGGGAGTAAGAAGAGGGGGAGGGGAGTAAGAAGAGGGAGGAGTAAGAAGAGGGGGAGGGGGAGTAAGAAGAGGGAGGAGTAAGAAGAGGGTTTGGGGGAGAGTAAGAAGGTGGAGTAAGAAGAGGGGGAGGGGGGAGTAAGAAGAGGGGGAGAGTAAGAAGGGGTAAGAAGAGAGTGAGGGGGGAGTAAGAAGAGGGGGGAGTAAGAAGGGGGGTAAGAAGAGGGGGAGGGGGGAGTAAGAGGAGGGCAATTGCTCCCTCCCCTGTCCGCAGGCACCGTGCGGGCAGCCGGCAGGGGAGGGAGGAAGAGAGGACCCGGGAGCTCAGCCTGCAGCTCCTCTGGGTCCTTCTTGCGCGAGCACAGATCGTTGCCGCGGTTACCACGGCAACGTTACGGCTCTTGCGAGAGTAAACTCTAGCCCTGGAGCTACGGGCTAGAGTTCACTCTCAACACTGTGACCACCAGAGATTCCTGGTGGTCGCAGTGGTGAGAGTGAACTCTAGCCCCATAAACACACTGCCCCCACACATTCACACACTGCCCCCCTACACACACAGTGCCCCCACACACACCATACACATTTACACACATTGCCTCACACACACACACATACACTGCCCACCCATACACACACAGCCCCCCATACTAACATTGCCACACACATACACAGCCCTCTCATACACACATTGCCCCACACACCCTACACATTCACACACTACACCCCCTCACACACACTGAACCTTTCACACACACACTGCACCCCTTACACATTGCACCACTGCTCCTATACCCTACTACAGCCTCATATCCCAGCAGTCCCCAGGTAAGTTGTCAAACTGTTCTTAAATGTTTTGACTACTTACTCTGGGAGGGGGGCCCGGCCCTCCTGGCACCATAACGACTACACAGAGCAGTAGTGGTTATTGTGCATGGATTATTTCTTTAAATAATCTACAAGTGCCTCAGTAGCCAGCAAGCCAGCTAGCCCACAGGCCGGCCAGCCAGCCCACAGGCCGGCCAGCCAGCCAGCCAGCCCACAGGCCGGACAGCCAGCCCACAGGCTGGCCAGTAGCCAGCCAGCCAGCCCACAGGCCACCAGTTAGGCTTACAGCCAGCAAGCCCACAGCCTGCCAACCACAGCCAGCAAGCCACAGCCTGCCAGCCAGCAAGCCACAGCCAGCAAGCCCACAGCCTGCCAGCCGCAGCCAGCAAGCCCACAGCCTGCCGGCAGTAGCCAGCAAGCCCACAGCCTGCCAGCAAGCCCACAGCCTGCCAGCAAGCCCACAGCCTGCCAGCCGCAGCCAGTAAGCCCATAGCCTTCCAGAAAGCCCACAGACTGCCAGCAACAGTAATTAAGGTAAGAGGAGCCAACTTGGCCTAGGTATCAGCGAGCTATGTTGTGTTGCTATATTGTGAATAGGAACCAGAGTGTTGGAGAGACCCCCCTCCAGGCTCCATTAGACTCCATTGTAGTCTCTAATGGGACCTGGAGGAAATTCTTTCTAACACACTCTCTAAAGGACACTGAGATAGCCTCTGCTAGAATGCTCCCCCCCTCCATGGCCCATTAGAGCTCAAGTGTAGTCTCTACTGGGGCCTGGAGGCGACTGTTTCCAGCAGGGACACTGAGATGGCCTCTGTTAGAAAGACCCCCTTCCAAGCCTATTAGACTCCATTGTAGTCTCTAATAGGGCCTGGAGGGGATTCTTTCTAACACACTCTCTAAAGGACACTGAGATTGCCTCTGCTAGAAAGACCCCCCTCCATGGCCCATTAACCCTCAATTGTAGTCTCTACTGGGGCCTCGAAGGTATTATTGCACTTTTGTTCCTTGTGTCTAAAGATTGTGTAGGGTGTGGCTGGAGGCGGTGCATGGAGGCGGGACATGGGTGGCGCTTGCTGCGGAGTATGGGTGGGGCCTGTAAGGGGGCCCTTGATTTATTTTGCCATGGGGCCCTGAGGGTTCTCAGTCCGCCCCTGCTTGTGATGTGATGTGGTTATGGTAAAATGTTTTCACTTTATGCTGTTACAAATGTTTTTTTCTGAGCCAGTTTATTTACAATTCTTTTAACTGCTATATTTAGGTAATGAAAGAGAAAGCATAATACTTGCCTCCATGTCTTTAATAAAATCGAGATTTTATATAATAGACATAATTAATTATTCACACGGTGCTGACCCCTAAAGGTGTTGCCTATGGCACCACACTTCTGGACCTGCCAAATGGAAATTCTGAAAGAGCGTCAGCCACCGAGTAGTGATAGCCAGGTCCCATCGTCCCAAGAACCCACATTTACCCCTTATCCCTTATCCACCTTTACCCCATGTATCTGCAAGTACATTTATTAGTATTACAAGTAAATTAATTAAAGCGGCACAGTGATGCCGAACTTACCTTTCCCCAATTGCTTCCTTTCAGTATTCCAGAACGTTCTGTCATATAGACAGGAAGCCAGCGAAACTACCCAATTTCGTCCTAACAGAATGAGTATAGGTTGTTCATTTGTGTTAGCATGACATTTGGTACTTTTAGTTCGTTCGAATTTTCATTTGAATGATAGCTCTCTAATTCCCACGGTATTATGGAGCTATTTACCAAAAGGCTGAAAGACCAAAATTCAGACAACTTTTCTAATAGTATGTAAAAATTACCTAGTATTTTCAAATAATGGAGACTGCATAACGAGTAGGGCCATGTCTACTAAACTCACAAAAAAAAGACCAACACCTTCCAATATAGTGCATCACGGTGAGGCATCTATTAACTAGCAGGGGGAAATAGCGTGCCCAGTGAGTGAGGGCTATTCAATTAAACAGGGGACATGGTGGCAGGTGAGGGTCCTATATGACAATAGGGGGACCAATTGTCCTGCTCCGGTCCCCACCCATGAGCGGCGAGTGGGGGTTCTAAATGACAATAGGGGGGACCAATTGTCCCGCCCCGGTCCCCACCCATGAGCGGTGGGTAGGGGCCCTAAATATCAATAAGGGGGATCAATTGTCCCGCACCGGCCCCCACCAATGAGCGGCAGGTGGGGGTTCTAAATGACAATAGGGGGAGGACCTATTGTCCCCCCCTGGTCCCCACTCATGAGCGGCGGGTGGGGGCCCTAAACGACAGTAGGGGGGAAAGGACCTATTGTTCCCCCCAGTCTCCACCCATTAGAAGTGAGTGGAGGCCCTAAATGACAATAGGGGGAGGATCTATTGTCGACGTCCTGGCCCCCACCCATGAGCGGCAGGTGGGGGCCCTAAATAACAATAGGGAGGACCTATTGGCCCCCCCGGCCCCCACCCATGGGTGACGGGTGGGGGCTAAATGTAAAATTACCCCTCTTAGGTGACAAAGGGTCCCCAAGCTCTTAGTTAACACCCCCCCCCCCTCCAAAAAAAAAAGATAATAAAGCCTCGACCTTCTCCCCTCACCTTAGAAATAGTGAGGGGGAACAAGAAAACTAAATACCTGTAAATAAAAATAAAAAAACATACTTACCATTTGATTTTTTTTCTAAAACCTTATTTTTTGAGCCCCAAAAGAGGCCAAATTAAAATCCTTTAAGGATGTTGAATTTAAAACATAAAAATAGACCAGAGACCAAAAAACAAAACACACCCACAAAAAAAAAATCCAGACACTAAAAAAAATAATCCATCTTCACTCAGTTTTATAAAGCCTTCCCACACCCTGCAATTTGGCTCAGAGCGCTCTGAATGGTTGGTTTAGGTAAATCTTAGGTAAATCTTGAGCCTTGCAGGTAACCAATGACCCTATATCAGAGGACTCCTATTGGTTGACTTAAACAAACCAATCAAAGCGCTCCAGCACAAAATAAAGTTGAAAAAAAGGTTATATTGGGGGACTGGGGGCATTTGGGAGTACCTAGGGGGGCAATTAGATGTAGTGGAGTCGGGAGTGGGGTTACAAAAAAACAAATGCGGCCATGACAGTGCCGCTTTAATTTGGAAAAATTGCTCAGGAGGTAGAGGAGGCATTCTGAAACACTTTTATCATTTGGGCAGATAAGTCATTTGGCAGATAAGAATTAGTTTTAATTTGAAGCTCATTTGAATAATCTATAAAACATACAATACATGTCAACTGCATCATACCTGACTGTACCCCATAAGATGCTAGTGGGCTGATAGCACTATACATTATGACCTCGTTTAGCATCCTTTCGGTCTCAAGTTATCATCTCTCATTGAGTGACAAAGAAGCTGGTCCCCATAGGAGGACTAAAGAAAAAGTAAAGCCCTGCTACATACTGCTCCATTGCAGCATTGGTTCGGGAGTATGAAGAGATTTACAGCACAATAACCAAAATTCAATTGTTTCAGTTCAGTTTTAGTTCAGTTTAGTTTCTCTATATACCTTTTCTGGCTGTTTTTTTTTTTTTTTAGTTAATCTATTTTCAAAGTAATCAGTGAAATCCAATTCCCCAGCATTCTTGATAAAAACAATTGCACTCTCAGCATTCTTGATACAAGTTGTGGCAATCCTCCCCCAGGACATGAAAACCTTCAAAAACATAATTTGCTGGAACAGCAGAAAATGGCATTAAGTATTAACTATGCAATGGTCTTCGTCCAATTATTGCTTGGCATTGGCAATATTTGGATATCCTTGGGTATTTCATTTTACATATGTGATGAAGTGAAAATATACATCTTTTTCTGAGAATATTTACCTAAATGATACCAGATGTGCATTCTCAAAATCCACCATGACTCTTAAAGTTACTAGGGTTATTTAAGGGTTATGTTTCTCGCACAAGCAAAATCTCTTGTTTTCTCTTTCATCAGAACACTATTAGAAACACATTTGAAACAACTACATAGTACATGATGACATTACTGTAAAGTGACCCACTCTGTTTATTATTATTACTGATATTTATACAGCGCCAACTTATTCCGCAGCGCCTCCTAATATTATCAAAGGGGTGGGATTTAACAATAAGTGAGACAATTGTAAAGTTATACAGGAACAATAGGTAGATAGGGACCTTGCATAAAGATAAGAAGTGGTGGACTGACCATCCCTCATAAAGATTCGACTGTTGACTCTAGACCTTATGGGATCAGAGTAGTTGGTGAGTTGGATAACTGTGATCATCCCGCCCCCCCCCCCTTCCTCATCGCTCAAGCATTGACCTTACATAACCTTGAGTTTAGCTCAATGAAGCAGTTTTGGTACTCAATTCTATGCCATTTAGGAGTTAAATCACTTTGTTAATACAGCCTAGTCACACCTCCATACATGTGACTTGCACAGCCTTCCTAAACACTTCCTGAAAAAGAACCTAGATGTTTTAGGTTGTTTTATTGCACAGTCTGTGTAATCTAGAATTTCAAATATTCTACTCAGTATGACAGCCAGTAGAAGCAGGTTAACCATGCAATGTAAACATTGCTGTTCCTGCAGTACGCCAATTTCTATAGCTTCTACTACCGCCTAAACCGCCTGAGGGAAGACTGTGTCGGGTCCTCGGTCAGTGACCGAGGACCTGACACCAGGAGGGGGACCGGCGGCTTGCTCAGTATGCCGCTGGGTGCGAGGCCCCTCCTTGCTGCCTGGCCAGCCATCACAGACACTGATCTGCAGCTCCGCAGTGAGCAGAGCTGCAGGCCATGTGTCTCGCGAGAACTGGCCAATCAGAGCGTGACCGCGGGTTACCACGGCAACGTTCTGATGGTCTCGCGAGATACATGGTCTGCAGCTCTGCAGAGCTGCAGACCGGCAGTAATGCCCACCGGACCACCAGGGAGCCCACCGGACCACCAGGCAGCCCAGACTGGACCACCAGGGAATAAATCAAGGTATGTTGTCTCCCCCTCTCCCCATCAAACCCCCTCCCTCTCACATCACCCCTCACCACCATCACCCCCTCCCTCAGTATCACACCCTTCACCCCCCTCCCTCACCATCACCCCCTCCCTCACCATCACCCCCCTCCCTCACTACACCCGCTCCCTCACTACACCCCCTTCCTCAGCATCACCCCTCCCTCACCATCACCCCCCTTTCTCAGCATCATCCCTCACCATCACCCCCCTCTCTCACCATCACCCCCTCCCTCAGAATCACCCCCTCCCTCAGAATCACCCCCTCCCTCAGAATCACCCCCTCCCTCAGAATCACCCCCTCCCTCACCATCACCCCCCTTCCTCAGCATCACCCCCTTTCTCACCATCACCCCCTTTCTCACCATCACCCCCTTTCTCACCATCACCCCCTCCCTCAGCATCACCCCCTCCCTCAGCATCACCCCCTCTCTCACCATCACCCCCTCTCTCACCATCACCCCCCTTCCTCAGCATCACCCCCCTCACCATCACCCCCCTCCCTCACCATCACCCCCATCCCTCACCATCACCCCCCTCCCTCACCATCACCACCCTCCCTCAGAATCAACCCCTCTCCCTCAGCATCCCCCCTCCCTCACATCAACCCCCCTCCTTCACTATCAACCCCCCACCATCAACCCCCTCACTCACCATCAACATCAACCCTCCTCCCTCAACATCAACCCCCCTCACTCACCATCAACCCCCCTTCCTCTCACATCACCCCCCTCACCATCACTCCCCCTCCCTCTCACATCACCCCCTCCCTCCCATTATCACCCCCTCCCTCTCACATCACCCCCCTCCCTCTCACATCACCCCCTTCCCACTCACATTACCCCCTCCCGCTCGCATCACCCCCTTTCCCTCTCACATCACCCCCCTCACACCATCACCCTCATCCCTCTCACCTTCACCCCCCCTTCCTCTCACCATCACCCCCCCATACACACAACACACTTCAAGCAGCTACCCCATACACATACGGTCCCACATAAAAACGCAAACATGCTCACAGACAGGGCCGGCCTTAGGCATTTAGACGCCCTGGGCGAAAAATCTTCACAGCGCCCCCCCCCCCCCCCGTCATCCATGTATGCTGTAATGTTTGTGTTGTCTGTGTATGTGATAGTAGGTGTGATGACTGTGTGTGATATGTATGCTATGTGTGATATTTGTAATGCGTGTATTAACATTGTGTGATATGTGTGTATTGGTTGTATGTGACACACACACACACACAGAGTCAGACGGCCATACACACACACAGGAAGACATCCACACACACACACACACACACACACAGACAGACAGTCATACACACAGACACAGACAGTAATACACACAGACACACACAGAGGCATACACACAGACACACACAGAGGCAGACAGTCATACACACACACACACACACACACACACGCAGACAGTCATACACACAGACACACACAGGCAGACAGTCATACACACAGACACACAGAGGCAGACAGCCATACACACAGAGGCAGTCATACACACAGAAGCAGTCATACACACAATCACACACACAGAGGCAGACAGTAATACACACAGACACACAGTGGCAGACAGTCATACACACACAGGCAGATAGTCATACACACAGACACACAGAGGCAGACAGTCATACAAACAGAGGCAGACAGTCATACACACAGAGGCAGACAGTCATACACACAGACACACACACAGAGGCAGACAGTAATACACACAGACACACAGTGGCAGACAGTCATATATACACACACACACACACACACACACACACACACACAGGCAGACAGTCATACACACACACACACACACAGACACACAGAGGCAGACAGCCATACACACAGAGGCAGTCATACACACAGAAGCAGACAGTAATACACACAGACACACACACAGAGGCAGACAGTCATGCACACAGACACACAGTGGCAGACAGTCATACACACACACAGAGGCAGACAGTCATACACACAGAGGCAGACAGTCATACACACAGAGGCAGACAGTCATACACACAGAGGCAGACAGTCATACACACAGAGGCAGACAGTCATACACACAGACACACACAGAGGCAGACAGTAATACACACAGACACACACAGAGGCAGACAGTAATACACACAGACACACAGTGGCAGACAGTAATACACACACACACAGTGGCAGACAGTCATACACACACACACACACAGGCAGTCATACACACACACACACACACAGGCAGACAGTCATACACACAGACACACACGGGCAGACAGTCATACACACACACACACACACACACACACAGACAGTAATACACACAGGCAGACAGTCATACACACACACAGGCAGACAGTCATACACACACACACACACACACAGGCAGACAGTCATACACACACACACAGGCAGACAGTCATACACACACACAGACAGTAATACACACACAGAGGCAGACAGTCATACACACACAGTAATACACACACAGAGGCAGACAGTCATACACACACACACACACACACACACACACAGAGTAATACACACAGGCAGAGAGTCACACTCACCTGACAATCACACAGTTACCTGTGGAGTTCATTGTGGAGGCAGTGCAGCTCCTGGTGACTGTTTGGTGGGGAAGCAGGGACTCCTTCCTGCTTCCCCTGCATCAGTTTTCCGGCGCTTTTAGCTCCGCCCCCGCCGCACGGTAAGCTCCGCCCCCACCACAAATTAAAAAAAAAATAAAAAATTATTATTATTATTATTTTTTTTTTTTATCCCGGCCGGCTGTGCGGCCGCACGGCGCCCCCTGCTCCATGGCGCCCTGTGTGGCCGCACAGCTCGCACACCCCTAAGGCCGGCCCTGCTCACAGAGACATACATTCACATACACACACACGGATACTCTCTGTCAAACACACTCTCAGGCACATACACAGGTAAACTGTGCATCAATGTTTATATGTGACAGTGTGCGTGTGCATGTATTACAAGTCTATTTTTTTCACTTTTGTGTTAGTGGGGCCTCATGTTTGAGTTTCGCCTAAGGCCTCATAAAGTCCAGAGCCGCTTCTGTCACCCAGGCCACCTAATCTCAATGTTTACATTGCATGGATGAAAATACCTGTAGTGGCCATCATACTGACAGCCACTAGAGGTGCATCCGTGGCAATGACGAAATACAACTTGGCACGTGACGCGGAAGACCTGCAGGAAAGCATTGATTCAAGACTGCTAGTTCAGCTACTCTGGCCTTGAATTTGAATTTCCCTTTGAATTCACTTGGAATTCTCGCTTTAGTAAATAACCCCGTATATTTTGTAACAATGCTTTCAAAAAACTGTAATGATTTTTTCCTGCTCCAACAAAACGTTTTGGCTTCAGGAGATCGTTCATATTAAGTTACAATTTAGGAAAGAATTTCTGCTCACATTAAATACATCCTCGTTCATTTTATAATGAAATTTTATAATTAGAGAACAAACATGATTTATGCAATTGAGTATTGGAAATACTTTTTTATTTTTCACTGCTTCATGTAAAAAAAAATATGCAGAAATAATGGGCCGTTCCACCATCCTCTTAGCAGTACAGACATCTGCAAGTAATGATCTAATGGCAATTCATATTTCATCCGACTAGATTTTTTTTAAATTGAATTAAAATGGCAGAGTTTAAAAGAGTCTAGCCTCAACTAAAATCTTAAAGTATAATGATCAACTATTGGATTTTAGTTATTTACACTTCATAATCATAAATCAGTATTTCAAATATAATTTTATAACATGACAGGAGGCTTCGTATTTGCTTAAGTCTCTCTTTACTAGAACTCCACAGCAGCACAGAAAAACAACCAATCAGAAAAAAGTTAGGTACTATAAAACTCCCCTCCCCATGCATCATTTCCTCTTTCTTTGCTGCTCTGCAGACAGTACAGGTCAGAGTACCACTGCCTCCTGCTTCTAGTGGGTGGCTTTGGGATTTATTTTGACTTATTTATGATTTATATTTATATTATTCAGTTATCATATTGTGTATTTATTTTTATATATTTTATATGTATATACTGTATTTAGTTATTTATTATATTATTTTCCTTTTATATATTTTATGTTTATTTCTGTATTTAGTTATTTATTATATATTTTTATAATTATTTTCCTTTTATATATTTAAGGTTTTTAGATTTAGTCATATGTTTCTTGTTTATATACGTATATATACTGTATTTTTATATTTATTATTTATATATTTTACAGTTTGTTTTTTAGTGGCTTTGGGCTTCTGCCCGTTTTTTTCCTCATTGCTCCCCCTGTTTTTGGGGATGTTTCCTTTAGGGGGGTTTCCTGGGGATCCTTTTGGTTTTGCCCCTCTTTCCTTCCCCCCCCCCACTCCCTAGCGCCCTCCTATCAGCCCCCGCGGGCTACGGGCGCTCTGCCCGGGTAGGCAGGAGACTAGCCGTTTGGCTGCCTTCTCTGTCTCCCCGAGCTCCAGTGTGAGCATGCCGGCGCCCGGGGTTACTCGCGGTCAGATGCGAGTACCCGGCGGCCGGGTCAGCTCACACACGTGGCCGCCTCGCCGCGGCCGGCTTCTTTGGAGCCACGTGCAGCCGACCGGCGAGAGGGGGGTGCACCTACTCACATCCCCCCCTCCAGCCGGACCGCAGTGTTCTCCTCTCTGGCATTCTGGCTCTGTAACATTATGCATACAGAGCCAGTCTGCCAGTGAGCTCAAGGATAAGCAGAATTAGTTTTTCTGCTAACCAGTTGGTTTTTGTTTCTATTACAATAGGGGATACCTGCTTATTGCCGAGTAACAAGTGTTATTTGGTGAATAGGCTTATAGTCAGTAGATAAGTGCCTATCCATCTCTGGAGTCAGAGAGGAGACTCCTCTAGCATGCTATGCTCTGTACATGGCATATCTACAAAGCTAAGCAGACCTGGCTATGGCTCAAACTGGTATGGGAGACCAGTCTATGCTGACACTGATTCAATTCCATCAGATTCTGTGACTTGTAGAATTGGACTATTATTTTTGCCCTATTCCTGATGTTATACCATGGGTAATATAACCTTCTGGCAGCATGCTGATGATGCATACTATGGATGTAGAAATCTGACTGGTCTGCATGGCCCATGCACATACCCTATTCCCAGTTACGTATTGCTCACTACGTCACGTTTCTATGGACGCAGTTTTCACTGGAACATTTTCAGTTTATACCTATTACAATTGTGATACCGCTATTGCCTGCTGGGCATTTAGGGACTACTAGTCCCAGTTATATGTTATTAACACAGTATTATGCTGTCTAAAGGGTTAGAGTCTGGGGGCCCTATGTCACAGGATGCTCTGAGGATCTACGATTTGTTGGGAACTCTACCCAACTCAGAGGTCCCCATTACTCATTCAATACCCATTGTAAAGCGCTGCGGAATTGGATTGCGCTATATAAATAACGTATTAATAATAATGTCATAATAATAATACACAACCCAGGATTGGCCTGCTATGTCTGTGCCCCATTGATTGGCCTGCTATGTCTGTGCCCATTAGAACGGCCTGCTATGTCTGTGCCCATTAGAACGGCCTGCTGTGTCTGTGCCCATAAGAACGGCCTGCTGTGTCTGTGCCCATAAGAACGGCCTGCTATGTCTGTGCCCATAAGAACGGCCTGCTATGTCTGTGCCCATAAGAACGGCCTGCTATGTCTGTGCCCATAAGAACGGCCTGCTGTGTCTGTGCCCATAAGAACGGCCTGCTGTGTCTGTGCCCATAAGAACGGCCTGCTGTGTCTGTGCCCATAAGAACGGCCTGCTATGTCTGTGCCCATAAGAACGGCCTGCTATGTCTGTGCCCATAAGAACGGCCTGCTATGTCTGTGCCCATAAGAACGGCCTGCTATGTCTGTGCCCATAAGAACGGCCTGCTATGTCTGTGCCCATAAGAACGGCCTGCTATGTCTGTGCCCATAAGAACGGCCTGCTATGTCTGTGCCTATAAGAACGGCCTGCTATGTCTGTGCCCATAAGAACGGCCTGCTATGTCTGTGCCCATAAGAACGGCTTGCTATGTCTGTGCCCATAAGAACGGCCTGCTATGTCTGTGCCCATTTAAAGGCCTGCTGGGTCGGTGCCTATCTGCATGGCCTGCTATGTCGGTGCCTATCTGCATGGCCTGCTATGTCGGTGCCTATCTGCATGGCCTGGTATGTCGGTGCCTATCTGCATGGCCTGGTATGTCGGTGCCTATCCGTATGGCCTGCTATGTCGGTGCCTATCCGTATGGCCTGCTATGTCGGTGCCTATCCGTATGGCCTGCTATGTCGGTGCCTATCCGTATGGCCTGCTATGTCGGTGCCTATCTGTATGGCCTGCTATGTCGGTGCTTATCTGTATGGCCTGCTATGTCGGTGCCTATCTGTATGGCCTGCTATGTCCGTGCCAATTTGCTTGGCCAACTATCCCGTGTCCATTCGTTTGGCCTGCTGGGCCTGTGCCCTTCTGACGGGCCTACTCTATTGGTGCCGAACCCCTTTTAGGCCGCAGACCTGGGGGAATGTCACTGAGGAAATGCCAGTGCCCACCAGTGACAGGGATATTGGCAGGTGTCCAGACAAGCACCTTCGCCATACTACCCAAGAGGACACCTGTGTACGGCCATCTGAATATGGTGGGTAGGGTGAAGGCCCTAAACCTCATGCCTGAAGGACAGGGTTTCTTATCAGGACCCGGTCATACATCTCCAAAGAGGACTTCGCACAGGCAAGGATCGATGCTCAGACACCTACAGGAGAACGCAGTGTTTTCCTTGTCTTTTACATCTACCTCCGTATCTGCTTCCCGGTATCCTTAGAGGTATCGGTAGTTTTTTCCTGCGTTAGGTTAGCTCCTGGCTCTGTTCAGTGGGGCTTACCTGTCTTACCTTCCGGCCTGCTATTTGCCTTCTATCTGAGATAGAATTTACGTATTTTTCTCTTATCTACGTTATTTTTTCGTTTTTCGGGACTTCTTTTTCCCTTCGCTCGGGTCGTCGAGAGGCCTGACTTGACCTCTTCCGACCTCCCGGGCGCTTGTGGATTGCGGAGAACGTCTCCAGCTTTCCTCAGGCTACCAACGGTCATCCTGGACCCCGCGCGCGCGCACGGGATCCGGACGGTCAGTTGGTAGTTTTCTTTCTCATTGTTGTTTTCCCCTAGATTGCCATCAGCCTTATGCTGATATTAGTATTTTGGTGTACCCTACAATTGGTCACCCTGAGTCTCTTGGGACTCTAGTTTGGACCACAGGAGGGTGCGGCCCTCCGTCATCTCGATCCAGGGATACTTTATTTTCAGGTACAGAGAGCGAACCACTCTCAGATACAGGACCGGACACTGATTTGTTATTAGAGGGCGCAGCCCTCCCTCAACCTCGGCCAGATATTGTGCTGGATACAGAGGACATGTTTGGAGGACACATTCTCATAGTGAGAACCGGTCACGGAGGTAGACTGGACCGTTTGGTTATTAATGGGCGCGGCCCGCTCAGGCTATCAGCCGGACGCTATCATGTTAATCGATCACATATGTAGAGAGCGCGGCTCTCTCATACACTCGACACTCTACAGTGCCGACCATTTGCTCATCACACAAGACATCGATGACTACATAGAGGGGCGTCCCTCCTGCATTCAATTAGATCTGACGTAGGTGCTACTGATTTCGTTATGGAGGACGGCCTGGTCATGCAAGATATACATATTTAGACTGGATCCCTCTATTTTATCTCCGGTAATGGATCGACTAGATCCGGACCTCTGTACCACACGCGAGAAATACCCAAAGAGGTATACAGGGGGAGACTCCCACTTATTTACACACACTCCTGGAGATGGTATGGCTAATGGATGAGCCTCAGGTAGTACGAGAGTACAGGGTTTGGTATATTCTGTACCACATAAGACTGAGAAGTGCTTTCAGTTTTGGATACCCAGACTATTACGAACAAACTGCGCAGACAGTTTCTCTCATATCAAGATGACAGATACGGACACCTTCATGGAGCAGACGGGCACTGCCTTGCTCGGGTAACAAGACTAGAGAAGGCCTACTACCCGGTCTGAAGGTAAACCGTATGCATGGTTCGCATGGCATGACCGGAAACCCCGGTTGTCTTGAGTTCCCCGGTCATTACGATCTTGGGATAAGATGGCAGTACTGCCCCATCTCCTCGGAGCACATACCTGGTGAACAGGGTTCGCAGATGGTGGGCCTTCCATCTATACTCTATATAATCCTCACGGGAGCCGTCTTGTTTTGGATTCGCACTAACCCACTTTTTCAACTACCGTCAAGGAGACCTACGAGTCTCTATGGAGGTACCTGGTGTGCCCCAACTCCTACACAGACACCAAAGTCGGGTCACGTCCTACCGCTGGAGTACGGCTCAGGATGGTAGCAGACTCAGACAGAGCTGCCGACATTCTCTAACAGGACGACACATGTTTCGGACGGCTGAAGCTGGACCCTTCTTCTTTTTTCACTATATCTGCTCTCTGGAGTCGCCTGTCATGAGCGAAGGGACTTTACGCCTTGCCTGCGCAGTGGAGAACGCGGGAATCCAAGCAAAGAAGGGAGGTACCCCTCTATAGGGAGACTTTGACTTCAATTTCAAACTCACATTCCTTGTCCTAGGGTCTACTCCATCCCTTTGAATATCTCTGGGATTCTCTATTCCCAGAATAGTCGACCACCGTTCATCCAAGTTCTGTTCGGAACCCTGAATGGACATCCTTTGGGAGTCTTTTCTCTACCGCAGCCGAGGATTACACAGTCCATTTGGAATATTGGAATCACTTAGGATACGGCTGGTTTGACCACACCCTTGCCTGCATACTAACTTATTCTCGGATGAAACATCTCACCGGGTAGGTCAGGAGGGAACGAAAGATCCTACTCGGTTCTATTGTGAGATTGGTGGTGGACTTAGGCGCATTCCTTGAGATTGGAGATCTACCTGCAAGGCCACATTGCCGGATGACCCTGGCACGATCGGAGGAGCCACCTTACAGATCAAGAGTTGAGACGTGGTGGCAGTTTTGCTTCTTGCGACCCTAAGTCCGCAAATGACCTTCGACTTTTTACAACTACAGGAAAATGGCTGATAGGTCAGATTGCCAGCCCTTGGACCGACTGCTAGGAAACAGGTCGCAACACCACTTACAATGGATCTATCGGCGTAGGGTGTTTTTTTCCGCGTTTGAGATACTTCGTCGGCTGGCATCTTCATTGATCCGTCTTCTGTCGTTTATCGCAGTTGTTAAGTCCAATTGGGATTGCTCTGATATCTCCTGGAATAGGTACCAGCGACACAAACAGCGTTGGATTGGTGAATTGAGCGTTGAAACAGCAAATACGAAGCCTCCTGTCATGTTATAAAATTGTAGATTATGCTAGCTTTAGTGTACCTATAATCTTAATTTTATTAATGACAGGAGGCGAGTATTTCCCACCCATTCTTATCCCTCCCTTGTTCAATGTTAATAGTTTAGATTATCAGGTACGTATGCAACTCTGCTTGTTGTCTCTGCTACCTGTCACTTGTTTCTTATGTCTGTTTTTCATATGTAGGGTTGGGATATCTCATATTAAGGTAAATTTGGTTGTTACACTGGGTGCCTACATGTTTGGTTCGGAGTACATTTCATTGGCTAACCAACCCTTTCGATTCTGTTTTTCTCTCGTTTCAGTTTACAGTCCATCAACACTATCTGGTTTGACAGCTCTTCTCGGATGGCGGACATTGTCATATTCATTGTATCTAGGACTTCGTTTCTTCCCCATTATTTTTTCTGTTTTTTGTTCTGTTTTATCGCAGCTTGAAAGAGGAAATGATGCATGGGGAGGGGAGTTTTATAGTACCTAACTTTTTTCTGATTGGTTGTTTTTCTGTGCTGCTGTGGAGTTCTAGTAAAGAGAGACTTAAGCAAATACTCGCCTCCTGTCATTAATAAAATTAAGATTATAGGTACACTAAAGCTAGCATAATCTACAATTGCGCGCTGTGATCTATTGTACACTAAATGGTGAACTGTCAGAAGTTCAAGGTGAAGTTTAAGTCAAAATAATTGAGCTGAAAATATAGTTGCGAGTATAGCAGTTTGCCTCATTAAGCCTAAAATTTGACATTTACATTAACCCTGGCAGAGTGTTAACAGAACATATTACCTTGTACTTTTACCATAAGGCAAGCTGAAAGTAACTGATACACTCAAGTTGAGACATAATCAAGTTGAGAGATTCTGTCTTTAACATTGAAATAAATATTTTTCTATAGTGAGACATGAGATGTAAGACTAAGCGGAACGTATTTCGTTGTTCTGTTTTAGTTTTAATGGTCAGTAAATGTAAACTTTAAAAGGGAACTCTAGCCAGTGCCCCTTTAAGCAAAACATAATGCACATAGTACACATTGCTATTTGAGTTAATGTTGGCAGGTAGTTTCAGTGGTCTTTATGCTTCTTGTATCTAGCATTAGGAATGCACACGGAAGAAGACAGAACAAGCAGTATCAAACCACATACCTTCACACTGATAGACCAGATGTGAGATTCTAAACTTTATGTACCACAAAGTGCAAGAAAAGGTATGTGTCAATGGAAACATCGTAACTGATGGCATCCTGTCTGCAGAAAGATAGTAGGTACCTAGAGACAAAGACCATAAATAGAGAAATAAATACGAATTCTAACTTCTCCAGAATGAGAATGTGACTCCAGAAGAGTCAGTGCAGGTGAGGTGGATCGCTTAACAGTGATAAGCAGGGGCGTCATTTCTCAGGTCAGAGCCGTCTTTAACACAGGGCAAAAGGGGGAGGGGCATGCTTCCCACAGGCCAAATGCACCCAGTGTAGGCCGCACCGTGAGGGGGCCCATCGGGTGGCCCATGTACTTAGGGACACTCGATGGAAATGCGTCTTCAAGGGCTTGGTCTGTGCTGCAGCACTTTAACGGCATGACTGGGCCCCGCCCCAGAACGTCAGTGCTGGGAGGAAGTAACAGACGATCACTTCCTCCCAGCTAACACCGAGTACCACATGGGAGGAGAAGGAGAGAAGGGGGCAAAGTGGGAGAGCTGACTTCCAACAAGTCACCCTCCTACACCGAGAAGGGAGGAAACAGGAGGGTCTGTAAATTACATACATTGTCTGTATGTGCATCTGTTTGTCTGTATGTGTATCTATGTGTATTTGTATTTAACTGTTTGTGTGTGTATCTGTCTGTGTGTGTGTCTCTGTGTGTATGTTTGTATGTATATGTGTCTCTGTATGTGTATCTATTTGTCTTCATGTGTATTTGTGTGTCTCTGTATTTATCTATTTGTCTGGGTGTGTATCCTGTTTGTCTGTATGTGCCTCTGTGTGTATGTTTGTATGTATCACATGGAGGGTCTGGGGAGGAAATGAGAAACACACTACATGCCACCCCACTCAACCCCCCTCCCCCCACACTCTGTCACTTCCCTTCACCCTGCCACACTTGCATTAACTTCCCAAATCATGTCACACTTACCTCCCCTTGCCTACCACTCTCTTCTCCAACCATGCCATATTCCACCCCTAGCCCTTTTACACTCACTCTGTCACACTCATTGCTCAAACCTGTATCATTCACCCCTCTGGCCCTGTCACACTCACCTTGTCACACTTATCCCTATACCTACCCTGTTACAGTCACACCCACCCCCCGGAGACAGTCATCATACAGACATAGTCATGAAACATAGTTTTGCCAAAAACACAATGCACACAGGCCACAGCGAGCCCCGCAAACATACAACACACTGCACGCAGTTAACCCACACACATACGGCCCCAGACACAAACATACATTTGGTTACAGAGATGTACATTCAAACACAAAGATACTCACTGTCAGACACATACTTTCAGGCACCTACTCAGGTAGACAGTGTCACAAACACACCCTATTTCAAGAGTGTGCGTGACATAGTTGTGGTGGTGGAAGGGTTAAAGTTCACTATTTGTCTGCACTAGACCTGAAATAATGACAAAATCCCCCTTAACACCACCCACACTTAAAAATAATAATATAACTATTACTATTTTAACGCTGCCACCACCAAGACAATTCATAAATGGGGTACCTTGGTCCCCCATGTAAACTTAGAAACATAGAATGTGACGGCAGATAAGAACCATTCGGCCCATCTAGTCTGCCCAATTTTCTAAATACTTGAATTAGTCCCTGGCCTTATCTTATAGTTATACAAAAATATGAATACCGCACTCAATAAATGATGTTAAGTAATAATTAAACCTATGCTCAAATTCATAGTATTTATTGAAAAGCTTATAAGAATAATTCATAAAGTTAATGGTATTTCATCAAAGTAACACATAATTCATCCTATATACACCAACTATGTACAAATATCTATCTAGACACAGTATCCTCCTATGTGTAATGAGTAGTTCAATAAGCTCAAAAAATGAAAAATAATGAAACGAAATGAACAAAAGAGAAAAAGTGAAAAAATATATTTGAAAAAATATAGAAAATCTATATTGAAAAAATGAGAAAAAGAGAAAAAAAGAAGAAAGGAAAAAAATGAAAAAATGAAAAATATGAAACAAAATACAAAAAATGAGAGAAATGGAAAAAATGTAAAAACTATCTTATAGTTAGGATAGCCTTATGCCTATCCCACGCATGCTTAACCCCTTAAGGACACATGACATGTGGGACATGTCATGATTCCCCTTTATTCCAGAAGTTTGGTCCTTAAGGGGTTAAACTATAAATGAGGTGCTGTTGAGTTAATTACTAAGGACAAATATTTTCCAACTTATTTAGGCCCAGATTGGGATTGAACCCATGATCTTTGGTTTACGAGACCAACGCCTTACCACTTGGCCACTGCGCCTTCTTGGTCAAATAGTCATAAAAACCCACTGAATATAACTTAGCACAATATTTAAGGAATTGCAAAAATACTAATTAGTCTCTTCAGGTGACGTGATGCTTTACCAGAAAAAGGCAGAACTTAATAAAGTTAGAAATATATCACGTGATTTTTATTGTATGCTGCTAATAAAGGTTTGAAAAATATCCAGCTGCTGTCCTGCCTATAATATCGTGGTCCTGCATTCTGATATTTTCTGGGCTATTTCAGTGAGAGCAGACTTCTACTGCTCCACTTTTGTGAGTTGATTGGTTTATTTTTTATACCACTACTTCGCTTTTTTGTCAGTTTTACACTATGTTTCTTTTTCTTATCTCCTCCGTTTTACCTCCTGAGTTATACATCTGGCAAGATATGTCCCCCCTTTTTTTAAAAGTTGTCTATGTAAGTACTTTGTATTTTTTGCACTTTATTGTATCACTTGGTCCCTTTGTTAATACACTATATAGTGTATAAAGTTTTCACATTTGCAAAACTTTTTTGTATGAGTATATGCACATCAATGTATGCACTAATCACTTAAAGGCACAGCGCACTTTTTTTCTTTTCTATTGGTATACAGAGTGTTTTCTTGAGCTATTTTACACTTAATTAGTGCTGCTTGCCTTTTATATTTTTTCACTTGTAATTATTCACTAGCGCCTTTAATTACTTGATATTTTTTTGCACTTAGAACTTAATAAAGGAATATTTATTATTAGCAAAAAAAATAGTCACAGTGCATACAAAAATATAGATGACCAACGATGGTGCGACTACACAGCAAAAATCACACACCCACCGTAGCCTACTTTGCACAAATTTACTACTTTGCACAAGCAGAGGACTACACGATTGTACACAATATATGAGTTGGAGACAGGAAATGAGCAAAAATGTATAAAACTGTGAAGATGAAACACAATATGTTTGTAAATAATGAAATGTTGCTGTCTAGAGAACCATATGATATCTGCATACATTTTTGTACCCCACCCCTTCTTTCCTTCTGTACCCCGCCCCCCCCCCCCCCATAAGGTTAATTTGAAAACTCAATAAAACACGAATTTGAAAAAAAAATAGAGATGACGAGCAAATTACTTACACCAACAACAGATAATAACAAAAGGGATAAAATAACAGAAAGTCCTAATCACTTACTCAGCTCTTCTAAGTAAATGCTTCTGCCCCAGGGGGTCTCTTGTAGGAAAGATGGTGACTCACTTAGAATTAGATTCTGGCACTGAGCAAGTACAATGCACCCTTCAGGATCATCATTACTATGCCTCACCCAGAGGTGCAGTTAAGGCGTATCTATAGAGCCACTAAGTGACCACCCCTTGTGTCCAGACCCACATCAATCCAAATGGAAACATTTGGTTCTATCTTCTCTTATGTACCCACCACAGAAATAATAATTGCACCTACAAATGTATTATTTTCCCATTCCATAGACATGTCACACTTATTTGTGACCCGATATAGCAGACATCACAATACCTTCCAAACGTACCAGGAGATGTATTGTAGGAAAAGCAGATAAAAAGGTGCTAGTGATTATTATGTTCAATAGAATACACAATGTCTCTTAAAATGAGTAGTATGTGTTCACATAATACATCAAAACTCTCAAGAGGTATAGCCAGGAAAAGAATGAAAACAAGTGGGGCACATCAACTAAGTAGTGGATTGAAAATAGAAGCTGAAATAATAAAAACAAGATGCTCTAAAAATATTGCATGCAAGTGTGCTCAAATGATAAATATAAACATGATGTAAATGAATAAATATGCAGTTGAAACACAGTCCATAAAAGATATGAGAAAAAAAACAGTCTTTGGAATGTCTATATTGCAACAATGTCTCAACTGTCTGGATAAAGTAACGTAACATAAATTACAAATCATCCAAAACTGATGTATAATATACTCTGCAATATAGAGTATGCAGTCTATGTCCTGTTCTCAAATGGTATATCTTGCTGGAACAGCTGTACAAAAAAAAATATATTAATCACTTATAGGTCAGAGTAATAGATCTAAAGTGGCTGGATCTTCACTGTAATCTGAAAAATAAATGGGGAAGCCATAGTGCTCTCTGTAAAACAATTGGTTTATTTGAAAAGAATAAAAACACTCATAGAAATTCAAATAAAAAATTGTGGCTGCAGGATATGGAGACACGTTGGTTAGATGGAGTCCCCCTCTGGCCGACTGAGAGGAGGTAATCTGCCGAGATTGGTGTTGCTGATCTTGGCGTGCGTTCCAATTAGTCCCAAGCCTGCATTCTACTCCAACACGAAAAAGACTGCTTTTTTTCTCATATCTTTTATGGACTGTGTTTCAACTGCATATTTATTCATTTACATCATGTTTATATTTATCATTTGAGCACACTTGAATGCAATATTTTTAGAGCATCTTGTTTTTATTATTTCAGTTTCTATTATCAATCCACTACTTAGTTAATGTGCCCAACTTGTTTTCAGCCTAAGGCAGCACTTTTCCTGGCTATACCTCTTGAGAGTTTTGATGTATTATGTGAACACTTACTACTCATTTTAAGAGACATTGTGTATTCTATTGAACATAATAATCACTACTACCTTATTATTATTGAACATAATAATCACTAGTACCTTTTTATCTGCTTTTCCTACAATATATCTCTTGGAACGTTTAGGATTTATCTAAATTCTGTCTTTTACTTGGTTCATTTATAGCTACTATTGCTTAGCTATACCAGTTGAGATATTTTGTGGATTTGCACGCCTCCTTATTCTTGTATCCTACCAATTGCGTAGGGAGTTACCCAAACATTTAGTCTCTATTCTGTTATAATTTTTTCCACTCTATTAGGTCAGTTTTTTTCTGTCCACCTATCACAATACCTATGCCTATACCTATGGTTAAGTTATGCCAGTCATGTTTGGGCTTGTTTAGAAGATGGCGCTTGTCACATTCCAAATATAATAAAAAGGAGGCTTAATTTTTTTATTCTGTGGGTAAATATTAATGTTTTTTTCTTTTTGATATGATACTGGAACAAGGCTAATGGCCATTAACATATCAAAGAAATTGATTTAACAATTAAGAGGTACAGGCCACATGCTTTAAACCAGATCTTCAGGCTTTTCAAGAGTGTAATCTCACACCTTGCATGGTCTTTGATTAACCACATAATGTCTTTTTCTTTTCACAGTCCTATGCAATTTACATTACCCCTTCTGTCATCTTACCTCTGTGGGAGTCCCAGCTTCAAAAGGAATTAAGGCTATAAACCTTCCATGCAATCAAATTAACCCCTTTTGACATTGACAATACCACCTGTACAAGGCAGGCAGATTATATATGCACTACACAAATTACATTACAAAGGACAATATTCCATAGTGCAATTATGAATTATGCACCCTTTCCATGACAGACAGTGCCAGACATACTTAGAAAAACACATAGGCCAATACACGTTGTGACTGCACGTTTGTATGGGGGAGAGGGGAGAAGCAAGCAGGTAAGTTAAACATCATCCAGGAAGAGAAGTTTTATCAGTAAGGGAACGGATAGAGGACCCGTTGTCACGACAGTGACCCCTTCTCGCAGAGTGTAACCTAACTATAGAACGTATACCGGACCTTAGAATGGCCGGACTCACGTTAGAGTAGTCAAATGGGATAGCCAGAGGTCAAGGAATAACAGAAGACGGGATAACGATAAGCAAGCCAAAGTACAGGGAACCAGAGAGTAGAGTAGTCGAATAGAGAAGCCAAAAGTCAAATACCAGGGTAGAATACAAATATCACAGAAAGTAGCACTAGGGGAACCAGGCGAGGGGCGTGAACATCAGAAGCGTTCACCCACGAACGATCCTCAGGACCATAACCCTTCCAGTCTAAAAGGTATTGAAGTTTACCCCTAGAAAAACGAGAACCCAAAATAGACCTCACTTCATATTCGTTTTGTCCCTCCACAACTTCAGGAAGAGGAGGAGAGGTACTACGAGTAAACCGATTACAAATTAATGGCTTGAGAAGTGAGACATGAAACGAATTCGGTATTTTCATATTAGAGGGTAAACGAAGACTGTAACAAACAGGGTTGACACGTTTGAGAACCTGAAACGGGCCAATGAATCTGGGAGCAAATTTCATAGATGGGACCTTAAGTTTAATGTTTCGGGTACTTAACCACACTTTATCCCCGACCATGAACGTGGGGGCAGGTCTCCGATGCCTGTCCATTTAGCTTTGTACACACTAGCCCTTTGAGTCAAGATTTGTTTAACCCCTAGCCAAGTCTCCCTCATATTCCGGACAGTGTCATCCACACTTGGCAGTCCCGTAGAAGGGACGGAACTTGGTAGAGTAGTAGGGTTAAACCCATAATTGATAAAAAAAGGGGCTGTGTAAAGTGGATTCATGGACATGATGGTTGTGAGCAAATTCTGCCCATGGTAACAACTCCACCCAGTCATCTTGATGAACCGAAGTGAAACAGCGGATGTATTGTTCCAGGCATTCATTCATCCTTTCCGTAAGGAGAGGGGAGGAGGCAGGTTGTTAAGCACTTTGTATCTATTTAACTTAATTAAGCTATATTTATGTCAGGATCCCGCGGGCGGCTGCGAGGGGAGGCTGCAGTCCGCTCGCGGCACTCACCCTCCAGCCGTCCGCGGGTCCTTTCCCGGCATACGCTCGCTGGGCGGCATCCTCTCAGTCTCGGATGCCGCCCGCGTCCTCCTCTCCGTCCCCCAGCGGCAGCATGCATGAGGCTGAACGCTGGGGGACCGCCCACTATTATACACGCCGCGGTCAGCCACCTGACCCGGCGTTAAAGACACAGTATGACAATCACAGTGGGAGACATAGCTATCTCCCACGTGTGATTGTTAATTCTGATTGGAAGTTATCCAATCAGAATTAACCACAGGGTTTAAATACATACCTTTCCTGTTCCTCCCTGCCCTGTTGTGGTCTTTGCTTTATAGTATTGATTCTGAACGTGTGATTTCTGGTTACGTACTCTCTGGCTTGTTATACTGACTTTGTGACTTTCTCCTACCCTTTGACCTCGGCTTGTTTCTCGTTATTCTGTTTTCTGGTTCCCCTTACTCGGCTTGTCTCCTGACTATTCTGTGTGTGCTTAGCCCGGCCACTCTAAGGACCGGTACTGCACACTTTCTGTGTGTGTGTCTGTGTTAGCGTGTTGGGTTCCCCGAATCGTGACAATTTAACTGTGGAAGCCCGTTTGTTTTGCAATTTTTAGGTATTTCTACTAAATTGTTTAATATTGGAATGTGATGGACAATACCTGTAACAAGCAGCTTCTGGATCAGTGACTACCTAAGGACATTTGGGTACATATTCTATAGTAGCTTTATACCCACAGTACATTGGACAATTTTAAAGTTTAAAAGTTTAAAAGTCTTTTTTCATTTATCAGTTATATGTTTTTTAATAAATGTTTTCTAAAAGGTTTATATATAATTTGTTAAACATACATATGTTATGTTTTCCTTTGTTTTTTTAACATCGTTCAGGCTCTTTGACCTATTCCGGACACTAATATCATTACCGAAATAGGCCCTAATTAATTTATTAATATCAATGGCAAATAATTTTTTAATTTATTTTTTCTTTTTGATCTTTTTTCTTTTTTTTTTTAACTGGTGGGGAGCTTCCACTACCAAAAGTTATCCAGATAATTTGGATATTTTTTTCTGGCACGGCCATATTGCCATAACTCTTTGTTTATTAAAAAGATCCAGGTGCAGTTCTTCAGTTACCCATCTTCTATAAATGGCCTATTTTTTTTTATTAGCAGAGCTATTTCCAAAGCACTATGATTCATGCCTGAAAAAGACATTGGATTAGCCAGAACAAATATAGATTCTTGTAATACCATCTGACCACAATGCTATACCAGGTTATTTTTAATTTCTGAGCTGAGATGAGCACAATCATTGTCTGCTTTTTTTTGTACCATGGAAGGAGTAACAGTTCGGCACTGGGTAGAAACCCCAGCACGCTATCAAGAAAGGTTTGCAGCAAATGACCTTGATGAATGTGCTCTAGAACATTCACTATATGCACTTCCAGGTCCCCAATTCAATGGAAAATGTTCCAGAAATGAAGAAAAACTGGAGGAAAAACATACAACCGAAGAAGACAAACACTTTAAAGTTATGATGGATGTGGTGCAATTCCGTCCAGAAGATATAATTATCCAGATTTTCGAAGGATGGCTCATAATCAAGGGTGAACATCAACACAGGATGGATGAACATGGCTTCATTTCACGGAGCTTTACAAGAACCTATAAGTTACCATATGGAATTGAGACAAAGGACTTGTCTGCTATCTTCTGTCATGACGGTATCTTGGTTGTTGAGATGCATACATGAGTAAGAAATAACTACTAAGAAATGGTCTGTCTGCTTTTAATTAAGTAGCTTGAAGGATACATGGAAAAATGATAAGGAAAAAAATAAGAATGATAAACCAAATATTCAAGAGTTGCTTTGGTTGATGAAGTGAAGTGATTTGATTGATTTTGACGTTTGAAGAAGACTGCAAAGTCTCAGAACAATATGTTTTTTTTTAGTTTTACATGAAAGAAAGATGTGTTAAATTTTGCTTAGTGATTCTGACACTAAATACTCATACTCTCATATTGCTTACAATAAATGCTTTCAGGATGGAAAACCATCTGCAATAATACATTAAATAAATCGTATACTGAAAACCTTAGTTATGTGAGTATTATGGAAAATTATTCGCCATATATACATTAAATATTGTATGCTGAAAATGGTATATGTGTTTTTATTGAGCCAAGGGTGAGTTATAGTGTAATGCAGTGTTTCTCAACATTTTACAGAAAAGCTCCCCTGCAGGTCTAAAAAAGTATTTGTGCCCCTGACTCAAGAAAGTAATTTCTATTGAGTTAATTTCCAAATGAAACTTGTAGACACTGATATTTAAGTTAATCCCATATTGAGGAACAAGTCTGATTAAAGGTACTAAAGAATACTTTTAAAATAAATGACATAATGTGAATATTGTGTATGTAAGAAGGTGTGTATACCACATACAATATCATAGTTATAGCTGTTGTTTCTATCCCTCTTTATTGATGGCATAAAATACCATTTAAGTAATTTAAAGATTTTGGCAACATACAAGATCCAGTGCACTCTTACTAAACAGCTGCTTCAAAGCTCACAAAATGTGATATATATTATTTTTAAAATATCTATTTTAGGCATAAATAATGGGGCGGGGGGGGGGGGGGGGTTAGTTACAGTATATGACAGTGGTTTCCAAACCATTCCTCAAGGGATGCCTACCAGTCCAGGATTTAGGGATTAGTCAGTTGTGTCAAGACTTTTTTTTTCGTTTCTAAAAACACCTTAGACACAGCTGGGTAATCCCTAAATCCTGGCAGGAGTGCCTAAAGGACTGGTGTGGAAACCATTAGTATAAGATTATACATACCTTAAAAACATTGTCCGCATCTGCCCCTTTCTTACGCTACTAAGGAGCTTATCCATGCTCTAGTACAGTGGTTCCCAAACCAGTCCTCATGACCCACCAACAATCCAGGATTTATGTATTTCCCTGTTTTATTCCAATGGGGATACTAACAAAACCTGCACTGTTGGTGGGTCTTGAGGACTGGTTTGGAAAACGCTGCTCTAGTAATCTCTTGCATTGACTATTGTATCTCTCTCCTAATTCCCAGAAGTCGTACTGCCCCGCTAAGGTCTGTAATGAATGCTGCCGCTAGACTGATTTTCCTCTCCTGTCTCCTCTCACACCTCTCCCCTCTGTCAGTTCTTACATTGGCTTTATGTATCCTATAGGAGTCAATTCAAAGTGCTAATCCGCTTAGTGCAGAGACATTCACCACCATTTCTTCTGTAAAAGATGAAGTCACACTCCCTGGTTTTCCCCCTTTCCTTTACCTGGCACAGCCCTGAAGAGCACCTTCACTCCAACCCACCTGGTAACCGAGCCTCGTATGGAAAGGCGCGAGTCTCCTATTGGTCATTCTGACTAAGACTTTAACCTGCTGGTGATTCAATAATGTGAGTGTGACAATAGCGTTCTTTTGAACGAAGCAGGTGGAACACTACCAGGGGATATAAGACATGTGGGCGCTATGTGTGTCATTTCCTATGTTGCGGGAACCAAAGAAAAGAAAGTTACCTGCACTCTCTCCTTAATCCCTATGTATATTTAGACAAATAGAGGTAATTTAGTTGCTCCAATGGCCATTGGAGGGAATGCCCGCCTGCCAACATCAAGGCAGAGGGGGGACGGGGGCAGTATTATGGAGGCAGGCATGGGCGTAAGAACTCCCACAAATCTATCTGAGGGAAAGCATTTTTACTCGCCGGCCGCCGGGTATATTCTTATTCAGTAAACTGGGAGTTGTTTTGTAATGTTAAATGTTAAGTGTGTGTGTGTGAAATTTCTCACAACAAAAAAATATGCAAAAGGAACTGTTCTTTATTTATCAGGTCACATAAATTAACCAAAAGTTAACCAAGTTTTGTGATTGACTGAGTCAGCCAAAGGCTTCCTGATTCAAGCCTCAATCTGCAGTGGACGTAGTGAAAACCAAAACAAAAGAAAAGGTTCCTTACCTGAAAGAGATGAAATGAAATGAGAGGGACCACACGATTGGGTGTCCAACCAGTCCAGTGTCCATGCAGACAGGAGCAGATTGAAAAGGAGACTGAGAGATGGTTCATTTGTCCATATAATCTGATGGCTACCTTCGTCCTTCACAGGCTTTTTCTATGTGTATGCAGCATGGACGTTCAGCATCTCCATGCTGTACATGGAAATGCAGAACGCTCCTCATTGATTGAGGAGATGCTGATTGGCGCAGGGTGGCATTTTGCCACGCATGTGCAATAGCCTTCCAGTGCTTTCCATGGGAAGGCGAAGCAGGATGAGCCGCAGGGATACCGGTGCTGAAAATAAGGGCAAGACAACTATTTTTACAACTATACTGTCAACAATACATGTTTGTATTCCTGACAGTATAGTGTTCCTTTCAGCAAACTAAAGAACATTCTGGTCACTTTAACAACTGGATCTAAATGAAGATGTTATGGCACCAGGAGGCCCCTGGGCGCTGTCTTTACTTTAACCCCTTAAGGACACATGACATGTGTGACATGTCATGATTCCCTTTTATTCCAGAAGTTTGGTCCTTAATGGGTTAAGGGGTTGAACTGCTCTCAAATGGTTTAATACCAAAGGCGTTTCAGGAAGCACAGATTGCAGGTGAGCAGGGGTGTCATTGATTGGCTAGAGAGGTCACCTGAGGCTCTAAGCCAATCAGTAACGCTTTCCCATACCCAACCTGCGGCGCCATTACACAGCGGCCCTCTGACCTTTCTGAAACTCAGTTTCAGAAGCTGGATCCTGCTGGGGGACCTAAAGATCTAGGATAGGTTTTAACTCATTAAGTTAATAGAGTGCCTGGGGGCCTACTGGCACGACATCAACTTAATTTAAATTGTTATGGTGAACAGTGTTCCTTTAACCCCTTAAGGACACATGACGTGTGTGACATGTCATGATTCCCTTTTATTCCAGAAGTTTGGTCCTTAAGGGGTTAAAATCAACCAATATGTCTACATCTCACATAATCAAAAAAGTAAATACATTGATAGTTTTGTTTTTTTTATTTTACCTGGGATGATGAGAGGGTCCAAAGTCTTCCTGTCAAGTACCAAAGCCTCAGCCCAGTGTCCATGAAGTGGAGGGATCACTTGTCGTCCACGTTGCTCTTTCTGTTCCAATCTCCTTTTCTTTGCCTTCTTCTGACACAGTCTTTTCCTCCTTGACTCCTTCTCTCCCCTTCTTTTCTTCGGGTCTCCAATCTTTTCCGTTTGCTCTCCTTCTGCTCTGCTCTCCTTCTGCTATCCCCTCCTTTTCTTTTGCTCTTCTTCTGCTTTCCCCTCCAGAAGGTTAGAGTGCAGAAGGAGGACCCAGGGGGTATTAGTAGCGCCTGCACCGCAGTAATGCAGAAGCAACATGAAAACAGGGTTCCATGCCCCCAGTTAATTTTGGCATATATCGTTTTACAGAGGCAGCAAAACAATATATGCCAAATTAAACTGGGGGGATTTCTCCATTACCTGTCCCCCCGCATTATTTGCTGGGGGGAATGCGTCTCCCTCATTCCCCCTGGTTCCTACCCCCATTGAGACAGGGGCTGTAGAGCGGGGCAGGGGCTGTATGTAGTGTGCACAGCATCTCATTGAAAATGCAAGGCCCAAAATTGACTGCATCACTTTTGTCTGCATAAACCAAATCAAAGTAGAGATACTCCTGTGTAAATTTACATTTTTTTTTTTTTATGTGGTTGCTTTTTTCTTTTCTATCTTGTATAGTGGTAAACTTTTTTTCATTTCTTTTAAAGAACAAAAGTATTTACATTGCATTACCTGCATAGGTCACCAATGTTAAAAAAATGTTCATTAGGCTTTCAAAGCTCTAACAAATGTTTTATGGACTCGCTTAAGCAGCAGTCCAGACAAAAATTATGAACTATTGATTTAGAATTGTTTTTTTAAATACAAGGAAGAAAAAAAATTGCACATGATGTATATGTGCTTTACTCAAGCATACCCTGTTGTTTACCAAGCGTATGGCTTTATAAAGAAAAAACAGGGAAAAAAAGCAGAAAAAAAACATCTAAAAGGTATGGCCCCCCCCAGCCCACCCAAGGCTTACCTTGGTCCAGGGAGGGTGGATCCTACCCCTGGTGGTCAGGTGGGACCAGACAGGAGCTGGAGGCAGGAGATTCACAAGACCGCTGGGGAGTCTGAGAGCAGTGGAGGTCGGCTGACTTCACTGCCAGTTTCCTGCTCTGTGCTGGCTGCAGAAAGAGCGAGGTGAGTTAAAAAATCTGAGTCCCCAGCCAGTCAGGGGATTCAGATTTTTGCGCCCTATGGCGGCTGCCTGTGCCGCCTTATGGACGCATCAGCCCTGTCTACCAACATAGAATGCCTGTCCTTTTTTGAACTATTTATAATGTAATTTTCCACAGAAATACACTAGGTGTCACTGCATAGTAAAGAAAATGTGTTTGCCTTTATGTAAACACTGAGAGATATGTTGGTTATTTTGCATCTTACTTACCATTTGACTGACGTTTGACTTGCTGGGCTTTACCCATGTGACCCCATGTTCTCAACCCCTGACCCAATGATATGTGATGCCCACTTCAACACCAAACTCCTACAGATTGACATATTTTGCAAAAAAGCAATCACTTTAACCCCTTAAGGACACATGACATGTGTGACATGTCATGATTCCCTTTTATTCCAGAAGTTTGGTCCTTAAGGGGTTAAAGAAGCTTGATTTCACCCCTAAATGCTGTTAAGTAAGGAGAACCCTAGATGACAAGACAATGTGCAGACCTGTCTTTTGAAGGTGTTTGAAATCTGTCAGCCAAATAGAAATTCAAAAAGGGATTAAAAAATCTTGACAGAGCAAATAAAACATGTCTAAGAGGTCTGTACCTAGGCAATGATGGTACTTGGTAGCTACCATTAGCTCTTCTGTGCTTAGCAACACAGCGCAGGGCTAGCTCACTGGATGAGAATGTCGGGCAGGCGGATACATAGTGAGCATCATCATGGGGTTTGATGGAGCAGAGGCCAGTGGATAAGGATCGGGTAGGATTTGCAGCAGATGTGCGAGCCGTAGGTGAGGTGCAGGGCAGACCACGCTGTTTGATCAGCGGGAAGCGTAGCGAGGCATTTTGCGGCAGGAATTTTGGGGTATAAAGGCGCCTAAATTCATTTACCTCAACTTGTGCCAGACAATTAGAAAGGTTAGCTGCTCTAAAGTATATTTGAGCTGCACCGTTCCCACCCCCTCCTTCATTTATAACTTTATGTCATGATCTTCTAATGGGATATAAGTCACACTCCTGGGCATCACAGGAGGGTAGATTGGTTTATTTGGTTTTAATATATATGGTTCCTGGCATTAGGGGGCAGAGCCTGGAAAGGGTTAATGGTTTATTTTGGTTTTGGTCAAAAGTTATGGTTAATCAAAATAAACAACTGAATGAAGGAGTTGTTTGGTGTTTTATTATATTACGTATCATTAAAGAATGCAACATTCAAACCCCATGTCAATTGACTGCTTTCAGCTAACTAGCTAAGCCCTGCACTGCACTTACTGAGCTGTAGTAGAGGCGGGGAGAGGCGCCCATCAGACCCCAGGTAAGAAGTAAGCCTTTTCTAAAATTGTTTGACTACTTACAATGAGGGGTGCCAGGGCTTTTCTGGCACATAACCACTACGGCACGTGAAGTCTCTTCCCGGTTTCCTACAACTACGCTGACATGGTAACCCAGACGACAGTGACATTGGATCCACATAAATACTCAACATATGCACTACCATTATATTCACTAGAACACACATACATACACACACATATAGTGAGATGGCTTATCAATGTGTTGTGTTCTTAAAGTGGTGCAAATATGTAAAAGGGAAGAAGTCCCCAATGAAAAAGTGCATGCTGGTTTCGCTGGTTACCATGTTGATTACTCCCATGGAGAACGTAACGTAAATACACAATAACATACATACATATATACATAGTGACCTTGCACACTCACCTACAGAGAAATACCAATTTATGCATACAGGAAATCTGACACACACCCATACATAAATTATACACATGAATAAACACTGACCCCACATACAAACACACCAGCATAAAAACACAGTCATTTCACACACTGGAAAACCAATCTATATACATGCTGACATTTTACACATACAGAAAGGGACAGTGAAATCCAGATACACCTTGACACTGCGATATACAGTGCAGTGAGAAACAATAACATACATTTACACTACTTCTACACCTAAACCCCCCACATGCACCAACAGTGCACAATCTATAGAAATGGTTCTGTTTATTCATCCATCTAAAGACATTATTATCACACTTTGCTAACCTGGCACGGTGTGTGTGTCAGTGATAGACTGTATGTCTTACTATTCATCATTAATATTAGCAGGTATTCACTAAAGTGAGAACCCAAAATTGAATTTCCAATTTAAGGTAAAAGCAGCCGAACTGGAAACATTTTCCAATTCAGCTTTGCTTTCAGCTCGGCTACTCTGGCCTGGAATGAGACATTCTCTCCGAATTCTCCGTTTAGTGAGCAGCCCTGTGACTGACGGCTCCTGCAGGCGGTGACCCCATCCTGTCTGTCGGTGCTCGGTCTGGGGGTGGGAGGAGGAGGAGGCCGTCCCGGGCTGGCAGAGGAGTTGGAGGCCGTCCCGGGGAGGAGCCAGGGCTGCGGCCAGGGCTGGCTGTGTGCTCTCCCCAGCCCAGATTAGATGATCGCGGAGGCAGCGGCGGGTCGTGCTGCTCCCCGGGTGTCGCCATGTCGCTGCGGGCCCGCGCCCTCTATGACTTCCGAGCGGAGAACCCGGGGGAGGTGTCCCTGCGGGAGGCCGAGGTGCTCAGCCTGTGCAGCGAGCAGGACATCGAGGGCTGGCTGGAGGGGGTGAACAGCCGTGGGGAGCGCGGTCTGTTCCCGGCTTCCTACGTGGAGGTGATCCGCAGCGAGCCGGCTTCCCCCCCTCCGCCGCCGCCGCCGCCCCCCCCGGCCCCGGACTCCCGCTACTCCAACCTGCCGACCGGGGGGTACTCCCCGCCGCAGCCCTCCGCCCAGGCTCCTCCCCAGCTGGCCTTCTCCTTCCCCGCGGGAGCCGCGCAGCCCCGGCCGAGCGCCCTCCACTACCAGCAGAGCCAGCCCAGCGACGACGACTGGGACGACGAGTGGGATGACAGCAGCTCCACGGCGGCCGACGAGCCCGGGGGTACTCCGACTCCCGGTTACTATGGCGGCGGCGGTTTCCATGACTACGACGGGTCCAGCTCCCGCTACCGAATGTCCACCCGCTCCGAGCTGCCCCCGGGCTCCTACTCCACCACCGCCTCCTCGTCCTCCGCCTCCCAGGCCGCCAAGGGCTCGGCCACCGTCAGCCGCAACCTCAACCGCTTCTCCGCCTTCGTCAAGACCGGCGGCGAGGCGTTCGTGCTGGGCGAGGCGGCCGGGTTCGTGCGGGATGGCGACAAGCTGTGCGTGGTGCAGGGCCCGCACGGGCCGGAGTGGCAGGAGAACCCGTACCCGTTCGGCTGCTCCATCGACGAGCCCACCAAGCAGACCAAGTTCAAGGGGATGAAGAGCTACATCTCGTACCGGCTGCTCCCCAGCCACACCGGCCTGCAGGTCTACCGCCGGTACAAGCACTTCGACTGGCTCTACACCCGCCTGCTGGAGAAGTTCCCGGTCATATCGGTACCCCGCATCCCTGAGAAACAGGCCACCGGCCGCTTCGAGGAGGACTTCATCTCCAAGCGGAGGAAGGGTCTGATCTGGTGGATGGACCACATGTGCAGCCACCCGGTGCTCTCACGGTGCGACGCCTTCCAGCACTTCCTGACCTGCACCGACGAGAAGGCCTGGAAACAGGGCAAGAGGAAATGCGAGAAGGATGACATGGTTGGAGCCAACTTCTTCCTCACCCTCAGCACCCCACCAGGGGCCCCAGTGCTGGACCCCCACGATGTGGAAGGCAAGCTGGACTCATTCAAGGCGTTCGCCAAGAGGATGGATGAGGGAGTCCTTCAGCTCAACCAGACAGCCGGAGAGTTTGCCCGAAAACAAGCTTCAGGTTTCAAGAAGGAGTACCAGAAGGTGGGCATGGCCTTCAAAGGCTTGGGACAAGCTTTCGAGATAGACCAGCAGCCCTTCTCGGTGGGATTCAACCGGGCTATGGCCTTCACTGGGGATGCCTATGATGCTATTGGGGAAATGTTTGCAGAGCAGCCTCGACAGGACCTGGATCCCATCATGGACCTGCTGGCAGTCTACCAGGGCCACCTGGCCAACTTCCCAGACATCATCCACGTCCAGAGAGGTAACCACACAAAGGGGGTGCTCTGGTGTATTGGGGGTTGCTGTCACTGAGATGCAGGATACTAAGGCCACAGAGTATGACGGTTTCCCATAAATTAGATTGACATATGTGCATTAATAATACATTACAACATTCCATTATTGTAACAATGGAATATTGTGGACCCTGGATGTAATTACTTGGGAAGACCCCATGTATGTAGGAGGTGAAAGGCAGACAAATGTGTAGAAAACACTTTGACTCAATTAGATTAATTCTTACTCAATATGTAACTGTAAAACCACAAATCCTCTAGCAATCGTTTGATAATTTTATGCCATTATAATAGAAGAAAACTTTTTCATTGTTTCATATTTCATGTTGGTAACAAAACAAGCTTGATCCTTGTGTTTGAAATAGCAATACCTATTTGTAATGCCTTCTAACATAATAGTTTAAGATTATGTCAGAGATCACTCAGTTGGGGAGGGGGTTTCACAGTGACACCATTCTGAACTTTGCATTAGAAATGGAGCATAATATCCAGTCTATTCTAGTCAATTCTTCTGGCAGTCTTAACGTCTTATTGCTATGTGTTTGTCGGAACACCTGATATTGAACTATTCAGAATAGGTATTCGAAGAAATTAGGTATTCCATAAGATATATGTATAAAAATCAGTGCTTTCTATTTTGTGGGCTAGTATCTCCTTAAAACTACAAATGTCTTGGAACAATGCTTTGAAACTTTTATGCCATTGCCTTGGTCTAAGTATTTGAATAAAAAAAAAAAATATTATGGCACTGCTTACACACATCATACAAACTACATAATAATCTCTAATAGTTTTGTCAGCAGCTGTGCACATGCAATCCTATAAGTTTCTTTCATTCATTCATTCATTGGTACACTTGGGGATACTGATTTTGCCTTTTTCCCATAGGCCAACACTGGGCAGGGGTGTATGTAGTGTGCACAGCATCTCATTGAAAATGCATGTCCCAATGTTGACTTCATCACTTTTGTCTGCATAAACCAAATCAAAGTAGAGATACTCCTTTCTAAATTTACATTTTTATGTGGTTGCTTTTTTTTTTCTATCAAGTAGTGGTTAACTTTTTTCATTTCTTTCAAAGAACAAAAGTATTTACATTGCATTACCTGCATAGGCCACCAATGTTAACAAATGTTCATTAGGCTTTCAAAGCTCTAACAAATGTTTTATGGACTCGCTTAAGCAAAAATTATGAACCATTGATTCAGAGATTTTTTGTTCTTTAAATACAAGGAAGAAAAAAATTGCACATGATGATGTATATATGCTTTACTCAAGCATACCCTGTTCCTTACCAAACGTATGGTGGCAAAACATTTTAACCTATTAATTGGAAAGAAGTGTGTATTAAATAAGGAAATGATACAGGAAATTAATTCTATATTTTATTTTAAGGGATGTTCTCAATTTTGACTTTCCTTGTTGGCAATTTTACATTGCGAAATCTCCAGTGACTCACTGTACAAAGCTTTCTTGAGTTGCAATACTTAAAGTATAATATCTCGAAAGCTTACAATGTATAACATCCCAGCACACTGAAGACATTTTGCCAAACCTTAGCACCCTAGATATTAATGTGCCTTTCACGTGATACTCAGCCTGCCAATTGTTTTTGGCTTGCTGAACATGATGGGAAATGTATTTTTCAAACATCTGGGATGCTGGAGTGATTCATCACCATTGTAAAGTGAGCATATGAGGTGTCAAGTATTCAGAATGAAGTACAAAGAGCTGAGAGATTTATGAAAGTGTCTTATTCTGAAAAGTGGTACAAAGTTAAAAGTGGAATCACCAGTGGAATGTGATTTTGGTTTCCGTGGTGATAACACCGCTTTTCTTATACTTTAATAAATCTCTTCCAATGCGACTTCTAGGTAATACATTGCATGCTAGTATTATCCAATCATTTGTTTACTGCAGAAATAAGACGTTTTTCTTGGTAAACTCTGGACACACTTTCTTGAAATAAGCAATCTGGCTTTTTCTTTTTTCAGTAGGGGCTTGTGAGAGATTCAGCACTTGGTCGTAGTTTTGGTTATGGGAAAACCTGAATTATTGATTTTTCTCAACTTTTATTGGCTTACATATTAAATAGTTGAAGAGAGCACACCATGTACGCAAACATATAATAAAGGATCTGTACTGTTGTGGATGAAAACTGATGGGGGCATTTCCAGAATAAATTAACAAGTAATAAATGGTGAAACAGATCAATTTTTTTTTTTAAAAAAGTGCTATCTTATTAAACATTGCAGTTTTAGAAATTAAAACATCTATTTCTAAAGTTGTAGTGTTTATGTTGTAGTCTAGATTTAGAGTAGTCACCCCCCTCCCCCATCAAAACCATAAATAAATGTTAACTCAAATCAAGACTTTCCTTCCGGGAGATTTACTTTAGTGTTGCTAAAGTGCTTTAGTTTGGAGTGTTCCTTTAAACTACACAAAGTACATCACGTTAAATGGTATACTGCCACCACACATTGAAATTATGTAATATTTATATTCACCTTCAATGTGTGATTATAAATATTATCTATGTTCAGGTTATTCTGGTGTCAAGTTATTTGTATTTTACTTATTTATGCTTTGGGTGTAATATAATAAATTACTACTCCTTGTAATTAAATGAGATGCAAAGACTGTAGTGTAATGGAGAATCATAATCAAGCAGGTTTGTGTTACAATGGAAAAAATATTAATTTGTGTGTGCATGTATTCATCAAATCTTATTTTAATTTTTAACTTTATTTGGGCTAACCTCTTCATCAAATCATGAGGCAATACTGAAACTCCAATTATGCTGTAAGCCAATGTTTAATCTATTTATGGAGCACTTTTCTACCCCAAGGGGATGTCAAGCACTTAGCTAAAACTTCATGACCTGCTGACATAGCTGTATCATACGAAGGAGTGCAGTATGGATGCCATATGGAATGGTCTATAAGCCAAAGGGTAGTTTATCTTCTGTGACTGACAATTCTATATGAAAATGTCTTGACATTGCCTTGTCTATTTCAGAATATGGTATTTTAGTTAAATAAAAAATGTGATCATTTAACGCTGCAAAATGGTCTTGTGATGCTGAGATTTCTTCTGTGACAAGCGGGCGATGCGGTCAAAACGCGGCGGAAACATGAAAACGTAGATCCTTCTAGCCTTGTGTTCGTGGTTCAGAGTGGTAGTGTAGTAAATATGTTTTAGCACACATTGGGTCTCTTAATACTACCTGAGCTCTGTATGAATGCTACAACCTTACCCAAAGTATTGTTGTTGTCCACAATTATATTTTTATGGCCACATTCCACCTTATGGCTACCTATGTCTGGATAATGTGTTTTGTCACAAAGCACATGTCCTCTCGAACTGATTTCACTATATTCAAATGAGCTCAGCAGTGACCTGATCACTATCCAGTAGGGCATTGGGATATAATGACATGGGAGATTTGTAGCATGAATGTACAGCTGACATTTGCAACAATGAATTGATGCTGTCATGGCAACCTGGATCTTAATTTCTAAGTAAGGAAATAAAACTAATATTTTTTTTTCATTTTCCGCACCCCCCCCCCCCCCCCGCCCCAAAACCTCGAAATTGTTCAAATAACACTATAGCTTTAGAAAAACATGTTTGTATTCCTTAAGTTATAGTGTATCTTAAATACGTTTCAGTACGTAGTCCTTCACAGTACTAATAGAAATGTTCAAAAATTAGTTTTAGGTGATTAGTCAGAAAATGTTTTTTCTTTGCAGTCATCAAATAAATCAAACCAAGTCAGAATCCTCTGAATTTAGCAGGAACTGTTAGTTTAGCATGACTTGTGTTGATGTTGATAACTTCTAATGACATGGTTTAGCATTAATTCCAAAATGCTTTCCCTTTGACTCCAACTCCAACAACTTTAATTTGCCAACCACAATTGTTAATCTCACTGATTTGTAATTTCAGGGTAGAGATTTTGTTCCTTTGTTAATTATGGGCACCATGTCATTTTCTCCAATCCTCTGATATGATTCCTGCAAAAAAATAAATCCTGTATAATGCGAAACATTGGGAGCTTAGATTAGAAATAGCAAAACCAAAGTACTAGTGATTATATACCACCTGGCCCTTGGGCTTTATCAACTTTATTTACTCGATTGCCCATGGCACTTTGCTGTCACCCCCATCTGCAGTACTGTAAGCAGGACACTTTGTTCCAATGATTGTCCTGCTTACTTAGCTTTTGGCTCTCCATCTATCCCCACAGTTTTACATCATGTAGGCCATTCCATTTTGGAATAGAATATTTAGTTTAAAGGAACACTATAGGGTCTGGAACCCCTGAGTGTTAAAACCCCTGATCTGCCTGCTTGGATGACATCATCATAAGTGGTGTTATGAACCAATCACAATGCTTTCAGATAGGAAAACATTACCTATGGTAATGTTTACCTATTACCTGACCATTTTGTGATTTATCCCCCGCCTCCCTTTCAAAACTAGTAAGAAAAGAAAAAAAAAAAGCAGCTTTAAAGCGTACCTGTGCTGATCTCCACACCCCGTCCAAAGTCATCCCTGCACTTCAAATGAAGAAGCCTTTGATTTGAATGTTTTGCAGGCTTAGAGTGCAGTGAGGAGAGTGAGGAATTTAATTCAATGGAAGGAGGTGGGAGCTTCTCCTTGCTGCCTACATAGGAGAGCTCATTACATCTGTTGCTAGCGCACAGTGTGTGCTTGTCAAGAAGGCAGATCAGGGGCAAAGCCAGCACAAGCCAAACACAGCCCTGGCCAATCGGCAAATCTTCATATAAATGCATTAAATCCATGCATCTCTATGAGGCTTGTTCAGCGTCTCCATGCTGGTGCACACTGTGCAGCACTGACCCAGGAAGCACCTCTAGCAGCCATAGAGGCCAGTGGATGTATCCCTAGGCTGTAATGTAAACATTGCATTTTCCCAGGGTTTACTGCAAAAAGCATTAAGGGAATGATTACACTCACCAGAACAAATCCAATAAGCTGTAGTTGTTCTGGTGACTATAGTGTCCCTTTAACACATTGATTGACCGCATATACCCTAATTGGTCTTTAAAGGATTGATCCTCCCTCGGCTACCATTTGTCACCCATCTTTCTATGGGTTCCTTAAATGGATTATATTCTGCCACAATTATACTCCCTTCATTCATAAAGTCAGGACATTCTCTGATGGCACTAACCTATATTATGACATATACCTATTTCTTCCAGACATTCTGACCCTGTATGAACCTAATATCTTGTTCTACTCTACACTATGTCCAAACTCTTAAATTCTTTTGACCCTTTATTTATTTTGGGAACCTGTCTCTCTGTATAGATTCACTTGACAAGAGTTCTGTGATGACACACAGCACAGTTTATAAGCCCGAGTCATTTGATTCTGGGCTATACAGAACTTATATACATTTGGGGAAATTAACTATGTATGCAATTAAATTTTTTCATATCAACCTCTTTAATACTGGGGTATGCTGTATCAATAGTCATTTGCACTTCAGCAACTTACTTGGTACCTTTCAACTGATATTAATAGTGTAATACTATTTTTTCTGCACTGGTCCATGTTTGTCCAGTAGGTTATAATACCCTGATTCCTACCTATTTCCATATACAGCAATTACAATTAATTTAGAACTAATAAGATCCTCTTTACATTTTGTAATTGACTTTGTATAAATAATGTTTGGATCGTTCCCCAGTATTGAATACTATCGTTGTTATTTCTTGTAAATGAGACATCATCATTGCATTACTATATTGTATCCAGCATTGGCTTCCCCACTATACATTTATTCTCCCAGTTACACGGGTTTCAATATGGGTCTGAACGATATGGAAGGGGTTAACCGGCACATCCGTTCGCCCCTCCCACCAACCAATCAATTTGTTTGGCGCCCTATTTAAATCGAACACACGAGGGCATCATCCACCCCTTGAAATGCCGCTCACAGACGAAACGCGTGTCGGGGCTTTCTTCCGTGTAGCTCTTTGCAAGTTGTGCCACATGATTTAGCTAGACTTAGATATTGGAGCACTAGTTAATTCCTTAGAATCGATTTTGGTTCTTCAGTCTTAGACTTCTCGTAGGTCTGGGATTCGGCAATTGAAGTTATAGACCAGCGTTCTTGGATAGTTAGACGCTATTATCTAGTAAACTCAGTATCTCTAGGACTTTTATTATTTTTGGGATGTTCTAGCTTAGCCACTTGCAACTATCTGACGAATTTCTAGGCTGTAGCAGGGATTCTTTGCCAAGCCAGCTACACTTTCATTGTCAGCCCAGGCTAGTTCAGCTATTTGCTCTGACAGGGCTATATATATTTCTTGCTGTTTCTATCACATACATTTTAACTGTCCTGGGCTACTATCTTACACCTATTCTGTCTCTACTCCTTTTTTGCTCTTGGCATATCGCTGAGGTCTGTTAATATTTTATGTAGCTAATTGTTAGCCAGTTTTTCTATACGATTTTATAGTCAGACCTAGCATTTACCTTTTTATAGTTCTGTCTATGTATCATTATATTTGATACTTTGTACAGATATATATATATATATATATATATATATATTTCTACATTTTTTTTTCTCCTTTCCCTTCAACCACTTGGATACTCTGTGTAGATGACCTATGGTTAGACACATTGTAATCTTGCACCATCTTACAGTTCAGTAATATTGGGCTTGTTTGCACCCAGGAAAGGTGATACTTAACAGTTAGGTAGGGACACTACTAAGTGTATAGTGATTCATAACTTCCCATTTTCCTCCCCCTCTCCGATTTTTTTTTTTTTTTTTTTTTTTTTTATGTGATGTTCGTCTTGAGCTAGGTATCTCTCCAGCTCTTTTTATATTTTGAATCCATTAACCCCTTAATGACACAACTTCTGGAATAAAAGGGAATCATGACGGAATATATCCGTCGTCTGTCCTTAAGGGGTTAAAAGTAAATTTTTATCATACTTTGTGGTCACTGGACAGTCCAGTTTTTTTGTTTATCATTTTGTTCTATGGGTTAACCCCTATTATCTCTGTCCAGTTATTTATTGCTTCATCCCATTTTCTGTATTCATATTCTGCCACATCACTAGTTGTAGCTAAACTCTGGTCAGTGAGCAGCAAAGCAATTTTAAGATGTTCACACTGTCTCAGTGTTGCAATTTGCTTCTCCAGATCTCAAATCTGAACTTCCAGGAAAGCCATTCACCCACACTTTATGCAGAAGTAATACTTCTAAAACGCCTACAAAGTTTGCAGTGCTGTACAATAGGTGGACTAACAGACTAGTATTTGCAATAGGACAAGTTAGACACATCGGAACTAAGAGTGTAGAATATAATTGTGTAAAACAAAATTTACCTGCTTTTCTCGAACTCCTGTTTAAAATATTCTACCTTGCAATACACCTTGAGTAAGCTATTGTGATCAAGCTCTTTTTAAATAGGTACTTGGTTAGAAAGAGTGCACAGAGAAAAAGAAAAGGTATAAACCATTACTTATGGGAAATTGTCAGCAGCACTATAGAAAGTATATAATATGTGTCGTCCACTTCCTGGTCTGTTTAGAGCGTATTGCAAATCCTATTTAGACTGCAGTTTTGCAGTTTCTACTGTGAACGTTTAAAAATGTTTTATATTAATTGAGAGTGACTTGCAAGCTCTGTTTACGTTGAGGTTTAACAGCGGCAACATTTGATAGGTCCTTATTGAAAGGTGAACAAACCGTATTGCAAAGGTTTTTTTTCTTTTATTGTATTCTAAATGTTTACCTATTACTTAACCATTTTGTGATTTATCCCCCGCCTCCCCTTCAAAACTAGTAAAAAACAAACAAAAAAAACAGCTTTAAAGCTTACCTGTGCTGATCTCCACACCCCGTCCAAAGTCATCCCTGCACTTCAAATGAAGAAGCCTTTGATTTGAATGTTTTGCAGGCTTAGAGTGCAGTGAGGAATGTAATTCAATGGAAGGAGGTGGGAGCTTCTCCTTGCTGCCTACATAGGAGAGCTCATTACATGTGTTGCTAGCGCACCGTATGTGCCGACGACAGACGTAAATTTTGCACCAAAGTGACATTTGTCATTCTGAATAGGGCTTGGGGCTGCCAAAGTCATGTGCCCAGGGGTGTAACTTGCCCCCAGCACACCTGCAAATCTCTCTGAATTTGAAGCGCTTGATGCAGAAATGTTGCATGTATAGACTCCTACCACTATAACCAATTCAAATCACTAAAGTGGTGATGGTGGATGGAGTAACACTTTAACGGACCCCTGAATCTACTTCCATAATAACTTTAAGCAAAGGTTCAGACAGTTGATAGATCTTCCTATTTCCATAATTCATTGGGTCAACCCATTTCAAAAAGGAGATATTATACCATCTCAAGACAAGCGTTTAGTGCTTCAGCTACTGATGTCTGGGATTTGTTTAAATCTCGCAACCACAAGATGGATTTGTGGAGGAATCAACTCAGCCTTCTGTTTATAGATAGAGTGATAACCATTCATTTGGTACCTAAGGCTTTTTGGAACAAGGAGTTTTTAAGTTTGGTATATACTTCATGGTAGAAAAGTTGTGATCAATCTGGATCTGCCTGAAAAGGGTGATCTTTGGGAGAACTTTTATGACTGCCCTATGTGTGGAAGTATCCTTTCTGTCAGAGAGACCGTAGAATTTAGTCTGTAATACAGTAGACCGTCTGTGACCAGATTGTCTTCAAAATGCATAGAAATTGTACAGGACATTAAAGAAGCTGTAAAACACCAAAGCCACTAGAGTTTTTTTTTTTTTTTTTTGTGTGACTATTTTGCTAAGAAGTTGAGGGCATTGATTGACTGCATGTGTCAGTTGATGTTTTCAGCCATAAATGGTCATCCAAATTTGGCGGGAAATTACTTTGCTATTCTGGGAGGGAGGGACTGGGGTTCAGTGCTGTGGAGATCCCAAAGTTGCTCAGGTAGTTTGACACAGAAATACAACATAGCACCTGCAGTCTCCTAGCACCATACCCACTACAACTTAGTGTGCCCTTTTATAAAGGTCTAAAAATCACCATAGAAACCAGTAGAATAATGAAAAGTCATTCGTTTGTTTCTGTGCTGTTTGCAAACATTAAAATACTTCGATTTTAATTTATTGAATCTATAAATCTGCCACTGGTTTCTTATGACAAACTCCATTAAATATAATTCATTAGAGGAATATGTAAATTGAAAATAGTGGTTTAAATTGTGCATTACAGTTTGAGAAACCCTGTCTTACTTATGTCTGCATCCTGGTGATGGCTGAATTGTGCAATTTTAAAAATAATTCTGACACATGCAAATTACTTTTTAGTTTGCGTAATTGCAGCTCATAGCTATTGTTTGATGATCTGTTAATGACTTTGCAGTTTCTTTGTCTTTGTGGAAAAGCTGTGCTTTTTATGCAGCTTTGATTGGAGCCAGAATTGTCCAGCATGAGTCCTGTTTCTAAACAGACGGATAAAGGTTTCTAGTGCAACACTAACGGACTACAAAATACTCAGACAGGACACGATTCATACAAGCCAATTATTACATAGAGAATAGAGGAACAGTGACAAATGACACAGGATGGACCTTGAACTATCTGACAGCCTATCAGAGCAGTTCATAAAATAAAAACCTAATAAAACAAAACCTATTGCTGCAATTAAAACAAGAGACTTAAAATTGTTATAAAGAACACATGCTGATAACATTCCTTTGACCTCTACAAAGTAATAAAATAAAATGTTGTTGTTCCTTGTCCCCCGTGTTTGATATATTTGTATTTAATGTATACAAGGAATGGACTACTCAGTCTTCTAAAAATCATTAAATTGTGGGGAGGACAGATATTTAACTGTTTTAGTAGAATATATGTAGAAATAACTGGACATTGCTATTTACTTTAAAGGGTTAATCCAACTCTTTATTGTAGTATGAAATATTGCCATTAATTACTAGGTCCCCCACTGTTATAGGTTTAAAAAAGGGGGGGGGGGGGGAGGTAAAAACGTTTGTGCGATCCAGTGCCTGGCAAAGCTTCCTTGGTTACTTTCCACGCCCTGTGTGACTTCACTCCTTTCCTTTAAGGTCCAATCATATGCTTCTCATATAGAACCCCTCGGAGCATGCGTGCACCTTGAGCCAGGGAGGTGAGGTAGAAGGGGTGGACACGAGGGAAGGAGGAACAAATAAAATAATTGTCAATAGGAGGTGGGGAGGCGACAATTTAGCTTCCCCCTTGCAGGCAAACGCCCAACTTAGTCGCCAGAGTGCAATTGCCTTTTTTGCGCAGAGTTAATATTGGGCCTGCTGCCTAAGTCATGGTTACCTTTGATGTAACTAGCCCCCAGCAAGTGAAAATATCTCTGTATGTGCAGCATTTTAAGCAAAAAGTCTTAACATACAAATCAAGATCATTATGACCACTTCTTTTTTTTTTTTTTTTTATTTTAAATTCTTTATTTTTGTGTGCAAGTAATAACAATGCATCTTACACTGCCACGACAGCATATGCAAGCATAGTTCTGACATAGTTGTACATTTACATGACAGTTTGGTTTCTGCACATTTTTAAGTGATAAAGATAGACAGGCTATTATAACACGTTTGCTGCAGGTCTTGACCATTTCTAGCATTCAGCGTTGCACAAAGAAAAGAGGTAATAGGTGTGACCTGCATAAAGTAATGATTAGCACTCTATTTAAACATTGCTGTAGCAGTGACATTTAAATTAAAGTATCAGAGACACTGGAGCATGAGTCTGGCGTTTAAACTTGAGATGCAGTGACATGCTGCTATCACATGAAAAAGGATACCAAGTTATACCAAAGAGTTAACATTAGTCTGGGTCTGTACCCCAGGATCATATTAACAAAAAACATGCCAGGGCTGATTAGCTAAATTAAGTAGCACATATCATGATATCTGGAAAGTTTACGCAGCTTAAAACATCTAAAGCAGATCATGCTAGTGACATCAATACTGAGGGCAAGTTTCGCTTGTCTGAAATGTCCACCCCATGCTAGCCCAATATCAGCCGGTTGATGGTCCGTAGTGGCTTGTCGGGCGGCCCGTCCGTATGCTGTGCAGTCTGCCAAGATGGGACAGAGGGCATGTTGACTCCGGTAGCAGGCATACTTCCATTCGATATTGGTTTATTGAGGCAGTATTCCCTCTGTGGGGGAGCACTGTCCCCTTGTTTTCCGTCTCAGACGATGGGAGAGTCCCTGTATGGTGACTTTAGGGTGTTTGGCTGTTCGTTTCTGCCCTCCCATAGGAGGTGAAGCGGCACGGCAGGGTAAACCAGGGACTGGTAGTGATGTCCCGTTTTGGGGATCATTACCCTCCAGGACTTCTCGTATGTGCGGGCTTTTGGCGTTAAATCCTTGGAGCCGTGTCATGCAGGGTGCGGCATCATGAGGGGAAGGTATGTCCTGTTGCTTTCGCGCCCGGGCTATTTGCCATGCGGTCTCCGCCATCTTGGGAGCCGGTGCTCGTTGGTGTCGTGGCGCTCCGCGGGATCACAGGGTGGAGGGCCGGGATCACCCCCGCCGGCCTGGGGGGGGGGACAGGGCCGGACCCCCTAGCTTCCCGGTTCAGCCGCTCCGCTGGTGGGCAGGATAGCTGGGCAGCGGCCGTCCACCCCACTCACCGCCCGAGCGGTCCCCATCTTCCTTGACGTGGATCGCCCCACCGAGGGACTAGAACCTCGCGGCAAGCCTCTCCTCGGGACCAGGGCTGCTGCTTGCACCGGTGTTAAGCTTTTAGTCGTCGGGTTATAGTTTTGTAGGCTTATTAAGGGCTTAAAGTTTGTAAATTTTCAGGAGCTCTTCTCCTGTGCGTCCGTTCAGCACGGCGGCCGGCCCCGCCCCCCATGACCACTTCTAAAAACAGACGTAGACATGGTGGTTTGCGTAACTCTAGTAGTTAAAAACTATATAGAACAATGAGAATTCAGCCACTTCTTCAAAATCGTTTGCCAGACATATGTATAGGGTGGAGTGAACACAAGTTCATTCATCATCCTCCTATATATAGATATCCAGGGAAATATAAAATTAAGTGTTACTCACAACAAAATGAATGCGTTGCTTCCCTGACTTCACTGATCTTAACTTAAAAAAAAAAAGTTACTCCACAGAAAGTCTGCTTGCCATGCAACATTCAGGCCTAGGTAGTAGCATAGTAATTGCATTTTTTAGCCCTGTTTGAAACCTATGCAGTTAGTGCCAAATATCACTTAAACCTTGGAGCCAAATGTAAATTTTGAGATGTATATGTGAATGGTGAAAAGTTAATCATACAAAAATAACGCCAATGATTGGATTTCTCAAACATTACTCTAATCTGTGAGGCCGTAATTGGCTAATGTATTTGGATCCCCAAGTTGGTTGGTGGGATTTACACTCCTAGGTAAGCAGATGTCACCTTTTTATTATCCTTTTCCTAGTAGTAATATTTAAGATAAACAATATACACCGTATAGATAGCCCCTCGGACCCGGACTCCTCAAGTCCAAAACCCTTACCACGTAGCCCCGGCCAGAAATATGAGGGGTAATGGGAAGGCACGAGTGACCCAGCGGGAGGGGAAGGAGGACGCGACTCGTATGGGGAGAAGAGGCAGTAGACACCATACTATAAGATGCACTACACAAAAAGCCAGGTTACAAGACCCCCCCTAAGCAGCTTAGTATATATCCCAGATGAGTATGTAAATGAGGTGGAGCGGGAACAAGGAAGGCAAAGCGAGACATATAAGACATACAGCCGTCACATGCATACAGACGGCTAGGCTACAACTAGGATTACAACAGTAGTGTTCATCTACGCGCAAATACCAGAATAGCCCCTAGCAGCGACGGGATATAAGGTATAGAAAACTGACAGCCTAAAGCAGCCACACTATGACTCAAGAAAAACTTGACAGCTTTACCCGCTCACCCACAACCAGGTATCGACTCCCAAACTGACCTTAAGACGCTCAAACCTAAGAAATTATTATTTTCGCATGTTTAAACCATTACTTTAATATACTGACCTATTATGTACGAACGCAGCAGCCTGCATAACAAAGACAACTGTTCACAAAACCACGAGTAGCCGTTTATTACTAACCAATATCTGTAATACAGTATGAGTTGTATCGACTAGATACCATTCTAAAATGTGCAATTTAAACCTATGACATGACATTGTATGCCTTGAACAGCCAGCAGCTGCTGTCGCGGCACTGTGGGCATGTATGTTAACCTTATTGCACTTTCAAAATAAAGAATTAAAAAAAAAAAAAAGATAAGCAATATAGTGCCCCTTTAATGTTGTGTACATTACTGTAACTATTGCCATAAAAATACCCTTTTTCAGGCTGCACTTGTCTATTTGTTTATTTTTTTTCTACTTGTTTATCAGGTTTGTCAGGAGTGTGAAACCTGTATGCAATTAAGAGCCTATGTGTTGATTTATTTATTTTTATTGGTTTTGTGCCCAGGCATTGTAACAAAAGCTCAGGAGGACATTATAAACATCATATGTTGCATTTAGAATCTCCAAATATTTTATAATCTGCTAACCCACTTGACGGTTATTCACAAACTGGTCATTTGAAATTAATACAGCTAAGTTGGAAATCAAAATATCTGTGGAGACTTTAGGCAGGGATAGGCAACTTTCCAGGTGTTGTGGACTACACGTCCCTTCATGCTAGCAAAGCATCAAGGGAGATGTATTCCACGATTTCTGGAGTGCCTAAGGTTCCCTACCCCTGCTTAAGGGTATGTTGGTTTAGAATTTGCAATTCTCTAGTTTATTTCCAGTTTCATGCTTGTAAGAAATCCTGCATGCATGCAATTGTAACTATTTTGTTAATATATAATTATAGAATGTTTTACACTGTAATGATGCAATTCTAGTATAGTCGTGAAATAAAAAAAAAATAGATTCATAAAGAAAAAAGGCTGGCATCAAACTCTAACAGAGAATGTTTAGTTGTGAGTAGATTATACGAAAAGTGAAACCTTTATATATCTAGCATACAGCTGCTATATGAAGCTGTAAGTGTGATTGGTGGCAGTGATGTATTAATTATATTGTGTATAAGACAATTACAGATAAGAAGGCACTTTTAATTGGTGTACAAATAATGAGGCAGCTGTGTTTGTACATCACATGGCGATGATTACTTTTCAGCACGGCCTTCTTCACCTCTTGTTCATATTCTGTATGTCAGTTACTTGTTGCCAAAACCTCCTTTTCTATCATTTCAAAGACCTGTCATATAAACAATAGTACTAGGATTCAGTAACTATCACTATGAATTTACAGTTTAAAAAACAAGATATACACGAAACAAAGTAGCTTATCTTAGTCAGAAGATTTTCACTAAGGCCTTGTTGGCCAAGAAAAGTTATCATTGTGTAAATATACCTCTAAATCTGCATCCTTTTTACCCTATTCCCTTTTATATAACAATACGTACATTTGTGTAGTAGCTGCAGGCTGGGCAAGCCCTCCTATCAGCCTCCGAGAGAATTCAAGGCACCGCGTCCTATCCATTATTCACCATGGGTTTTTGTGGTTCACCATTAGGAATTGACTTAAGATAACTTGTCATGTTTTATCTCATTTGGTGTTTGTGTTTTTTTTTTTTTTTTTTTTTATTGCAATACAAAGCCAACTGTATTAGAATAACCTCTATCTTCAAGGGAAACTATAGTCACCAAAACAACTTTAACTTAATCAGTTTTGGTATATAGATCATGCCCCTGCAGCCTCACTGCTCAATCCTCTGCCATTTAGGAGTTAAATAACTTTGTTAATGAACCCTAGTCACACCTCCCTGCATGTGACTTGCACAACCTTCCTAAACACTTTCTGTAAAGAGTCATCTAAAGTTTATCCTTCCTTTATTGCAAGTTCTGTTTAAATTAGATTTTCTTATCCCCTGCTATGTTAATAGCTTGCTAGACCCTGCAAGAGCCTTCTGTATGTGATTAAAGTTCAATTTACAGAGCAGGAGATTAAATTGTTTAAGGTAAATTAAATCTGATTGAAAGTGAAACCAGTTTTTTTTTTCCATGCAGGCTGTGTCAATCCTAGCCAGGGGAGGTGTGGCTAGTGCTGCATAAACAGAAACAAAGTGAATTAACTCCTAAAGGGTAGTGAATTGAGCAGTAAAACCTGAGGCATGATCTATACGCGAAATCTGCTTCATTCAGCTAAAGTTGTTTAGGTGACTATAGTGTTTCTTTCATGTTCACTGCTGTGCTTTGCCCCTCCCTTTAGCTGACAAATGTCTCCGCAGAGGGGCTGTGAATTATAATTCCTATTACCCTCCTTAACTGTAAAAAGAAACACCCCCCCCCCCCCTCCCCCACATTTCTAGATCACTGCAGTGAAAATCGTCATAATCTTAGGTACTCCCTATGCACCCAAGGTTTCAAATGTTGGGCTACGTTTTTACATGTATTAATTGGCTTAGCTATAGTCAGCATCAGTCATATTGTGCACGTTTATGCTCTGGTATGTCTCTGGTTAAAATTGTAATGCCAACAACTTGAAGAACTGCGTTCTAGATATTTTTCCTCAGTGATGTGATTTTATTTATTTTTTTCTGATTTTTTTTTTTTTCTTTTTTTTTTTTTCACCCTGTTCTACTCAGTGGCAGCTCTTTGCAGCAGCATAGGACAAGTAGGCAGATGCCTAACGGGACACAAGTATATTGTTAAATTGTTTGACTACTCACTCTGGGAGTAAGCGCGTTCCTGGCACTATAACTATTACAGCAGGTTGTAGTGGTTATAGTGCTTGGCATGTTTCTTTAAGTTCTGATCCACTTGACCGATGCCAATCGAGTGTCCAAATTTGGTATTAGAACACTCGATTGAGGTTAGTCTGAGGAGTGAACCAGGCCAGGTTTACAGCTTGATTATTCTGGCAAGCTCCCTCTTGGTATCTTTAGTGACAATAGTAACAAATTCACATTAAAGGATCACTATAGTGTCAGGAAAACAAATCGGTTCTCCTGACACTATAGTACCCTGAGGGTGCCCCCACCCTCAGGGCTCCCCTCCTGTGGTGCTGAAGGGGTTAAAACCCCTTAAGTTACTCATCTTATTCCACCGCCGGGCTCCCTTACCTCTCCTCCCCTGCTAACGTCCGCTCCCTCGTCCCCCGTCTTTTTCAATGCTTTCCTATGGATGCTCTGCGTGATGGAGGCATAATATGCCTCCAGCGTTGCAGATGCGCCTCTAGTGGCTGTCCGGAAGACAGCCACTAGAGGCTGGCATAACCACAAATGTAAACATACCAGTTTCTCTGAAACTGCTATTTTTGCATCTGAAGGGTTACAACCTGAGGGACCTGGCACCCAGACCACTTCATTGAGCTGAAGTGGTCTGGGTGACTATAGTGTCCCTTTAATTGCATGTCTCTATACTTTACTGCTGGTTCTTGCAGAGTTAAGTTAATAATTTTCATCATTATGGCTTTTAAGGTTTTTGATAGAATGGTTTAATATATTCATATAAAAGCTTTAGTTTTTATATGCTTAATGAAGTAGTTTTGCTGCAGAGACCCTGTCCTGTTTGTGCAGAAATGTAAAGCATGGCAGTTTCTCTGAAATGGTAATGTTCCTTTTTAGTCATAACTACACATCTAGAGCTGGACAGAGTGACAGCCAGTAAAGTCATTTCCTAGTGAAGTTTTTACATAATTGAAAGTTTTCTCATTCTGCGTCATTGAGCCCAGCAGGATGCCGATAAACCCTGGGAATGCTTCTTACAGACAAGCTTTGGTTTTAGTGCTTCTCTATGCAAAGTGCTTTGGTACATGCACTTGACTGTTTGTGACTACACAATAGAGCAGGGGTAGGCAACCTACGGCACTAGTGCCATGCACGGCACTCGAGGTGTCTTTCCACGGCACTCAAGGCTGCTAGAGCCAAACAGGGTCTGGCCTATCAGGAGTCTCAGTGAAACTTCAGATATCTGCTAATACAAAGAGGTAGTGAAGGACAATCCTCAATTTATGTATTGCAGCACTAAGAGGAAGTGATCTCAGATCACTTCCTCCCAGCACTTGTGAATGGGAATCCACACTGTAGTAGAGCAGCCCACAGATGTTGCAGCTCCTGTCCTTGACCTGTACCTGCCCAGGCTGGTCCCCACTGGAACCCAGGGAAGCCACCCACACTGCTAGATATACACAGACCTGCAGAATAAGCCTCCCCTCATACAAATAATATGAACAGCCCACACACAAACATACACACAATCCCCACAAACGCAACACCACTAACAATCTACATACATGCACACAATCCCACATGCAGCCTCTCACGTGCAAAACCCCAAACAGCCCCCATACACTACACACAATGTGACATATCCATCTACACACAATTCCACAAGCAGCCCTCATACACAGCCCACATTCATATGTATCATGCACGATACCATAAACTACTAATGAACATATACAATATAATAGCTCATATACGCACAAATACAACGATACAAAGCAATTACAGTATAAATAACACAGGCAGAATACGGCAGCACACACACCTCAATTTAAAAAAATAGGATCGGCAGGGCCGTTTGAAGGAATTTGGGGGCCCCACGCAAAATGGACATGGTACCCCCCCCTCGCACGCAAAGCCTACAGGAACCACAGCCACCGCATAGCCATACAGTTTAAGTTCACCCACACTTTATATAAATAAAGTTTTACAGTGCAAATACTGCTGTGGCATATAATGTGCATAAAACTTGAACATTTTCAACAATTGAAAATTCCATGTGTTCTCCTCATCTCCCCTTCTCCTCACCCCCTCCCTGTGTTCTCCTCACCCCCCCTCCCTGTGTTCTCCTCATCTCCCCTTCTCCTCACCCCCCTCCCTGTGTTCTCCTCATCTCCCCTTCTCCTCACCCCCCTCCCTGTGTTATCCTCATCTCCCCTTCTCCTCACCCCCTCCCTGTGTTCTCCTCACCCCCCCTCCCTGTGTTCTCCTCATCTCCCCTTCTCCTCACCCCCCTCCCTGTGTTCTCCTCATCTCCCCTTCTCCTCACCCCCTTCCCTGTGTTCTCCTCATCTCCCCTTCTCCTCACCCCCCTCCCTGTGTTATCCTCATCTCCCCTTCTCCTCACCCCCTCCCTGTGTTCTCCTCATCTCCCCTTCTCCTCACCCCCCTCCCTGTGTTATCCTCATCTCCCCTTCTCCTCACCCCCTTCCCTGTGTTATCCTCATCTCCCCTTCTCCTCACCCCCTCCCTGTGTTCTCCTCACCCCCCCTCCCTGTGTTCTCCTCATCTCCCCTTCTCCTCACCCCCCTCCCTGTGTTCTCCTCATCTCCCCTTCTCCTCACCCCCCTCCCTGTGTTATCCTCATCTCCCCTTCTCCTCACCCCCTCCCTGTGTTCTCCTCACCCCCCCTCCCTGTGTTCTCCTCATCTCCCCTTCTCCTCACCCCCCTCCCTGTGTTCTCCTCATCTCCCCTTCTCCTCACCCCCCTCCCTGTGTTATCCTCATCTCCCCTTCTCCTCACCCCCTCCCTGTGTTCTCCTCACCCCCCCTCCCTGTGTTCTCCTCATCTCCCCTTCTCCTCACCCCCCTCCCTGTGTTCTCCTCATCTCCCCTTCTCCTCACCCCCTTCCCTGTGTTCTCCTCATCTCCCCTTCTCCTCACCCCCCTCCCTGTGTTATCCTCATCTCCCCTTCTCCTCACCCCCTCCCTGTGTTCTCCTCATCTCCCCTTCTCCTCACCCCCCTCCCTGTGTTATCCTCATCTCCCCTTCTCCTCACCCCCTTCCCTGTGTTCTCCTCATCTCCCCTTCTCCTCACCCCCCTCCCTGTGTTCTCCTCATCTCCCCTTCTCCTCACCCCCCTCCCTGTGTTCTCCTCATCTCCCCTTCTCCTCACCCCCCTCCCTGTGTTCTCCTCATCTCCCCTTCTCCTCACCCCCTCCCTGTGTTCTCCTCATCTCCCCTACTCCTCATCCCCTCCCTGTGTTCTCCTCATCTCCCCTTCTCCTCACCCCCCTCCCTGTGTTCTCCTCATCTCCCCTTCTCCTCACCCCCCCTCCCTGTGTTCTCCTCATCTCCCCTTCTCCTCACCCCCCTCCCTGTGTTCTCCTCATCTCCCCTTCTCCTCACCCCCCTCCCTGTGTTCTCCTCATCTCCCCTTCTCCTCACCCCCCTCCCTGTGTTATCCTCATCTCCCCTTCTCCTCACCCCCTCCCTGTGTTCTCCTCACCCCCCCTCCCTGTGTTCTCCTCATCTCCCCTTCTCCTCACCCCCCCTCCCTGTGTTCTCCTCATCTCCCCTTCTCCTCACCCCCTTCCCTGTGTTCTCCTCATCTCCCCTTCTCCTCACCCCCCTCCCTGTGTTATCCTCATCTCCCCTTCTCCTCACCCCCTCCCTGTGTTCTCCTCATCTCCCCTTCTCCTCACCCCCCTCCCTGTGTTATCCTCATCTCCCCTTCTCCTCACCCCCTCCCTGTGTTCTCCTCATCTCCCCTTCTCCTCACCCCCCTCCCTGTGTTATCCTCATCTCCCCTTCTCCTCACCCCCTTCCCTGTGTTCTCCTCATCTCCCCTTCTCCTCACCCCCCTCCCTGTGTTCTCCTCATCTCCCCTTCTCCTCACCCCCCTCCCTGTGTTCTCCTCATCTCCCCTTCTCCTCACCCCCCTCCCTGTGTTATCCTCATCTCCCCTTCTCCTCACCCCCTCCCTGTGTTCTCCTCATCTCCCCTTCTCCTCACCCCCCTCCCTGTGTTATCCTCATCTCCCCTTCTCCTCACCCCCTTCCCTGTGTTCTCCTCATCTCCCCTTCTCCTCACCCCCCTCCCTGTGTTCTCCTCATCTCCCCTTCTCCTCACCCCCCTCCCTGTGTTCTCCTCATCTCCCCTTCTCCTCACCCCCCTCCCTGTGTTCTCCTCATCTCCCCTTCTCCTCACCCCCTCCCTGTGTTCTCCTCATCTCCCCTACTCCTCATCCCCTCCCTGTGTTCTCCTCATCTCCCCTTCTCCTCACCCCCCTCCCTGTGTTCTCCTCATCTCCCCTTCTCCTCACCCCCTCCCTGTGTTCTCCTCATCTCCCCTTCTCCTCACCCCCCCTCCCTGTGTTCTCCTCATCTCCCCTTCTCCTCACCCCCTCCCTGTGTTCTCTTCATCTCCCCTTCTCCTCACCCCCCTGACTGTGTTCTCCTCCTAACCCCCTCCCTGTATTCCCCTCACCCCCCTCCCTGTGTTCTCCTCATCTCCCCTTCTCCTCACCCCCTCCCTGTGTTCTCCTAATCTCCCCTTCTCCTGACCCCCTCCCTGTGTTCTCTTAATCTCCCCTTCTCCTCACCATCCCCCTCCCTGTGTTCTCCTAATCTCCCCTTCTCCTCACCTCCCCCCTCCCTGTGTTCTCCTAATCTCCCCTTCTCCTCACCTCCCCCTCCCTGTGTTCTCCTCATCTCCTCACCCCCCCCGTGTTCTTCTTACTCCTCCCCCCTCAGTGTTCTTCTTGCTTCTGCCCCGTGTTCTTCTTACTCTTCCCCCCTCCCTATGTTCTTCTTACTACTCCCCCCTATGTCCTTCTTACTCCCCTCCCACCCTCCCTGTGTCCTTCTTATTCCCCTCCCTGTGTCCTTCTTATTCCCCTCCCTGTGTCCTTCTTATTCCCCTCCCCCTGTGTCCTTCTTATTCCCCTCCCCCTGTGTCCTTCTTATTCCCCTCCCCCTGTGTCCTTCTTATTCCCCTCCCCCTGTGTCCTTCTTATTCCCCTCCCCCTGTGTCCTTCTTATTCCCCTCCCCCTGTGTCCTTCTTATTCCCCTCCCCCTGTGTCCTTCTTATTCCCCTCCCCCTGTGTCCTTTTTACTCCCCTCCCCCGTGTCCTTCTTACTCCCCCGCCTATGTTCTTTTTACTCCCCCCCCCCCCTCCCTCCCTATGTTCTTCTCACCTCCCCTTCCCTGTAGCGTGGCCGAGCTCAGGGTGCACTTCCTGTCAGTCCGTCCGGGAACAGGAAACTAAATCTCCTGTACCGCGTGGTACCAGCCGGACTGACAGTAGGAAGAGGAGCTCGGCCACGCTACAGGGAAGGGGAGATGACGAGAGAGGCAGTGCTGCAGCTGCCTGAGGCTCTCTATAGAGCGCTCAGGCGGCTGCAGCCTTATAGAAATGGCCGGCCCTGCTTGGGGGCCCAGGCCAGCTCGGGGCCCCAAGCAATTGCTTGGTTAGCTTGCCTGGTAGCGACGGGCCTGAGGATCGGCACGCTACGGGACATCACAATCCTATATCGGCACAGTGCTGCTAAAAGGTTGCCTACCCCTGCAATAGATCATGAAAGTGCACTGTAGTGGTTATGGTGCCAGGAGTGCTACTTCTATTGTAAGTAGTAAAACTGTTTTAGTACAGTGTGACGTCTTACCTGGGGTCTCCCGGGCACTGCTCTCCATCTCTTCTTAGCCTGCAGGAGAACCAGGAGCTTTCATTAGCTCCTGATCAAAGACCTGCGGTGTAGAACCAGCGCATTGGCTGGGAGTGTCCTGCACTGCACTAGAGGGGCTTGGATCACACAGCTTGCCTGGAGGCTGCATGGGAGGTAATAAGCAGCAGCTGAAGGACTCCAATCAAGAAGACAAACCATTCTAAGAGGTTTGACTTTTTACAAAGAGCACTCCTGGCACCATAACTACTACAGTGCACCAAAGTGTGTATAATGCTTTAAAGGGAAACTCCAGTGCCAGGAAAACAATCAGTTTTCCTGGCACTGCAGGTCCCCTCTCCCTCCCACCCCCCAATCCCCGGTTGCTGAAGGGGTGAAAACCCCTTCAGTAACTTACCAGAGGCGGCAACGATGTCCCACGTCGCTGCTTCTTCCGCCGCTCCTCCCAGGGATTGCGTATCCTGTGGGCGGGATCAGTCTCTCCCACCGGCCGGGGAGACCTAATGCGCGGCATGTGCATTAGAGCTCGCCATAGGAAAGCATTGAAAATGCTTTTCAATGCTTTCCTATGGGGAAATGAGCGACGCTGGAGGTCCTCACACAGCGTGAGGACGTCCAGCGACTCTCTAGCACAGGTTTCCTGTGCTAGGGACACGGACATGCCCTCTAGGGGCTGTCTAGTAGACGGCCAGTAGAGGTGGAGTTAACCCTGCAAGGTAATTATTGCAGTTTATAAAATACTGCAATAATTACACTTGCAGGGTTAAGAGTAGTGGGAGTTGGCACCCAGACCACTCCAATGGGCAGAAGTGGTCTGGGTGCCTGGAGTGTCCTTTTAAGTGTTCGGTTTAATAGAATGGATTTTGGTCTTATAAGCTGCACTTCCAACCTACGAGGATATAATAATAGCTGCCACCCAATAAGCAAGGTTAAGCCATGACCGAAAAGTCATAATACACAGGGTTATTTACTAAATTGTGAATTCAAAATTAATGATATGATGACTGTTTTAATCACAATGTGGTGTATTGGAGTATACCAATCTCCCCATCCATCAAAAAAAAAAAACAAACACTTGTATGAGTAGTTTAGAGGACAGTATTACTAAAGCATGTGTTGATTCCTTTATGTAGAGGGTGTGCTTTGTAGTCATGGGTTCCAGGAAAGAGCGGAGTCAAGCTAATGTCACCTGAGAGGAAAGGACTTGATATGGATGTTTGTGTTATTTATACTTTTGCTCTTTGCTTCCTACATCAGTTTTTAATGCTGTATCACTTGATGCAATGCCAGATGGGGGCCAAGTGCACTCCCAGGGTTTTTTACGAAGTGGGAATTCAAAGTAAAGGCTAGAGTAGTTGAACTGAAAGCATAGCTTACCTACAAGAATCTTTCCAGTTTGGCTATTTTGACCTTAAATTTTAAATTCACTTTGCATCTTCTTTGAATTTTGACTTTTAGTGAATAACCCAGTCCGTATGAATTAGAATGGAGGAATTTGGAAAGATATCAGATTTCTATGGGACTAGCACTGTACTCGCTCAAATAAGATGTTGGTGTTCTTCTTCCATGGTTTTAAATGGAACTTGTGATACACAGGGTATAGTTAAAGTAATGAGATGTAAGTCTCCAGTGAATTCTATGAAAACACTATGTAATAATGCATACACAGACCTCTTATAGACTTTAATGGTAATCTGCCATCTGTACAAAAGATGTCTGACTAAGCTAAGAGGTTATGACCTTAACAAACTTCAAAGGTACTGACTCCCCAAGTTATTCATCCACTATAATGTAAAATTATTTTTCCCCCTTGTTTCCTTCTGTGAGAGTTTGTAGAATACAAGGTGTGAGTTGGGCCCAGGCACCTTGTTAATGAACAATTTAACACCACACTTTGTAAGACGGTGCCTCACCCTTTTCCCCAGCTACTTCCTTTCTTTGTGTGGTGCTGTTGATAGGCTGAGACTTGAGTCAACCTATCACAATATACATACCTTTTGCACTCTGTTTTCTACGTGGGGTGCCAATAAAAAATTGAGAGCACCCGCTGACACTCTCAATGCAAAGGTGTGGATAGAATATATGAATATATATATACACACACACACACACACCCCTATCCAAGAGACTAAATTGGTATCTCAATTGACATGTCCTGACACAAAATTAATAATTAGAACATTTAGAGACCCTGCCTTCACATGCATATTCGCAGGGTTATCTAAACTAAAAAAAAAAAAAAAAAAAAGAGAACAAAATAGATGATCTGGAAAAATACTTCAACCCAACAGGCTGTTTCATTCAGATTTAATCCATTAAGGACACAACTTCTGGAATGAAAGGGAATCATGATGGAATATTTCCATCATATGTCCTTAAGGGGTTACTGTACAAAATGTTGCCGTTTTAACTGTCTTGTCCTCTGTCCTCCCCAACAGTGTGAGGGGGTGGTTACCGTATATACTAGAGTATAAGCCGACCCGAATATAAGCAGAGGCCCCTAATTTTATCCCAAAAAACTGGGAAAACGTATTGACTCGAGTATAAGACTAGGGTGGGAAATGCAGCAGCTACTGGTAAATTTCTAAATAAAATTAGATCCTAAAAAAAATATATTAATTGAATATTTATTTACAGTGTGTGTATAATGAATGCAGTGTGTGCGTATGTGTGTGTATGAGTGCAGTGTGTGTGTGCATGAGTGCAGTGTGTGTGTGTGAATGCAGTGTGTGCAGGGCCGGTGCAAGGATCTTTGCCGCCGTAGGCAAAACATTTTTTGCCGCCCCCTCCCCCCCCCATATGTCCTGACTTCCCCTCCTCCTCCCTCAGTGGTCCTTACCTCCCCACCCCCGTGTTCCTTCACTCCCCCCCCCCCAGTGGTCCTGACTCACCCCTCCCCTAGTGGTCCTTACCCTCCCCTCCCCTAGTGGTCCTTACTTCCCCCTCCCCTCCCATAGTGGTCCTTATCCCACCCCCTCCCTCTCATAGTGGTCCTTATCCCCCTTCTCCCTCCCATAGTGGTCCATATCCCCCCCCATCCCTCCCATAGTGGTCCATATACCCCCCCCTCCCTCCCATAGTGGTCCTTATACCCCCCCTCCCTCCCATAGTGGTCCTTATCCCACCCCCTCCCATAGTGGTCCTTATACCCCCCCTCCCTCCCATAGTGGTCCTTATACCCCCCTCCCTCCCATAGTGGTCCTTATACCCCCCTCCCTCCCATAGTGGTCCTTATCCCCCCCCTCCCTCCCATAGTGGTCCTTATCCCCCCCCTCCCTCCCATAGTGGTCCTTATCCCCCCCCTCCCTCCCATAGTGGTCCTTATCCCCCCCCTCCCTCCCATAGTGGTCCTTATACCCCCCTCCCTCCCATAGTGGTCCTTATACCCCCCTCCCTCCCATAGTGGTCCTTATACCCCCCCTCCCTCCCATAGCGGTCCTTATACCCCCCTCCCTCCCATAGTGGTCCTTAACCCACCCCCTCCCTCCCATAGTGGTCCTTAACCCACCCCCTCCCTCCCATAGTGGTCCTTAACCCACCCCCTCCCTCCCATAGTGGTCCTTAACCCACCCCCCCCCTCCCATAGTGGTCCTTATACCCCCCCCCCCTCCCATAGTGGTCCTTATACCCCCCCCCCCTCCCATAGTGGTCCTTATACCCCCCCCCCCCTCCCATAGTGGTCCTTATACCCCCCTCCCATAGTGGTCCTTATACCCCCCTCCCATAGTGGTCCTTATACCCCCCCTCCCATAGTGGTCCTTATACCCCCCCCCCTCCCATAGTGGTCCTTATACCCCCCCCCCTCCCATAGTGGTCCTTATACCCCTTTTTTTGTTATTATTAATTTTTTTATTATTATTATTTTTATATCATTATTTCTTATTTTATTAATATATTTTTTTTCGTCCCCCCTCCCTGCTTGATATATGGCAGGGAGGGGGGCTCTCCTTCCCTGGTGGTCCATTGGCAGTTCAGTGGGGGGGAGAGGGGGGCTGGCAGAGCTGTAACTTACCTGTTCTGCAGCTCCTGTCAGCTCTCTCCTCCTCTGCGCCGTCCGTTCTGCTCTTCTGTCAGCTCCCAGTGTAAATCTCGCGAGAGCCGCGGCTCTCGCGAGATTTACACTGGGAGCTGACCGAGGTGCTGACCGGACGGCGCAGAGGAGGAGAGAGCTGACAGGAGCTGCAGGAAAGTAAGTTACAGCTCTGCCAGCCCCCCTCTCCCCCCAGTCTGTATTATGGCAATACAAATTGCCATAATACAGACCTTGACTCGAGTATAAGCCGAGTTGGGGTTTTTCAGCCCAAAAAATGGGCTGAAAAACTCGGCTTATACTAGAGTATATACGGTACTTCACAGTGCTTCATAGGAGGTCTATACACAATGCCCTACCAATTTCCTTTGTTGTCTTACTTTCAACCATCTACTTAACATTGACAGCCAGCCTCTTACTAGTCTTTCTCTTTTTGCTGCCACAGTCTAACTGCTTCCTTGATGTCTAGCAAAATGTCCCTTGTGCTTGTGCACACCTGTGTTAATCAATGGTGCCAAAAGGATGTTCAAGCACTTCATACTGAGTCAGTGCAGTGCACAGGGCTGCAAGAGAGTCCTGATGTTGTCGTCGCTGCTATAGTGCACAGTGGCAATGTACAGTAAGGGAAGATCAGGTTTTAGTGCAACAAATTTGCTTTGAATCTAGGAGCCAGCTAAAAATGTTAGAAGACAGGTTTTGTTAAACTAACAAAGCTTCATTTTCAACACCTAAAATACAATTCTTAAAGGGACACAGCTTAACGTAGTGGTTCTGGTGTCTATATCCTGTCCCTGTAGGCTTTTCAGAGAAAAGGCAGTGTTGACATTGCTGCCTAGTGACAACTGTAGTACATTCTCTCAGGTACAGGTACATTCTCTCTCAAATTGGGCAGACTAGATGGGCCGAATGGTTCTTATCTGCCGTCACATTCTATGTTTCTATGTAAATTCACCAATAATTCTTTTTTGATTTTAAATTTATGTCCACCCAGTCTTGGGAGAGCTGAAGTGGATCATTTCCTTTAAGTCCAGTGGGGTTTGTGTAATTTTAAGCTTTTCTTGCTCTGCTCCCTTGCGCACTGTTTAGCGACGTGGGGGCCGGAGTGACATCATATTGCTGCTCCCAGTGTTCTGTCAGATTTCCTTACCCTTCTCATATCCAGTGAGGCGGACCAGCTGTTGCCTGTGCTACACATGCATGCTAGCACTCCTAATGGATAGGAAACTGATGCAGTTTGGAAGAGTGTGCAAGACCACCGCACCACTGCCAATGACAAGGCATCAGCTGGAATGGTAACTTCTCGTCAGCATGGAGGGAAGTTTAGTGTTTGTTTATTTTTTTTTATTTAAGTTTGGAGGGGCGGACCATCTTGAAAGCGTTACTCTAATAAAAATCACTGTTTTCGCTCCCCAAGTGAAAATTTAGTCCAGAGGAATGAGACAATTTACCTCAAGTTACTTTTCAGAAACCAATGATTTACACTGTAGTGAAAAACCAATTATTTACATTTTAACAAGATTACTCTCAAATGTGTAACTAAAAAGTTATTTGCATTTTATTTTTCTGATGTCAAACTCCATTGGTAGGTTTGTGAAGAATTCTGTTATAGAATCTATAGGCGGCTAAGCAACGCATCCTATAATTCTTAGTATGCAGTCAGTGCTCAGAAATGTTTGTGCACAAGTTATTTGAGAGCTGATTGGCTGTGCATGGTACTGCCCTATCTATACACTTTGGTCGTGTTGCAAGAAGAGGTTTGCAGCAGCAAGTACCTTTTTAGTTTGAGACATTAAAGTATTTGTAAAAGCAAAATAAAAGTTTTTTTGCATAATTTTAGGCGTGGGAACTGTTAATATTTATTGTGCTATAGGTTGTTAGAAACCTTCCAGCCATACACAATACATTTTGTATAAAATATGCAAATATATTGTAGGGATAGACTTGTCTGTTCCGCTGGTTAGAGCCGATATTCAGCATCTGATTATTGGTTATCTGCCTTGTAATTTACCGATATTACCAATTCACTCACCTCTCCTATTCACCAAACGTTGTCTTCGGAATCTGGAAACTCTAGCCTCCAGCCATCGAAGTACCATGTAGTGACCTTGCGTCACCCTTTTCTGTGAGTCCCCCACATGCAGTGAATAACCTACTATAATGTACTGGTCAGGCTGACAGAGTGATAGGAGTGTGTGATTACAGCAATTCCACACCTACCTGTAACAGCAGTGTACATGCCAATATCCCACTGACCTCAGCATGTACTGGCTACATGAGTGATAGGAGTTTTATTGCTCACAGTATGTTCAGTTAATGCCAGATTTCAGTAGAAATTGTGTTGCTTTTTCTAAACTTGAAATGTACAGAATATCTGCACCCGTTATCGACAATAGTCTCGAAAGGTGACCACTAATCTCTAATGCATTGTGCTTTTATTTGGTAGAAATATGGAATAAATAATTCACATGTGAAAAATGATATATGCGAATGTGGGTTATTGCTTTACTTGAGGTTGAAGCCTTTTAGTATCCCAGTAGTTAACAAAATACAGGCAAAAATGTATTGTTCCTAAAAATGTCATCTTACCCAACTAGTATCCTCCTTCCAGATAATCTTATAGGAAGAAATGCTACACACAGTGACACTGACTATTTTAAAGCACCTGTCATGACATGTGATGTGTCACATTAAAGGGATCACATTTATGAATTATGTGACATATTTTTCTAGCGCATACATATTTACAGATTATCATTTCTTACTGCAAATCCAAATTATCTATCTTAAAGGGGTACTGCAACTGATTTTGTTTTTCACATTCCGATGTTTGGAGTGCCACGTGATATGAAAATATTGTGGCATATTGAAGCCACCCTTTGCCCTCCTGATATTAGATGGGGGATCTATTCTGTTCTAAATTAATTAAAGGGACACTATAGTCACCTGAACAACTTTAGCTTAATGAAGCAGTTTTGGTGTATAGAACATTCCCCATGCAGCCTCACTGCTCAATCCTCTGCCATTTAGGAGTTAAATCCCTTTGTTTATGAACCCTAGTCACACCTCCCTGCATGTGACTTGCACAGCCTTCCATAAACACTTCCTGTAAAGAGAGCCGAATTTAGGCTTTCTTTATTGCAAGTTCTGTTTAAGATTTTCTTATCCCCTGCCATGTTAATAGCTTGCTAGACCCTGCAAGAGCCTCATGTATGTGATTGAAGTTTAATTTAGAGATTGAGATACAATTATTTAATGTAAATTACATCTGTTTGAAAGTGAAACCAGTTTTTGTTTTTTCATGCAGGCTTTGTCAATCATAGCCAGGGGAGGTGTGGCTAGGGCTGCATAAACAGAAACAAAGTGATTTAACTCCTAAATGACAGTGAATTGAGCAGTGAAATTGCAATGGAATGATCTATACACTAAAACTGCTTTATTTAGCTAAAGTAATTTAGGTGACTCTAGTGTTCCTTTAAATATGCTGTATTCTGGCTAATTTAAAAAGAGCCTTTGTAGTAGTTATATGCACATTCAGATACAAGACACTGTTTTCATTAGTTAGTGATTTCATTGATATTATAAATTGAGAACTCTGAGGTCTTGGCATTTTTTGCCCTGCAGAGTTATGAGGAATTATCTATATTCTGGTGCAGTTTGACATGCAGTGAAATTATCAAATGCTCCATTATTCCTTGCATTTAGTTCATACAGACTATGCCTATGGCCCATGTCGCTCTTCACTAGGATTGCAGTGACAATTCTCCAAACATGTAGTAGAATTGCAAATGTTTCTGCAAATCTCTGCTGCATTCCCTACCCCACTGACTGTGTCCTCCATGTTTGCTAAAGTAAAAACTAAGGAATGTAAAGGTCACCATGATTTAAGAGTCTGTTTTTATTTAAAGTTTTGTTTAGTGATCAGACTATGGTAGACTCGGAGCTACGTGGGAATTTTTATGTTAAATTTAAACTGACCAGGGGGGGGGGAGTAGGCTGCTGCCCTTCTAGAGATTCTTAAAATGATCCCCCATACTTACATCTTCTCCGTTACGTTTTAACCTTCAGTGCCAGCGTACACTATTCAAAAGCTATTTTGAGTATCACGTAGACCAGCTATTTTTAAACTAGATAACAGGAATCTGCTCACTTTCTCGAAGTGATTTAAATTTTCTTTTTTGTTTCTCCGTAGGTGCACTGACCAAAGTACGAGAGAGTAAGAAGCATGTAGAAGAAGGGAAGATGGAGCTTCAGAAAGCAAGTGATATCCAAGAACGCTGTAACATTATTTCCTATGCTAGCCTAGCAGAAATACAGCACTTTCACAAAATCCGAGTGAGAGACTTCAAGTCACAAATGCAACATTTCTTACAACAACAGATCACATTCTTCCAAAAAGTGACGCTAAAACTGGAGGAAGCTCTACAAAAATATGATGCTGCCTAGGAATGACATGGGGAAACCCTCAGCTTATTCTCCTCGTTTTGGGGATGGTATATTAACCCTGGGGAAATATTCACCCCTACAAAATTACAACCTGTTGCCAATAATTGGCGGTGGTACACGAATGGTCGTACATCTACTTTTTTTTTTTTTAGTATACTGTGATGCAGAAATGTGGAACCCTAAGATAGTTCCACATAGTTCCAGCATAGCACATTTGTATTTAAATTATATCAACTATTCCTACACTACCATTGTACCAATTTTTCTGGTGTATCAAGTATGCAAATTGCCTTATTGTTTCCTGAAGTATGTTGTTAAGGTGCATACACAAAAAAACGACTAACACGTTACTTCAGTTGCCTTTTTTTATTCTTACACCTGGATTTAACATATCCTCTGTTTACAAATCTTCTACTTGAGCAACTGTTCAATTTTGTGCCTTCTTAAACTTTTTTTTTTTTCAGTAATAAATTCATATTTTACCATGGAGAAACTGTTGATCCAATGTAAACTTTACAAGTCTGCTAAATATTGTTTTCTCCTCTATTGCCCACAGTGCTCTATTTTACTAGGAAAACATGGGCTTCCGTGACATTCTGTCCTGTAGACAAGGAGACGATGGGATTAACCTATTGTTTGTTTAGGTTACTGTACGCCCATGTCAGGAAAAGATTCACTTGTTACATAGAACTGTAAAACAACGCTGAAGAGGAACTGGCTATTTTAACATCAATTAGTGAAAATTCACAGGACAACGCAATTACGGCTTATTGCCCGGTACAGTCTTATTGGTTTTCAGCAGTTGTTTACTTGTATGATGGTTAGTGGATGGGTTAGTGAAGTGTGCTATTGAAGTGTACCAGCAAGGAGCGGTTAACTATTTGATGTGACTCGAAAAGACACTTTAACTGGGATTTTGGAGACTCTGCAATCATCGATTAAGTAATGAAATAAAATTGCATTGCTGGCAATAAAGCACATATCCTTCTACAGACTAGTTTACACAGCATGTCTGTTCACATCTTATCCATCTAGGGGAGACCAGTAGCATGTTAAAATTAATACTGTGTATGCATACAATTATATTTAATGCACTCATTTTATTTATTATTTTGTAGCCAATCTTTTTCAGTTTTAATATTAACCTTTTCTCTGGAATATTTACATATTGACAATATCTAGTGAAATACTAGCAATTGTGTAATGCTGCATTTTGAGATACTGAAGCAGCTCTGATATATTAGTAACCCCTGATATATCATGGATACTTGTTGGATTTTTTTTAATGCTTTATATTATTGACACTGGTCTTTAAATTCCTGAAGTTAGTGTCACTTCCTTTTCTTAATCATGGAAAGCAAAGCACTTGAGCTCATCTATTTGATTGTTTTTTTTTTATCATATTAAATGCGTCTTTGCTTTGTTACAAGGTTGGACAACCTTTTGGTTTTCTAGCCCATCACCAGAGGCAGAGGATAATGTAACTTGTAGGCAAAAAACATAAAGAAGATTTTCATGTCACTCTTCTCTTGCAAAATATCAAGTCTGCTTTACTTTTTTTTTTTTGCCTTGGGGCACAAGTATTATTTATACATGTGCTGTATGGGACAATTACTGGCCAGTTGCAAGACACATGAGATTTAGCCACATAGACATGCATCTATTTGAAGTTCTAAAATGTACCCGTCTTGATAATGGACTTGTGCACCTTTTTATATGAATTCTGATCCTTAGTATACAAAGACACTTTTCTTCCCCCCTCAAATCCTGTTTATTCTCTGCCACCTCAAACAAACTGGCCTATGTATGGATCTGTGATCTCAGTTTGGAGGCTTTCAGAGGTAGACCGAAGATACATAACTCCAAGGCTAGGAGCTGGTGCTTAACCATTGACGATAAACATATCAATGTTTAGGTCCTGGACTCTTAGCTTTTTCACTTCTACTACTTTGCATCATCATCATCATCGTTCAGCATTTTTAGAAATAAAAAAACCTTGTGGGGTTAGTTGTAGCTTCTGTATCCATTCTTAAATTTCTACAGTATTACCATGCTTTCCTTTTAAAGGTGCCTATTTATGACTTGGTAAAACTACAGGTGCATTTATATAAATTCTGCTGGGAGAAGCTCAAATTAAACCACTGTTATTTCATAGCAATGGAAGGAGTTTTAATGATTACATTAGCATGCACTTACTTTGACTTCTTAACATCTCCAACTCGTTACACTGTGTGATCAATTCAATGTAGTTAAATTATCTGCTGGCAATTAAAAATCCAACATTGCTTGTATCCAAACGTTGCTATGCACGTCTTTATTTATAACTTTGCATATGGTTTTCTTTTGTCTGCTTTTCTAATCATTTTGTTTAAGGTAATGGTAAGCCTTTTTCTGCAAAGCTATTTTTTTTTTTTCCTTGTGTGTTTCTTTATTATGAGTTTGAAGCAGATAAGCTGTCTAAATTCTGTACCTGCATGCAGTTGCATCTTGCGCTGGTAAGTCTAGTTTTACATTGCCTTCCGAATTCTCTTAACCTGCAAACTGTAGCTTCACTGCTCACCATATACACATTCGTATGATCACCTCATCTCAATGTACAACACAGCTGTGACCGAAATAATGTAAAAATATTTATAGTAAATTAATATTTCACATTTATTGTATAACTGCACCAAAACATTTTTAAACTACTAGTAACTGTTTTAGAGGAAAGTATGGAAAGCTGTTATCACAATCTGTGATTGTTAATTCACTATTTATTAACGGCACAAAATTGAGTGGATATTGAGCATTGGTGAAGGATATTGGGAATCTCTCAGACCCCAGAAACCAGCAGTCCCAGCTACCAGTGTACTGCAGCCTGCAAGAGCAGAGCTGATATGTGCTCCTCTCCTCAGCAGCTCACGCTTCACTTTTGGAATGGTTTATAGGCTGAAGTTCTGAGGAGCCACATAACACTGTGCCTTTCACGCTCCCAGCAGCAAATAACCTTAGGGCTCAAAATTGTTATTTACCGCTAGCCATTGTCGAGTTTAGCCCTGGCAAGTAAAAATCAACTGCTGGTTAGTGTGACATAGATCTTCCTGGCTTGCAGTGGTGAGTAAATTGTATCATTGATGATATCTGCCAAAGAGGTGGATCAGCAATGTAGAGTGCAGTGCAGCAAAGGCTGAACGTTTAGTAATACAAAAATACCAATGGATACCGCATTTAAATTGGTAGAAAAGATAATTAAATGAAAATGTATTAACACAGCTTAATAAAATTAGATAAAATATTAGTCTATCCCATACAATGTTAGATATACGTTGCAATGCAATGATTTCCCCACCATAATAGTAGTGCAAAAGAAAACTCCAGTGCCTACTCACCATAGATACAATCAATTATTACAAAAGTCTAAAGTCACCACAATATAGAATATACAACACACTGCCTGCCAATGATCCTTTGTAAGAAGCTAAATCTTTGGGGGGGGGAAATGGAGGGCACACAGAAATCCGTAATCTGTGCAATCAAAGTTCATGAAGAATGATCTAGAAGTCTATTAAATTGTCCCAATCTGTTACCACGTCTGCCCATTGGAGTGGTCTGGATGCCATCTCCCACCACCCTTAACCTTGCAAGTGTAATTATTGCAGTTTTTATAAACTGCAATAATTACCTTGCAGGGTTAAGTCCTCCTCCAGTAGCTGTCTATCAGACAGCCTCTAGAGGGAGTTCCGTGTTTCTAGAACACGAAAAGTGTTTTAAACGACGCTGGATGTCCTCACGCTATGAGAGGACCTCCAGCATCGCCGATATCACCATAGGAAAGGTCTAATTAGGTCTCCCTCGTCAGCTGACGCTGGGGGAGGAGAGTAGGCAGAGCCGGACCCAGCTCCAAAGGGACAGAAGCGCCTGACTAAGCCACTGAAGGAGTTTTGACCCCTTCAGCAACGTGGGATGGTGGGTGGGAGGGATAGGGGTCCTCCAGTTTACTGGCACTGGAGAATCTTTTTTTTTTTTTCTCTTTTCTCTCTTTTTCATCCAATTTTTTTGGGGGGATCTACAGTAACATATAACAGATTGGAACAATTGGATAGACTAGATCACTCTTCATGAGCTTTGCACAGATTACTGATTCCTGTGTGCCCTCCATTTTCCCCCACAAAGATTTAACTTGTTACAAAAGATCAATGGTAGGTATTCATTCTGTGAGTCCCCACATGCAGAGCTCAGCTGAAGGCAGGGAGGCGAGAGAGTGAATACCCTACTATAATGTACTGGTCAGGCTGTATTTATGGTGATTAGGCACTTAGCACTTTAGTTTCCTTTTGCACTACGATTATGGCAGGGAAATCATTGCATTGCATATCTAACATTATATGGGATAGACTAATACTCTAATTTTATTAAGCTGTGTTAATAAATTCTCATTTAATTATCATTCCTACCAATTTGAGTGCGGTATCGTTTGGTATTTTTGTATTATAGGATTGTGGGTCTCTAGCGGTGACCCAGATACCTGCACCTTATGCACTATCTAGATTTTTTTGGTTTGAATGTTAAGTAATACCTTTCAAACCTTCACATGTGGGGTGGGGGGGGGGGGGGGTACTTTTAATCACCCCTCTTCTCCTGTGATCATTGGTTCTACTTGCTGTTCTTCCCTCTGCCCTGTAATCTCGTAGTGCAGAAAGATTAAACAGGGAAAGAGGTTACATCATGTTTCATGGATGCAAGAGAAGAGCCAAGAAAGCTGGAATGTGTCCTCGTCAGTCATCTAACTTTTCAAGTGTAAAGGACTACTCCAGAGTGGGTAGTGTTGATGGTCAATTACTATATGTATATGTGCTTTAAACACACACACTCCACATATAACTACATGCAGGACAATACAGACACCACAACACATTTATATAGAGACACAATTAATTACATGCTTACCTTTATACAGATCCCTTGCCTTCACACGTCTTGTACAGACTGAGCCATCACACATATATGTACACACCAAATGCCTGTCCACTTACATCTAGCTCTTCATTCACACACTGTATTCACACCGCATATACAATGCATTAATGAACACATTGACATTCCATGTAACAGCCCAAACTAAATTTAAATAAGCTTTATGGTGACGAGTAACTTTAAAGTCGGGCTAGTAATTCAGTATGTGACATTTTGAGCTCTAGTTAATGTGTTACCCATATGTTAGTACTCGCTAGAACAGTTATCAAAGCTTAACAAAGTGACACTATGATTTCATACAATTCTGTCTGTTTTATAACAAAAAGTAGCATTTTCTCTAGAAAAATGTCAAGTTGACGTTCTTGCACAGAACCTTCATTAGCTCTATCTAGCCGGTGTGCGAAGCCCTAAAAAGCCAGGCTAGCTCAAGTTCAGCTCTTCTGTAGGTGGTGACTGGTGCCCTTTTGGAACCCAAGCATATTGTAGGTGTTGGGACTCTACTGGCAGCATTACCACTACAACATATTGTAGTGGTTATAGTGCTTGGAGTAATTACTTTTAAGAAAAACCTACAAAGAAAAACTTCTGAAGTTTCAGACCGCAATAAGTTGGGATAATGTTTAAATCGAAACATATTTTTAATTTTGGCTCATCCTACAGTCCCCCACCTTTTCCCATTATATAAATCTCCGCCAACATTTCCAGCAGACTTCAATACTCTGTATGGTAAAAATTTAGCTTTCTGTTAGATACAGATGAGAAATGTAAATGTATCCAATTGCTGCTTGTTTTTTTTCCGAACAGCTTGGTGTACACACCTTGGAAATTTTTTATGACATTCAGACATTTATTTTTTTGTCATTTGTTAAATAGTTGTACAGATTGAGAAACAGACTGATCGCAACATATCCTGCTTTCTGGTTAGTATATAGTTAAGCATCCCTGCTTGTGCACTACAAGGCAGGGTGGCAAGCTGTTTCTCTTCCAAAACCACAAGCAGGAATTTTATGTGCCTGCCAGTAAATAACCTTTGAAAACCTAGAAACGCTTACGGAATGTTTCAGATTTAGTGTTTGTTTCTTCCACGTTTATAATACAGGATATTTCAGGCTAAATGCATGGAGTGTTATTCTGTTTTTTTTTTTTTAAAAGCATCATGGAAAAAGTAACGGCTATTTTTGTTAGTTTATATACCAAATAGCTCATGTTATCACATTAAAGGGTCACTCCAAGCACCATGGCCGCTTAAGTGATCTAAAGTGGTCATGGTGTCTGCAGTCTGAATGTATGGAGTTTCACCACTCTGCGGCAAGAGGTGTAACTCCATCTCCGATGGCGTCATTGGGGTCTCATCAGCCAGCCTCAAACTAGAATTAATTGCACAGAATGGCATTCATTGTCTGAAAGTGATCATCTGATTCTCTCAGGCAGTTAATGGCAGCGGCATCAGCTTCAAAGCCTGAAATTTGGAAAACACACTCATTCACTAGCGTGAGAATTCAAAGTGAATTTCACATTTAAGTCCTGAGTAGCCAAACTGGAAGCATAGCTGGTTTAGAGAAGTTTTCCAGTTTGGCTATTTTGACCTTAAATTTGAAATGCAATTTAGATTCTCACTTTAGTGAATAAGCCTAAATGTGACAGTGCAGCTTCACATTCAGCCTTTGTGAAACTCGAGGGAGGCGGAATGTAAGGTTGAAACGTTCACATTGTGTTTGCCTAATAATTACTAAGGGGTGCTGAACCTCACTTTCTTTTACACAAATAATGTTGATGTATATAACAGAAGACTGAGTGAAAAGACAAAAGACAGCTTTGATTTCAAAAAAGTGTCCTGTCTCTCCATGGCACCTTTCTGTAAAAAGTTAGGCAAAGTTGCAGATGTCAAATACTTAACAAGGTGATATCACAATTTCTACATGTTCTGCACAAATCCATAAATGGTCAGTCTGCATTTATGGTTCCTAATGGTTCTAGGACCATTTACGTGATATAATTAACACAATTTGGATCTGTTGAATTGTTCCCTAGCTCTATTGACTTTTCTAGCCATGGAGATTGTATTTGTCATATTTACTTTATTTATTTATCTTTTTAAACCTATTTTTCCCAATAATTTTAAACCAGAACTGTTATTTTCTTGGAAGTGGGATACTTGCTCTGTCACCCCAATAAATGTTGTTGCATGTATACTGTGTTCAACAAAGCAATAGAGGTAAGATTGAAGAAAAACTGTGATTTAAATGTGATTTAGAAAAAAAAAATGTAAACCTATTTAGTTTAGAACAACGTCGCCTGAGAGGGGATATGATAACATTATACAAATATATGCGGGGCCAATACAAACCATTGTGTGGAAATCTATTCCCAAACCGGACTTTACATAGGACACAAGGCCATGCGTTTAGACTGGAAGAAAGAAGATTTCGTCTAAGGCAAAGGAAAGGTTTTTTTACTGTAAGAACAATCAGGATGTGGAATTCTCTGCCTGAAGAAGTGGTTTTATCAGAGTCCATACAGATGTTCAAACAGCTACTAGATGCATACTTGCAAAAACAGAATATTCAAGGATATAATCTTTCAATGTAGGGTAATAACTGCTTGATCCAAGGATAAATCTAACTGCCATTCTGGGGTCAAGAAGGAAGTTTTTTTTTCTAGCTTATTGCAAAATTGTGCTTCAAACTTTTTTTTTTTTTGCCTTTTGGATCAACAGCAAAAAACAAATGTGAGGAAGGCTGAACTTGATGGACGCAAGTTTCTTTTCAGCTATGTAACTAACTCCACTTAACTTCTGTGTTATGGATGTCTTTACTTTACTGTGCCGTGATGCCTAGGGTGTGCGCTAAACATACTCTTCCGAAGAACCAGACATTCCTTTAGTAGGACTGTTCCTATGATAGGCTGCAGGTAGAGCACTGCAGGAAATAAACATTTCTACCTTCTGTGCTCATCAGGGAATTTAAATTAAAAGAAAGGGAAAAAAAATGGGATAAGTGTGTTTGTTTTAAAAATAACACAAATAATAGCTAGCATTTTAGCTGGCTATTTCATTGTTCAGAGACTTCACAACACATTACACGTAACACATTCACCTTAAAGGACCACTCTAGTGCCAGGAAAACATACTCGTTTTCCTGGCACTAGAGTACCCTGAGGGTGCCCCCACCCTCAGGGACCCCCTCCCGCCGGGCTCTGGAGAGAGGAAGGGGTTAAACTTACCTCTTTTTCCAGCGCCGGGCGGGGAGCTTTCCTCCTCCTCTCCATCTTGATCGCAACGTCATCGGCTGAATGCGCATGCGCGGCAGGAGCCGCGCTCGCATTCAGCCGGTCGCATAGGAAAGCATTTACAATGCTTTCCTATGGACGCTTGCGTGCTCTCACTGTGATTTTCACAGTGAGAAGCACGCAAGCGCCTCTAGCGGCTGTCAATGAGACAGCCACTAGAGGATTTAGAGGCTGGATTAACCCTCATTATAAACATAGCAGTTTCTCTGAAACTGCTATGTTTATAAAAAAAAAAGGGTTAATCCTAGAGGTACCTGGCACCCAGACCACTTCATTAAGCTAAAGTCGTCTGGGTGCCTAGAGTGGTCCTTTAAAGCTTAAGGTTTATGGGACTAGGCAGATGTTATTAGACCGGATACAGCAGGGCCGGATTACATAGGGGCTGATGGTGCTGCAGGTCCAGGCCGATGCCCACGGAATAGGCCCATTGCTAAATAATAAATATATATATATATATCTTTTTTTTTTAAACTATTCTTCACATGTGGATGTAGGGAAACAAAATTAGGGTTGACTGGCTGACGTTACGCTTTATGCAAATGCAAATGCTGCTTCAGTCTCTCTAACACTGGCATGTTACCGTTCTTCAACACTCACTACATACACATTTTCTCTTTCCCAGACTGTATAACAGGAGCTTCTGCCTGCTAGTAAGAAGTTTGGAAGAGGAAGGGACCAGCGTGTGATAGTGGACAGTTCTTAAAAAGTGTGGAACAAGCGCATCATTAGACGCATTTATGCCAAGCTCAGGGCACTGTGCATAGCATGCCCTTAGTTGGTCATCCTGCATGATTGGCAGATAGCCTGACACACATTCATACCAGGCTGACTTTCTAATTCCTTGCGCAGATTTTTTTTGGGCATGATTGCCCCTTTGGGCGGTTCTTAGTTACGTGATTTGTGTCAATGGCCCACTCTTTTACCCTGCTCACCGAAATCCCCCTTCACCGGACACTGCTGTTAGTGGGTATTAATTGACTTGAAAGATTAAAGCGAGACATTAGCATCGGGTATGTATTTTCTTAACGCTATGTCCTTTGAGTTTCCCTCGAGCACCACCACTACCACATACATGATGATTGGGAGGTATGACTGTTTTAGTGTTTTCTGTTGATACGATTCTATAATTAGGCCCATCATAATTGTCAACACTAGGCCTACTGGGCTCTTAATATGGGCCTGGGATACAGCAACATGTTGGCTCTAATAGAGTTAAATATCGATATGTATAGTGTGTAGATAGATTTATATATCTATATATAGCTCTCTCTCTCTCTCTATATATATATATATATATATATCTATTACAATGTTAAACACAAATCTGCTCACAAGTCAAGCCATAAGACCTGCTTTTCCCACAGAAATTACAAATTTGTAGTGATGTTACTACCGCAACGGATTCTGGGTGGTCACATGCAAATTAGTTCAACAAAGAATCACATTTTTGACTCATTCCATTTAAAACATATATATCTACACACTCTCTCCCTACAGAATTTCAAAACACATTGCAATCCCACCCCGCATTGTTACCACAATGTTTAGTTCAAGTTGTGCTCTAGACTCTAGATACAGTTAGAGCTCGGTTTTGTTATAGATTTATTTTATTCACAGCTACGTAAGTGCCATATCAAGGATTCGGATATGCAAACCCTATCTCCAGAGGAATGATGTACTGTGCAAAACAAGAAGATATTCCGGGAGTGGTTATTGGATTAAAATTACATACATGGTATAAGTGCATATTTAGGTAAATTGGATCAGAATTTGAATGTAATGGAAAATGTGACTGTTCTTTGCCAATAATAGCCCAGCCACGTTGCTAGATGCAGTATGTCAGAGTTTCTGAAATAAAAAGGCTTAAATTCCATAGTGTCCCAGTGCTTGAATAGGGAAAACAAAGAAGGGTGTAGGTTTTCCTTCAGTTTATGATAACAAGCAGGAAATAACAAGATAAAAATGTGCTTGGTAGTGCCGACCTTCTCATGACAAGGCCATTGCAAGCTAATGATATGGTTTCCTTGGACCCAGTCTGCTGTTCGGCCATAAACACTGGTTGCTTAACTTCCAGCTGCCCAGAACAATTGTAAATATATGAAATTAGAATTTTCATGCAAGAAAAAGTGACAGTGGTGCTTTCATAGCTCCTGGACGCCTCTAGGAATAACTAGTACTAGTAGGCTGCCTCCCAAACATATGTCCTCCAAAATGTAACAATTTGAAAAAAATATTGTGACTTATGGGAAAATTCAGAGAAGTAAGTAACTCATGCAGCAAAACATGAGAAATGTGAGCGAATGTGTTCAAAGTTTTGCCAATCATTAAATTACGCCCTTAATGTTTCACACTAGAAACGCACCTAGCCTGTCTAATGGCAATGTTTGCCTTGCTTCTTTTAGAAACATACATCACTTTGAAACAACTGTATTTTTTTCCATATATTTATCTGCTTATTCTCTCTCATGCTTTCCACACCCACTCCAGGTGCGACACTGATCTTACAATCAGTGTTCTATCCCTAGGAATGCTGGAAAGTGAACTGGGCATGTCTGACAGTTACACATCTGTAGATGGAAGAGCTCTTCACATTGCAACATCCTGAAAGGGGTAGAAGAGAGCGAGTCTGCTCGGTCTGACCATGCAAAACAGGCTCTGGTGTCTCTCCCTTAACCCCTTAAGACCGCAGGGCGTTCTACGCCGTCCCCATTTTGGTGGCTCTAAACGCCGCAGGGTGGCATAGAACGCCCTGCGATCTTTTCTACTTACCCGGTCGCCGGCGATCGTGGTATGGGGGACTTACCTGGGAGCCCAGGGAGTCCCCCTCCGTCCTCTTCGGCCCCCCAGGGCCATGTGATCGTAAGGTCCTTGCGAGGACCCTGCGATCACATGGACGGCATAGCCATCCATGTCAATGCCAGCAGGGGGACTGCCTGTAATGACAGGTACTCCCCCTGCTGCCTGAAAAAAAAAATATATGTTAAAACAGTGTAAAAATAAGATTATATATACTTAGATCATATATATATATATATATATATATATACATATATTTATTATATATATGATCTAAGTATATATATACACATAAATATACATACACTGTCTACGTGTATTTTAATATTAATATATACATAATTATATATATTAATATCAAAATACACGTACAATGATATTGATTAAATATATATATAATTTTCATTATATATTTATATATAATAAAAAATAAATAAATATATAAATACGTTAAAAAATAAAATACAAAAATAATAAAAAATAAATAGATAAAAAATATATAAACATGCGTAATTTCGTTCTAACTGTATTTTAAAATTAATATATATATTGATATCAAAATACATGTAGAACGAAATAATATATATATCTATATACATAAGTATATACGTATATATCACTATATATATATATATATATATATATATATATACCTATATATAAATAAAAATAATAAAAAAATGATATACATATATATATTTATATATACACACATACATATAATAATTTAATTTTACATAATTAGGTCATTTTATTAATTACAATTTGCAGGACCTGCCTGACAACCCAGGCCGAAAGTTCAGGGAATTAAATTTTCTAGCACTATATTTAACCCTGTAACTTTCCAAGACAGTAAAATATATTACAACGACGATATCGTCAGTGACAGTGACATTTTTTGAATTTTTCACACACAAATGGCACTTACACTGACGATATAATTGCTGTGATAAGTTTTACTGTTTTGAAACACTAATATTTGTGTTCAGCGAAGTCTCCTGAGTATAACAGTACCCCTCATTTACAGGTTTTATGGTGTTTTCAAAAGTTATAGAGTCAAATATAAGGTTTGCGTTTCAGTTTTTTCACATTAAAATTCGCCAGGTTGCCTTTGAGACTGTATGGTAGCCCAGGAATGAAAATTATCCCCATGATGGCATACCATTTGCAATAGTAGACAACCCAGAGTATTGCAAATAGGGTATGTTCAGTTTTTTTAGTAGCCACTTGGTCACAAACACTGGCCCAAATTTGCGTTCAAATTAGTTTTTTGCATTTTCAAATATTAACACTAACTTTGGCCAGTGTTTGTGACCAAGGGGCTACTAAAAAAGACTGGACATACTCCATTTGCAATACCTTGGGTTGTCTACTTTTGCAAATGGTATGCCATCATGGGGGTAATTCTTATTCCTGGGCTACCATATGGTCTCAAAGGCAACGTAACCAATCTGGCGAATTTCAATGTGAAAAAACTGAAATATGTAACACGCTATATTTGACCCTGTAACTTCCCAAAACACCATAAAACCTGTACATAGGGGGTACTGTTTTACACGTGAGACATCGCTGAATACGAATATGTGTATTGTATTGCAGTAAAAGCAAACAGTATTTTGACATTCACAGTTAAAATGTCACGTAGAACTATCTTATTTTCTCCCATTTTTTTAATATTATTTTCATATTAAATTATGTTCCATACCTAAATATTTGATGTTAAACGAAAGCCCTGTTTCCCTTGAATAAAATTATATAAAATAAGTGTAGGTGCATTTAATATGAAAGAGGTGAATTACGGTTGGACAGACATATAGCGCAAATGCCAGGTTTTGTTTATGGTTTTTTGGGATCACAACTTGTACATTTGGCTGCGGTCTTAAGGGGTTAAAGCTGCTCAATGATGCCCTGTTTTTATCATTAGTGGGCTGGTCTTAAACTGATATGAGGAGAGTGGGAAGGGGGCTAGGGGTTGGGCTAAATAAACTCTCCTAGCAAGTGGTGTGGCCATTAAAGGACCACTCTAGTGCCAGGAAAACATACTCGTTTTCCTGGCACTAGAGTGCCCTGAGGGTGCCCCCACACTCAGGGACCCCCTCCCGCCCGGCTCTGGAAAGGGGAAAGGGGTTAAATCTTACCTTTTTCCAGCGCTGGGCAGAGAGCTCTCCTCCTCCGATCCGCCTCTTCTCCTCCCCGTCGGCTGAATGCGCACGCGCGGCAAGAGCTGCGCGCGCATTCAGCCGGTCACATAGGAAAGCATTCATAATGCTTTCCTATGGACGCTGGCGTGCTCTCAATGTGAAAATCACAGTGAGAAGCACGCAAGCGCCTCTAGCGGCTGTCAATGAGACAGCCACTAGAGGACATAGGGGGAAGGCTTAACCCATTCATAAACATAGCAGTTTCTCTGAAACTGCTATGTTTATGAAAAAATGGGTTAACCCTAGAAGGACCTGGCACCCAGACCACCTCATTGAGCTGAAGTGGTCTGGGTGCCTAGAGTGGTCCTTTAATGCAATTTGACTACATTTATAGTATGTTTACATACATTTATTACATACTTTTAAGTTTTTATTGATTTATTTTGGTTTGTATATATATACATATATATATATATATATATATATATATATATATATATATATATATATATATATATATAAATATATATACATATATATATAAAAGTATTGCTTGCTGGTTTAAAAAAAAATAGTTGTCAAGTGATGCATGTTCCTTATTGTAAATTAATTGGGAATGATAAATGGAAGAGGTTGGTTATTTTACATGGAATTCTTTATTTTTTCCGACATTTTATTCTTCAATTCATCACTTTTGTATTTTTTCTTACCATATTCTTTAGAATAAAACAATTTTGAAAAAAAAAAAATAAAAGTTGATGACTCTTTATGAACGGAACCACATATCCCACAAACCCATTCTGTGCAGGGAATTGGAAAACCCCTCATAGACCAGAACGAGGTGTTCCTGATTTATAGAGCCTCATCCTTGCGTTGGAGGGTTTCTTTTACTGCTGCTTCTAGCAATGTATCAACAAAATCAGTAGGAATGCAAACAATCACTATTGCTTATTTTTTTTTTTTTTTACCTTCTTGTTTTGTGTATCTATTTTGTAACTGCATCATCTATTCTATATAATGGATTAAAAGTGCGTCCTCTAAAGACGTGGTTTCCAGCTCAGTTCTCAAGGTGCACTAGTAGTTCAAAATGTTTGTCTTTTTCCCTTAATCAGTATTAAACGAGCATGTTACCCAGCACAGTTGCTGTAAGAAATGTACGCTCTCTGTGTCTGGTTATTAATGGGTGAGAACCTGCAATCCAATCTCGAGTGAGCAGAGACGGTGGTAGATGGCAGGAATTAGCAACAGTAGTGATCATACCCATCTTACATGGACAGAGACTGTCCCACAGAACTTCAAGGACGTTCTACTTTAGTCAAAATCCTAAATGTGACAGATATATCTTCAAGGGATACTTTAAGTGCCAAAACAACTATCGTTTTGGTGCATTGATCATGCTCCTTCAGTCTCACAGCTCAATTCTCTGCCATTTAGGAGTTAATTTATTTTATTTATTTTTATGCAGCCCTAGCCACACCCTGACTGTAACTCTAACAGCCAACATGAAAAAATTATTTCATTTTCAATCCGCTCTTACAGGACAGTATGTTTACTTTAGATGTTCTTGTCTCCTACTCTGTTGATTTAACTTTGAACACACACAAGAATGTTGCAGGCTATTAACAGAGATACAAAATTCTAGATTAAACACACTGTGCAGTATGGTATCTTAAAACAATGTAGGCCCCTTTAAAGGAAATGTGTAAGGAGTCAGCCAGGAGATGTGTCTAGGGCTGCATAAACAAACATATACACCAAAACCTATTCAAAAAGCTTATTTTTTCCAGTGCTTATAATATCCCTTTAACTGTTGGGTCAGGAGTGAAAATTTAGTCCTCAATGATTGGAATAGGCTAATCATATTCATCTAACTACAAGTAACAGCTGACTATTTTGACCTTTATGATACATTTTAGCACATTCGGTGCGGACTTTGTTAATTTTACATTTTTAATAGCCAGTTAGTTGATTTTTGCACTCCTCTTTTATATATCTTCTAGTACTATACAGTATACTTTTACTTCTGTTTCTCAAATGCAACACCAAATACCATGCTTAGATGTGTTGAAATCAATATATTAATTAAGCACGCTAATGAGAACATAAGGCCAGTCTGGTTTAGCTGGGATTAGTATAACCAAACTGAGCAGGTTTTCCTCCTTGACGATTTAGCTGCTAAAATGCCAAAATTCCTCTCTGCATGAGGAGTTTGACATTCACTGTTTCCAACCACAGGCTGTTAAAGTAATGTTTATGCAGAGTTTAAGGGCTTGATGAAAATCATTTGACGTTGGGATGTAAGATGTTTAACAAAAGCTTTTGTTAAAAAGAGTAATAAATCAAAAGCCAAAACCCAGTGCTTGCGATAGCAACAGCAATAACCATATTTTTTTTCAGTTCAGAAACATTTGTGGAGTCTTTTTAGAAATTGTTCATAAAACAATTTATAGTAGCACCAATGCAAAGTAAAAAAAAACAAAAAACAGTGAACTAACATATTCCCTCTCTTTATTCAATCTTTTTTTCCGCCAAGCTCTTAACTCTTGCATCATTTTGAAGTTATAGATTTGAATAATTTTCAAAATCTATGCAGACATAGCAAAACTCTGACTATAGCTGAGGTGTAGATTATTTCCAAATCAGTTATTTTGCCTACATTTTCTGATTTGGTTTACAATTAATAACAATTTGTAGTTTAGCACTGTATCTTCCCTTCTTTTTTTGGTCTGGGTGCAATGGCCCTTTAGTTTTAACCCTTCGATCTATAACTTTGCCATTTTGCAGATACGGGCAGATATTATGTTTGTAGAGTTAACACACCTCTAGTGGCTGTCCTTCTGCAATTTGAAGTAAATCAAACTTTGTTTTCAGTCAAACGCTGATGCTAGAGCAACATTTGTCTGGCACAACATTCTGAATTGCAGCTGGTATGGAGCAGGGTCCCAATGTTCCTCTATGGATTAGCTGAGATTATCATAATTGGTGGTCACAGCCAAGAAGGTGAAGTGACCGCTGTGAGACCAGCACACCACGTGCTATAAGGTAAATTCAAATAGCTTATTTAAACCCTTACTAGAGAGTTGTAAAACATTAGGAGTACATGTTTGTATAACTAATGCTACAGTGTTCCTTTAAGAATGATCATTGTGTAAAAGAAAAATATTAAATATATGAACAATATTTCCTTGTTGGACACAGGAACAGGTGGGGATGGGGCAGAAACTTACCTTCCTTTGTGTAAGAACCAAGTTGTAAGCATTCTGTCCTGCAGTCTCCCTGAAATATCAATAATTAACCCTTAATAAAGCAGGTTTACCAGTGATACATACATATGGGTCTGCTGAGGGTATAAATTACACAGCCTGCTTTGCCTTAGTTTAAAAAACTGATATCAGTAAAAGAAATACAGAGTTATTGACTGAAGTGAGAATTCAAAGGTGCCAGTTACAGCCGCAAGGAGCTCCTGCATGGAGCTTACATTAGCTCCCTTGAGCTAAACCTTGCAGTGCAGGACTGGCTTATTGCAAGCCAAGGTAAGTTCTCAAATTGTTTGAACACTTACCCTTTGAAAGGGTGCTTCAACAGCTCTGGCACCATAACCCTACAGCACAGTGTAGTGGTTATGGTGCTTGGAGTGTTCTTTTACAGATTAATTTTCCGTGCTCCACAAAATAAGTCTTATTTGGTAAACATAAAACCAATGCCATCTCCAAATAATTGCTATTGAGTTTTGTGTGTTCAAATTGAATTATCATAGAGCACTAAATTCAGTATACCATTCTTTACTCATTGGTTGGGATTCTGATTATTAGCCACATCGAGCTAATTCTAGATACGTTTCAGGATTATGGCAGGAGCTTAGCACTTGGGTCCTGCAGATACCAATAACAATCTTATATTTAATGGTTTGGAGCATCTAAAGATCCATTCAGTATTCTCAAAATCTGAACGCAGGATCTGATGTACGCTCACACTCTTTTGTACCAGATAAAAATTAAATAGCACAATAAGCTGACTGTAGTCATTCTATGTATTTGGAGCTTTTTGTGATAGCCGCCCCTTATTTGACTTACATGTCTTCAGATTATGGAGATAAAAAAAAAATAGGTAGCAAGAGCGGTGAGAACGGGCAACAGCTCAATTAGCCTGCCCTTCAGTGGGTCCCCGCTCAGATCTCAAGCTGGTTTTAGCTCAACTTGTGCCATTACAGAGAGAACATATCTGGAGCATATCAGACTGGTCCCACCCCATACGGGCAGTCCAGGTCCGAAATGCCAGCAAGTTCCCTCTGCACTAGAGATAAGGCAACCTCAGACGATCGTTTCAACCTTGTAAGGTATCATCAGTGAGGTATAGCCAATATCCCTCTAGGCACCGTGAGCAAGGGGTCCACGTCTGGATTACCCTTTACCCGAAGGGCAGGCTAATTGAGCTGTTGCCCGTTCTCACCTCTCTTGCTATCTATTTTTCTTTCCTTATGGAGATATATAGATGATATTTTTATGTATTGGTTTTTGCAATGTGACATGAAAGAGATTACTTACCTAGATGCCCAAGTAATTTAAATAAAATAAGGTAAACTGCTTACAGACCTTTATTCACATGATACCGATATGAATAATCTACTACTTTTTCAGAATGCCCATTCCTGAAAGTAAATCTTATTGTCACAGGCGAAGATAAAGCCCAGATCCGTCAACTAGAAAAAGTGACTAAGATCTCTACAGGAAGATATCCGTCCAATGTTATCAGTTCGAATCGTGCTATGAATCTTGATAGAAAGGACTTACTTTTACTCAAAACTGGACCTATATTTAAAAGAATGCACTTTATGACACATTATAGGACCCATAATAATAGATTCCAACATATCTCTGGAACTATATATAGAAAAGTGGAACCCACCCAGAATACGTGAAATATTGTACAAAACAGAATAACCTGTATAGGCAGATATTCCGGTATGTGTTCTGTATAAATAAATCAAAAGGCTAACATAGCGTAAAAAATATAATAAATATTAGGTTTCAATATATGTGATATAGGTACACTCACAAACGAATGAGAAAAACGAGCCTTTCACCCACTCAGGGGTACTTTGACGAAAATGAGGGGTAGTCTTCAAACCAGATATGTAAATAAAGAATAAAAATATAGTGAAGCACGTATGTAAAAAAGTATAACAAATTTATTGGTCGCACTTACACTTATGTAGTAAAAAAGAGGCATGTCTCCAAATAATTATGGACCTCCTGATGTCTGGAAATCCAAAGTTCCGTAGTAGGAGTCTTGGAACAATAATGCAATAGTAACAATACATAAAATAAACAATGTAAAATAAAAGTCCACAGGGAATAAAATCCAACGCGTTTCGTCCGTTATAAAATGCTCGACTTCTTCAGGGATCCCTGAAGAAGTCCAGCATTTTATAACAGACGAAAGGCGTTGGATTTTATTCCCTGTGGACTTTTATTTTACATTGTTTATTTTATGTATTGTTACTATTGCATTATTGCTCCAAGACTCCTACTACGGAACTTTGGATTTCCAGACATCAGGAGGTCCATAATTATTTGGAGACATGCCTCTTTTTTACTACTGAAGTGTAAGTGCGACCAATAAATTTGTTATACTTTTTTACATACGTGCTTCACTATATTTTTATTCTTTATTTACATATCTGGTTGGAAGACTACCCCTCATTTTCGTCAAAGTACCCCTGAGTGGGTGAAAGGCTCGTTTTTCTCATTCGTTTGTGAGTGTACCTATATCACATATATTGAAACCTAATATTTATTATATTTTTTACGCTATGTTAGCCTTTTGATTTATTTATACAGAACACATACCGGAATATCTGCCTATACAGGTTATTCTGTTTTGTACAATATTTCACGTATTCTGGGTGGGTTCCACTTTTCTATATATGGTTATATTTACTTAGGTGGCTGTGGAGTACACCTGGGATCACTTCCAGTAATACGTTTCCTCACCTTTAGTGTATATACTTTCTTTTGTTTTTACATATCTCTGGAACTGCCTGAAGACCCCAGAATAGCGGTGGACACAATTGAGCACCAGAACTGAGACAGGGAAGCATCCAAGTTGGCACTGAGTCCCTGGGCTTCATTTATGTTCATCTCCTGGACTCTACTTACAGGTAAGAACTGGTTATGTGACCCTATTATAACTAATGTGAAGGTGAAGCGCTATATTATGTATGGGTGAAACAATTCAGTGCAGTGGAGAACAGGACTACAGGTTAATATACCTTAGGTATTCTCTTATATCAGATCACAGTGGTTAATATGTTGTTCCTTAACCCCTTAAGGACCAAACTTCTGGAATAAAAGGGAATCATGACATGTCACACGTCATGTGTCCTTAAGGTGTTAAATATATAAGCACAAAAACCAAAACATAGTTTAAACCCTAGTGACCCTATTAGCTTACAAAGCCAAAATGTGCACCACAGCAGTTGCTTGGTTATTTTACAACTTGCTGTGACTCATGGTGTTTCTTGCTAGTGTCCTGCTGTCCTGTTATGTCTTGTTTCTATCCAATCCATGTTGTTGTCGTCCTTGGCTTATTGACATTGGCTTTTTCACTGACTGCCCATTGGCTTCTACGGACGTCCTGACTATAATAAAGCCCCCACACCACTGCAGACCTACCCTGTCTCCACCTTCAGGTCTCTCTTGAGAGATGTGTAAGTAAAATTGTGCTATCCACCACTTCAGCCAGACCTGGACTGGTTGTCACGCACTGAGAAGTAGTATGTAAATGTATTCATTACAAAATAATACACACAAGGGCTAAAATGCATGATTGTTATAAATAAAATCACAAAGGCTAAAATGCATGATTGTTATAAATAATAATACATGTAATGTAAGGGTCTAGGGGCAGTGATTATTAATAGTACCATAATTTTGTGTTGTACAACTCAGCATTCTTACCAACAAAAACAAACAGTTTTTACCTCAAGAAAACATACGGCAAAAGGTCCCGTTCTTGCTTCAGAAGTCTTTTTATAAGCATGTTTTACATTCTTTGCAATCATTTGCTTTAGTGAAGAAAGAAATTGCTGATCATTATGTGTGCAGTCTTGTAAAGGTGATTTCAATCTGTTTGTGTGTAGCAGTGATCAATCAAATATGTCTCATACAGGGAATGAATATAAATATATATATATATATATATATATATATGTATATATATATATATACAGTGCCTTGCAAAAGTATTCACCCCCTTGACTTTTTACCTATTTTGTTACATTACAGCCTGAAGTTTAATGTTTTATTAATCTGAATTTTATGTGATGGGTCAGAACACAATAGTCTACGTTGGTGAAGTGAGATGAGAAAAATATATACATAAAACTATTTTTTAGAAATAGAAAACAGAAAATTGGCATGTGCGTATGTATTCACCCCGTTTGTTATGAAGCCCATAAAAAGCTCTGGTGCAACCAATTACCTTCAGAAGTCACATAATTAGTGAAATGATGTCCACCTGTGTGCAATCTAAGTGTCACATGATCTGTCATTACATATACACACTTTTTTTGAAAGGCCCCAGAGGCTGCAACACCTAAGCAAGAGGCACCACTAACCAAACACTGCCATGAAGACCAAGGAACTCTCCAAACAAGTAAGGGACAATGTTGTTGAGAAGTACAAGTCAGGGTTAGGTTATAAAAAAATATCCAAATCTTTGATGATCCCCAAGAGCACCATCAAATATATCCTAACCAAATGGAAAGAACATTTCACAACAGCAAACCTGTCAAGAGACGGCCGCCCACCAAAACTCATGGACCGGGCAAGGAGGGCATTAAACAGAGAGGCAGAACAGAGACCTAAGGTAACCCTGGAGGATCTGCAGAGTTCCACAGCAGAGACCAGAGTATCTGTACATAGGACGACAATAATCTGTACGCTCCATAGAGTTGGGATTTATGGCAGAGTGGCCAGAAGAAAGCCATTACTTTCAGCAAAAAAACAAAATGGCATGTTTTGAGTTTGCGAAAAGGCATTCGGGAGACTTCAAAAATGTATGGAGGAAGGTGCTCTGGTCTGATGAGACTAAAATTGAAATTTTCTGCCATCAGAGAAAACGCTATGTCGGGCGCACACCCAACACATCACATCACCCAAAGAACACCATCCCCACAGTGAAACATGGTGGTGGCAGCATCATGCTGTGGATATGTTTTTCAGCAGCCAAGACTGGGAAACTGGTCAGAGTTGAGGGAAAGATGGATGGTGCAAAATACCGATATATTCTTGAGCAAAACCTGTATTACTCTGTGCGTGACTAGGATGGAGGCTAGGCTAGACTAGGCTAGGACGGAGGTTCACCTTCCAGCAGGACAATGACCCCAAACACACTGCTAAAGCAACACTTGAGTGGTTTAAGGGGAAACATGTAAATGTGTTGGAATGGCCTAGTCAAAGCCCAGACCTCAATCCAATAGAAAATCTGTGGTCAGACTTAAAGATTGCTGCTCACAAGTGCAAACCATCCAACTTGAAGGAGCTGGAGCAGTTTTGCAAGGAGGAATGGGCAAAAATCCTAGTGGTAAGATGTGGCAAGCTCATAGAGACTTATCCAAAGCGACTTGGTGCTGTGATTGCCACAAAAGGTGGCTCTACAAAGTATTGACTTTAGAGGTGTAAATAGTTATGCACATTGACATTTACTGTTGTTTTGTCCTATTTGTTGTTTCCTTCACAATAAAAAACATCTTCAAAGTTGTGGGCATGTTCTGTAAATTATATGATGCAAATCCTCAAACAATCCATGTTAATTCCAGGTTGTGAGGCAACAAAACACGAAAAAATGCCAAGGGGGTGAATACTTTTGCAAGGCGCTGTATATATATATATGCACTATATGCACTAACACACACTGCATCCACAAAACACACCCTCTGTATCCACTCTACAAACACTACTTCTTTTGGGCGGAATTGGAGGCGGGTCCTGTGGGCAGGATTTGGAGGCGGGCACTGAGGGCAGGTTTGGAGGCAGTCTTCCGGGGGGCCCAGACCTTGAGTTATGTTAGGGGCCCCAAAATCTCTGAAGGTGGCCCTGCTCCTGCTACTGAAGTCCAAGTATCTTTACACATATTAAAAAAAAACTGAAGACTTAAAACTCTTTCATGTAGTTCAGTAACCCCTGTAATACTCATATAAACTGCAAAGAGAACTCAAAAATAATAGAAATTCGTGTAAATTACTCATCTCAAATAGTTTGCATTTTTCATTAAGGAGGGTTTCTAGCAGTGCAACTCTTACCCGTTATACTAATATATAAATATTAGACTTGTGCATTTGGTTTCAGCCAATTCCATATCTCCAAAGCGCGATATGGACGTATAACCGATCAAACAACTACTGCTATGGCATAACATGTTCGTTTGATTCGCTAAAAGGGGGGGGCCCGAAAGGTGGAGCAGTAAAAAAATATCTATATATATTTAATGAATATATAAACATAGATTTTTTATTTATTTACTTCTCCTCCTCTTTGTCCCTCTGTTCGTTACTTTTTCTCACTTGATCTGTGAAACAAATGGTAGGAAAATGCACCAATCAGTGTACTGAAAAAAAAATGTAAGAAAGAATATTGATTTATTTAGCAGTATATTAATTGGTGCATTTTCCTCCCATTTGTTCATCCATATAATTAATTTTCTCAAATAGTTTTCATAAACGTTATTTGGCTGAGCCAAACCATCAACTGAACGAGTGTCGGGGTTCCCAAACTAAATTTCATTTTCTCTCCAGGCACAAGTCTAGTAAATAAGAATTCACATAATATCTTTGAAATCTGTTTTATTTAGAAATTCTTTTACATGGTGTTTACATTGTATTTTTTTTTTATCTTGCTTTGGATTCTGAGACGTGTAAATTTGTTCTCTCATCCCATGGGGACATTATATTTAAACAAAACCATGCACGTCTGAGAAATAAATCACTACTTGTTCATAGAAAACAGAATTTTTTTCAAGTGCTAATGGAAGTTCTGTAAGCCGCTTGCCTACATTAGAGGTGTTGTTTTGCTAAAACCAGGGCTGTCTTTCCCCATGGGCATGCTGGGCAGTTGCCTGGGGGCCCCACAGGCATAGGGGCCCCACCGCGCTGCCCAGGCCAACAGGGGAGATCCTTTGATCTCCCCTGCCGGCCCATGGAGAGCCGGCCCTGCTCTCTTGCCGTGGCCTCTCTCAGGTTGGTGGGGAGATCAAAGATCTCCCTCACCGGCCCAAAGGCCCTTCGAGATAGTGGAAAGAGAGGACGGGAGGACCCGGATCACCACCGGACCACCAGGGCTGGCTGTCCCCCCACTTCACTAAAGGTAAAAAAAAAATGGTTTGGGGGGCATACAGATTTTTTATATTTAGTTTTTTTTTTTTTTTAAAACAAGAAAACATTTGCACCCCTCACACCCTGCAACACACAAACACCACCCACCCATTGACACACAAACACACACCCTTCACACACACAGCACCTCTCTCACACACAGCACCCCTCACACACACAACACCTCTCTCACACAGCAACTCTCTCTCACACACAGCACCTCTCTCACACACACAGCACCCCTCACTGACAGCACGTCACACACAGCACCCCTCACACACAGCACCTCACAAACACAACACACAACTTCTCTCACACACAGCACCTCTTACATACACAGCACACCTCGCTTACACCACCTCTCACATGCAACACCCCACACACACTGCACCTTCCACACACACAGCACCCCTCGTACACATCACACACACACAGCACCCCTCGTATACATCACACACCCACACACACAGAGCACCCCTACACACAAACACATACACTGCACCCCTCACTGCAGTCTGTGTGTATTTAGCAGTCTGTGTGTGTGTGTTTATTCAGCCGTCTGTATGTATTCAGCAGTCTGTGTGTGTATATTCAGCAGCCTGTGTGTGTATATTCAGCAGCCTGTGTGTGTTCAGCAGTGTGTGTTTGTGTGTGTGTGTATTCAGCGGACTGTGTATGTGTGCGTATTCAGCAGTCTGCATGTATTGCATTTGTTGGAGGTGCCAATAAATATAAGCTTAATTTTATCGATAATTTACATTTTTATTCCTGTGAGTTGTTGTGTAGGCAGGGCCCCAGTGCACTGCTTTGCCCGGGCTCCCATAATGCTGTTAAGATGGCACTGGCTGAAACTACATTTTCTCAGGAGAAGCTCTGAAAATAATCAGTGTTATTGTCACTGCGTGTCGAGATACATTTAATGGAGTGCTGGCCATCTTGCACACACTCCTAGCACACATAGCTAATATATTACAGTTTACTACATAACAAAGATCTCAAGATCATGCATGTTTGCACCAGATGTCAGAATTTTTTTTATAAACAATATACATTAAAAAGTAGAAAATGTATGGAATTTAAATTATAAAGGGCATCTGCTCTTATCTTCAAGTAAATTTAAAGTAACAATCCAAGCACCATACCTATTGCAGCCCACTTGAGTGAGCATTCAAAACGAATGAGAAAGGTACCCCGACCGGCTGTTAACTATACAGAAGTGTCACCAAGTGGAGTTGTAAAAGTGCTGATTTCTCTTGAAGTGACACTCTGTTAACCTCTAAGTTAACAGGTAATTGGAGTGTTTCAGGGTTTATTTCAATGTAACAGAACTTTTATTTTGTTTTAACAAACCAAACATTAGCTTTAAACACTTAAATTCTCTTCTGTACCGTTCTCTATTTTTCACATGCACATGTGCAAAAATACTTGATAAAAAAAAAAAAGCAGATTTAAACCATTAGGTCCAATATGGCATATTTTGTTCTAGTAATAACAAGGCATATACACAGATAAAGTCATACCCATTGTCTTAATTTTCAGCTATATATTCTGTAACTCAAAATGAAACAAATAAGACTTAAATGGCCGACAAGAAGTTGTACAGACATTGAGACATGGTATATTTCTTGGCATACTTACGCAGCTCAAGCTCTTGTTGCTGGGCCCAGAATTTAAGAAGGCTGTGCTTCTGGCTTGCTCCCTAAAAGTTAATGAAACACTATATTTGATTTAATTTGCCACAGGGCCGGACTGGGAACAGAAAGCAGCCCTGGAAAAAAAATTATTCCAGCCTTATAATTCATCGTGCCACAGAGTGTTTATGTTTTTTATCTCAATGTGCTTTGGGAGCTGTTATATTGTTTCTTACCTGCAGTCCCTCACTCCATATGACCCATGGGTATTACAGTGCTGTAATACCCACCCTCCAGGCTGACACACACAAGCTCCACAACGCACACAAGTTCTCTTACTCATACACATGCTCACTACAGACAAGCTTACTGATACACACAAGCTCACTACAGACAAGCTCGCTGACACACACAAGCTAACTCAAGTCAAGATCACTGATACACACAAGCTCACTACAGACAAGCTCAGTGACACACACACGAGCTCACTACAGACAAGCTCAATGACACACACACAAGCACGCTACAGACATGCTCACTGACACAAATACAGACAAGCTCATTTGACACACACAAGCTCACTACAGACATGCTCACTGACATACACAATGTCCCTATAATCTCACTAACACACACTCAATCACAGTACAGACATGCTCACTGACGCTCACACACACATAAGCTCACTACAAGCTTACTGACACACACATAAGCTCACTACAAATGCACTGAAACACAAGCTCACTACAGACATGCTCACTACAAGCTCACTGACACACACACAGGCTCACACACACATATACAAAGGCAAAGGAGAAATGAGATACGGCTGTATACAATCTAAAATAGGAACAGAAAAAGATACATAGTGTAATACAGTAAAACACAAAAATGATGCGCCAAGATAATATTGCACTCACGAGATTGAAGTGAATAATGCGCCTGAACAGGTGCCTGCCCCAATACGTTTGGGCGGCTGGGTGTCTCCACTTTCCACTGGAACTCCAAGCGGACCAAGAAATGGACTGAGACTTCAGTAGAGGTAAGTAAAATAAATATGCAGATTTATTGTAGAAAAAGGCTACAAATAATAGCCGTATTCAATAAAAGTATAAATAAAAGAGAGGTCCTACGCGTTTCGTTCCTATGCAAAGGAACTTCCTCAGGGACCGAAATTCAAGTAAAATCAATCAATACATGAAAAAATGCATTTTTTCATGTATTGATTGATTTTACTTGAATTTCGGTCCCTGAGGAAGTTCCTTTGCATAGGAACGAAACGCGTAGGACCTCTCTTTTATTTATACTTTTATTGAATACGGCTATTATTTGTAGCCTTTTTCTACAATAAATCTGCATATTTATTTTACTTACCTCTACTGAAGTCTCAGTCCATTTCTTGGTCCGCTTGGAGTTCCAGTGGAAAGTGGAGACACCCAGCCGCCCAAACGTATTGGGGCAGGCACCTGTTCAGGCGCATTATTCACTTCAATCTCGTGAGTGCAATATTATCTTGGCGCATCATTTTTGTGTTTTACTGTATTACACTATGTATCTTTTTCTGTTCCTATTTTAGATTGTATACAGCCGTATCTCATTTCTCCTTTGCCTTTGTATATGTTGTAAAAGGTCGGGACTGGGCCACGACCTTGAGAGGCTGTTCTTGATTTTATCAGATAAGTATAAGTATATTTAGATACCATTGTTATTTCACTCTAAGGTATCATACACATATATATACTGTTTATATTTCTACATATCTCACACACACATAAGCTCACTACAAGCTCACTGACACACACAGGCTCACATACACATAAGCTCACTACAGACATGCTCACTGACAGATACAGGCTCACACACATAAGCTCACTAAAACTCACTGACACACACAAGCTCACTACAGACATGCTCACTACAAACTCACTACATGCTCCCTGACACACACAAGCTCACTATAGACAAGCTCTCTAAAACACACAAAAGCATAATACAGACAAGCTCACTGCAAGCACACTGACACAAACAAGCTCACTATAAGCTCAGTGACTATACACACACACACACACACACACTGGATCACTACAAGCTCTATACATACACACACTATCAATCCTGGGCTTCTTAGTGGCTATATAATTACCTGTGCCTTCACTGTACCTGGACTGTGAGTGCAGTGTGAGCTATTTCCATGAAGCTCTTCCACTTCCTGTGTGGAAGGTCACCAGGGAGAGGCTGGGGGTGGAGCTCTAGTGCGAGGGCTGGATCTGCAGACTGTCCATGCAGACTGTCTGCTGCAAACCAGCTGTCGCCTGTTTCTGTTACCGGCCTCTGGCAGCCTCACTGCGGCCATCCAGCAAACTTTCTGCCCCAGGCTCCAGCCCCAAACAAGAAGGTCAGAGGAGGAAAAAAAGAGTAATGTCTGCCGGCCACAGGAGCACCGGCCCACCGGAGAATTTCCCGGTATCCCGGTGGGCCAGTCCAGCCCTGATTTGCCATCTTTCATAAGCTATTATGAGGAGCAAGACAATGAAACTCTAGAGTAGATCCTTTGGGATATGGCAGGCGTCTAAAGGGCTTCTACTGTTCAGACCAACTTTGTCCAAGACACTACTGTTGGTGATAAGAGATGAATCATTTGCTAAGAAAACCCCAAGTTACTTCTAAATATGTTCAAGCTCCTTTTAAGTGAAAAAACTGAATTCAACACTCCCTTGACACCACTGTATGTCTGCAAATATCCATAATGAACTCATCCAGGACGGTTAAAAAGAGACCGTGTCCTGCTGCTGTCTCCATGCCAAGCTTGTCCAAGACAAAAGAGGAAATGATCTAACTGTAACGGAGCTCCGTGTACTCCGACCGAGTACCCTCCGTTGATGGATGCTCCTAGCGCTCTCAGAGGACTCCAAGCACTGCAGACGACACCACAACCGCCGCAGGCTCCACAACCGCCGTAGCTTAACTGGAGCCGCGCCGTCTTCCTTCCACCCTGGATCGGCTTCTGTCCTCCAGGACCGTGTGGGGAAGACCTCTCCTCCAGGAGAGCGTAACAGAAACAAGCTCTTAAAAGAGCTAAGTGATTGAAAGCTCAGGGGAATATGCAGAGCATAGCAATCCCCAGTGTGATATAGCAGTTCCCTCCAATAACGAGACAAGGCTACGTATTGAGGGTCAGAAGAGGTCTGAGATGCTGGAACACCCAGCCTGGCTTTTATTGAGGTTACATGCAAATAGGACACTCCCAGGGGGAGGCATAAAATCACCAATCACACATCTGGTGCAACCCACACATTCCCTCCCCTCAGATAAACAGTTAAACCAATTATTACATACAATAAAAATACAGTTTTTACACACACACTGTAACTTTAAAACCATACATTCAATTTCAATAGAATTGCATATTCAGACTCAGCATACATCAAACATAAACACTTCCAAAAATCAGCCAAATCCCTCCAGTGGATCAAAAGTTAGCTGGAAGTCCTTTATGACCGACCGCAAGCACAATTTCCTGCCCAAAACAGTTCCATAGATTTGGGCTGTGCGGCCGGTCAATTTCATGCCGAAAAACGACTAAGTCCCATTTCGAACGGGACTTAGTCTCTGGAGCTGCAAGTTCAGTATGGGAGAAGGTAATGGTCAGCGGTGTTCGGCAAAATGTGTAGCCGATTTTGGTTCCACAGAATCTTTAGCATACACCGCTGACCGCATTCGAATGACTAAAATGGCCGCCGCCACGTGTTCGGCTGCCGAATGGCGGCCACCCAGCGCTCGGCAATTAACCTGCAGTAACCTCACAGCCTGGGAGGTAAATTGCCTGCATACTTTAACTTCTGGGTGGTCCGCCTGTGTGGTACTTGGTTCAGTAAGCCCTATTTACTGAACCAAGTGGGAGAGAGCCAGGGGCAAGTTATTTTACAGGTCTGGGGACATAGTCTTAAAGGGGCATTGTTCAGCAAAGTCACAATATGTCCCCAGACGGTTCTTAAAGGGCCATACACACCCAATAAAAGTTAATACATTTTCAGGGGCACAATCTTCCAGGGGCCATAGTCATGAGGCAGGAGGCTGGCAAACATGCTTCTCCACAATCCAGGGAAGCAGGGCAATTTCTCATTTAAAGGGCCAGTTACAAATAGCAATTTGTAACACTAACCTTCTCGAATGCATGCTAAAAAAAACTAGATATTGCTTACTCATCACTTCTAAACCTCTAAAGTAAGTGTTTTGCTTTTTATACTAATTTAACCCCTTAAGGACACAGCTTCAGAAGTAAAAGACCAGCATTATGAAAATTTCCATTATGTGTACTTAAGGGATTAGAAGAGTTTGATAGTGCTGGGAGTTGCATTCCACTAACTGTTGAAGGTCCACCTTTGTCCAGCCCTGTACTGCATATTCCTGAAAGCCTCAAAGTTCTTTGCCAGAAATATTTTTGCAGACTGCAATGTCAGGGCTCCACAAGAGTCTGGTTTGTCAAACTGAGCACACAGCAGCTCACTGTGAGAGTTGGCAGAATATACTTTGGCAAATGCAGTGATGGCAACAAAACCTGACTGTGTCTGTTTCCTTTGGATATTAGGTGGGTTGACAGAGCCAAATAATGTCAGAAATGTATTTGTTTTACTAATATTAGCTTGGGCCTGTTGATTTCCAGAGATTCAGTGTCTATGACTATAAAGCAAGTAGATAGAAATTGTCCCACCAAGACAAAGCTAAGTGTTTTAGTATTATATGCAACATATCGTTCTATACTCTATGTTGCTATTAAATGGGAGTGCAGTGGTTGTAGTGCTTCCACATGAACATAGCACTGTATGCCATATTGTAAACATGCATATTTAAGTGATACACTACCCAACTGTCCAATGCTGTGTTACTTCTCTTACATAGACATTGACACTGGAGATACGGGATAGTGATGAGATTTTCAATCCACAGTGTCACCAACAAGGTCATTCCTGGCGTGTTTTTGAATTGATTCAGAGGGTACAAAGATTTTTAAAAAAAATATTAAGAGAATTAAAACCCCTGTTAACACCACCCACACTGCTCCTGATATAAAAGCACCCAGAACCAGAATGTAATACTTAACCCAACATGCAGAGTGAAAACCACCACTAGAAATAGAGACAGAAAGAAAGTCCCTAAGCCGGTATTTAGAAGGCCGGATAAAAGAGATAACGAGGAGCGGCGCCAAGTCAGGGAAACCAGAAATCAAAATAGTCAAGAGCAAGCTGGGTCAAAACCAAAGAACTATCACAAAAGGATACAGGAATGCAGTAAAGGGACACTAGTGACACAAGGCACACTAGGAACCACAACGGGGCACTGTTTTTAGAGCAGACTGGGCTTTTATATGATTGGGGCGTGGTTATCATAACCACGCCCCGAAAAGGTACGTGTGCACTGGGCTTTGTTGTGTAGAGCACTCCTGACGTCATGACGCTGACACGCATGTGCCGCGTCATTAAAAGAGGCGGACACGTATCGGCCAGTGTCCCTGAGGCTGAGTGGAACCTCTCCCGGTGTGGGAGCTGCGGTCTGACCGATCCTGTTGTCGGCAGATCGACAGACCGACAAGGTAAGTGGGAGTTTACTCACTGCCCCAATAAAAGCAAAAGTATTTGATGTCGGCTGTAAAAGACATCTTTTGGTGAAGGGAGTGATAATCTAATGCAACTTTGAGTTGGCTTTCAAAATTAATTACAAAGTTTCAAGCCTGTATTAGACAATTTTCTAATTTCCCCCTTTTTATTTCTGTATTTACATATCCACATGGTAATAAATACTTTTCCTCATTTTTACATTCCCAAATTTTATCAAATATGTCCAAAGTCCATAAATTGATATCTTCCCCTAGCCATTTGGCATCTCTCCACCATGGACTCTCATTTCCTAATGGATCTCTAGTGGTCCAATGATTTCACGCTTAGCTTTAATTCTGTCATTAGCGATATATACTTGATGGCGGGATTGTTCTGGCTATCCTGACTGCACCTGCTCCATTGCTGGTATCATGACTTCATGATGTCAGAACACATAAACAAAGCAACATGAAGAGGGAGGAAAACCTAATGGGTCTCTCAAAGCACCAAAACAACTCTAGCTTAATGAAGCAGTTTTGGTGTATAGATCATGCCAATGCATCCTCACTGTGTTATGTATCTGCCATTTAGCAGGTAAATCACTTTTGTTTTTTGTTTATGCAGCCTAAGCCTCACCTCCCCTCACTGTGACTGACGCAGCAAACATGAAATAAAAAAGGTTTCATTTTCAATCAGATCTAGACTTTAGAAGTTCTTACCTCCTGCCCTATTCGATGATCTTCATTATCATACAGAAGACTGTTGTTGACTGTTGCTGGCTCTAGCAGGCTTTTCAAATGGAGGGGTAAGGAAGAGAAAAGTGAACAAATTAAAACCAGCTTTTACCCCTTAAGGACCAAACTTCTAGAATAAAAGGGAATCATGACATGTCACACATGTCATGTGTCCTCAAGGGGTTAAAAAAGTTCTGTGTGGCCCATAAAATGTGGGGCCTAGAGCAGGCGAGAGATTAATGGGGATTGACCATGTCCCTCCTCGTCAGCGGGTTACAGATTGTAATAAAGAATTATTAAGATGCATGGCCTCTTGCATACACACTCTGAACACACTGACTCCCAGGGCCCTGAAGAAAAGAACCCTTTGCATTGTTTCCTGGGTACTAGACTAGTTTGGAGTGTCCCCCAACTGTTTCCTATACCCGTGTCTTCACTGCCGTTTGTGTGCAATACATCTAGGTTTGTTTAACCCCTTAAGGACCAAACTTCTGGAATAAAATGGAATCATGACGTGTCAGACATGTCATGTGTCCTTAAGGGGTTAAAGTATGTAAGGTGTATGTCTACTAATGTACGTAATAGGTTTACTTGCATGGTCTTGTAATTTTTCAAATTTGTGCTGTAGACACTTTGTAATATTGTGATCTTATGATTTATGTAGCACTTAGTATTTCTGCTGCATTTGCTTCATGTTATTGCTGTATTTCCGTGTGGTCCCTGTTTATCATTCTCTGTGGCCTGCAACACAAGACTTACTACAATGTTCTCCTCATGATGTGATTGCCTTTGCTCAGTATCCTGTATACAGAGTGCTTGGATTTTCTGGAGCTACTTTGTTTCTTTATTTTTATTACCATTGCTGCATACTAGGCGTGGGGCTTTAGTCGGATCCTCATTTTGTAGTTTATGCAGCTACTCATATGTAGTTATTGTTTCTAGATTGTTCCCATTCATGCAAATTATGTCATGATGTCATGCAGCCTCTTTTTAATGGTCACCCTTCTTTCATTTTGTTGTTGCTAAATATTCTGCAATCAACCTGCTGGTTCTGTCTTGAAAAAAGTCTCCCATCTAGACTGAAACATTGATGCTTTGTTGCTGTCTGCGGGCTTGTAATTAAAGGAACACTATAGCGTTAGGAATACAAACCTATATCCTACCGCTGTAGTATCCCTGTCCCTAGTTTTATAAGGCGCTGGCTTAGTCTGCTCCTCCTGAAACATTATGGCAAGGTGGGACCTAATGCGTGTGCATTGAATCAATGGTCTCCTACATAAAAGATGTAAGATGTCCTCATGCATCAGGTCATCCAATGTTAGTTAATGGAGTAGAGTTCTGCTAGGGATACTGAGGCACCTTTAGTGGTTATCGGTCTAGAGATGGAGTTAGCCCTGCAATGTGATGATTGCAGGTTCTTAGGAAAACACAATGTTTTACATTGCAGGGTTAAACAGACAGGGGCACTGCACCCAGATCCCTTCAATCTGTTTCCCTTTAATAAAAGAGTGGTATATTACACTATAGTGTAAGGAACACATTTATGTATTCCTGACACCATAGTGATCAACTAACAATTTATGGCTCGACCCCCCGAGCCGAGCATCGCTTCAAAAAATATGTTTTTACTCACCTTTTCTCCCAGGCCATGTGCATTTCATCGCAGCTGGCCCCACCTGGCTCTGACTCATCAAACTTGATGATCTCAGCCAATCCAATGCTTTCCCATAGCAAAGCATTGGGGGATTGTTGCACATTGAATCAATGCATCTCTATGGGGAACATTCAGCGTCTCCATGCAGAGCGTGAAGAAGCTAAATACCAGTGCAGCAGTCTGTACAATTCTGGACTAGGAAGCAACTCTAGTGGCCAGCCGTCTGAGTGACTTGCCACTAGAGGTGTTACTAGGCACCAATGTAAACGCTGCCTTTTGTCTTAAAAGGCAGTGTTTACACTGAAAGCCTGCAGTGACATGCTATAGACACCAGAACCGCTACATTAAGCTGTAATGGTTCTAGTGACTAGTGTCCCTTTAACACAAACCCTGTAACTGCACTTCTACTTTAAATGCATACTACTGGATGCCATTTTTAATTGTCTTCCTCTCGCACTTTATCTGTTTATCTGAGTTTTAATGGAGTCTGTAACAAAAAGGATGAATGCCCAGTCCCTCATCAAAACAAATTCTTTAGCAACCTGTTTTTTATTATCTTTGCTGTTTTCATTGGTGATGCTGTTCCATCTCACTAATTAATTTGTTTTATCAGTTACTTTTATGATTTTTCCAAGGGTACTTGTAAATTGTATTTGTATAACAATACTGCTGAGAACCAGTTTTCCAGTTTTGTTATTTTTTCTGTCTGGTAATTGGTCATTTTAGGCAGTGTTTATGTCATTTTTTTCAGGCTGCAGCTGCTCCATTTTCTCCACCAATGCTAATTAATTTAGTATGACTGATGATTAATTTAGCCACTTAATTAAGATCAACCCACAATCCAAACTAAGCACAATAGACTCATACATCTTCTAGACTTGGGAATTGCTTATAATCACAACAGCTTATTGTAGTCTTTATGGTGTAAGAAGTCTTTGCAGTCATATTCTGCCAAACCGTTTAGACAAAAACCATTGCTCTCCTGGGACCTAAAGCAGAAGAGGTGGAGTAATCAAATAAGCATCCAGTCTATCCATGTACTTTTGTTAGTAGCAAACTGTGTGCAGAAGCAATGACTATCCAAAACACGCTATCCTCATGTTCAAAGCATGCCTGCACACAGCAGCACAATACGTTACAGTGGGCACCAAGTTGTATTTTTTTAAGAAAAGAAAAGTATTTATTGATTACTCAGAAATACATGTATGTTTTTCATCAAACAAATTAAGACATCAAATTTTTGACAGCTACATTTTTATTAAAATTTAAAAGTGAAAAAAGAAGGGATAGAACCTGACTGCAATGCAGAGCAGACGTGTGCTGAGCGAGCTCCTTCGATGAGTGCAGATGTTAGAAAGATAATCTCAAGCAGAGGGCACCTCGGTGAATCTTGAGATACCACATTTGCCACTCTCTTCGAGTGGACTTCTGGAGATTTTTGAGGCCTACTGGAGTGGCTGGTGTGGGAGAGGCCGCCAATCTCCTGGCACCATAGCTAGCTGTTTGGCTTTAGCATACCTGCTCCCCCCACCATTAAACTGGCGGGGGATATTCTGGTTGCAGGAGTTGATTAAACACTGATAGGTACTTACTTTTCTGATGGACACACATGGCTCCCAAGATGGTGGGGGAAGAATTTGGAGACTCAATGGCAACACCCACAGCGACTTTACAGTCCAGACTGGAACACATCTTTATATACTTACTGTCCTGAATAGCAGCACGACAGTGGAGAGCACGGTCAGCGTAGGATGGGGTAGCAACCTACCTACATGTGTCAGAGCCTCATTAGTGTGGGATCTGATGTAAGCCCAACTATTCAGCTGATATATCTCCCCCACTCAGGGATGCAGGTAGACTCTGCTTTTGCACATATTTCTGGCAATGGAATAGCTCGAGAGTGAGACTGCGAGTCGGGATCTGGACCAGAACCCTAAAAATGCCTTTTACACAGCCTCTCAAGATGGTGGCTGCTATCGGGAGACCTTGTAGAATCTTTGTGCAATGCCAAAAGTCAGCAGGTTACAGTTAGTGTGACTATCTACCAGGGGATCAGTTGCCATCCTGCAGACTGGGAATGGGAGGAGGCTGTCTTCCAGCCACCACCACATGCAGTGTGACATTTTTGTTCGCTTAAAATGTGTTTGCTTTCATCTTTCTTTTTTACAGGTTGGACCTATATACCTGATACTGTTGCCTCATATGATCTCTTTTTGAAGAATTTCACATTATGATACATGTATACTTTGTTCTTTGAACTCTATTTGTAGATGTGATACATGAATGTACCTGCCATGGTTGAACATTACATATATATTGTATTATTTTTATTTATTTTTGTAATATTATATTGTACCTTATTGTAACAATGCAGTGTTTGTGGGCTTGAAGACAAGAGGAACCTCTTAACTTATTTTTATATTTCAAAATATTTCTCGCCTTGAAAGTTTCATGCATACATATTATTCTTCTGATTTATATCTTTTGTGATGTGGGAGCCAAAAATAAAAATAACAGAAAAAAAAAAAAACTTAAAAAAAATAAATCAATTTGGGCTGTTATATTAGGGTGTATAAAAAGATGTAGAACCATTTTGTGATCTTTATCTTATCATCTTTTCGTCAGTGTACATCTACTGTCCAGCAAACAGCAGTGCTCCTATACAAGTGGTGTCAAAGATGGTGAACAAAACTTCATGGTAAAGGAATGCACATAACATGGAAATGATCTAACCGCGAGTGCACCGGTAAAATCCATGGATTTCTCATGGTTAAGGGATGGGCATTGCACCTAATGTGTTGTACCTGACAATACATTTTTGCACACCTACTATTGAGCACTATCTGTGATACTACTAAGTACAATAAATAAAGCATGCAAAAAGCAGGTTACACAAAAAGCTCAAAGATGTAAGTCATCATTTGCACCTGTGAAGTCCAAATATAAAAGTGCCATGAATGCATATCTCCCAACATTAAGAGGGCAGAGGGTGGCCAGGCCTAAAGTATGCAATATTTGTGCTTTTACAGGTATATGAGATGTATAAAGATGCTCTAGATACCGGTAAACTTCAGATGAACATGCAGACTTTTATTAAGCTTGTGCAAACAAACGCAAAAACGAGGCTTTGGTATCAATGTTGACATAGAATAGATAGAAAATAGATATTTTTTTTATACAGACGTACTATTAGAATATTCTTACAAAGCCAGACAATGCCATTGAAACTTATTTTTTATAATAATCATGTCTGATATTGATTAGCTGTCATGCTCTACTTTATTTATTGGTCTGGGAGACTCATTCTGTGCCCTTCCCTATAAGTGAAATACAGCATTTTTTGCAGTGCAGCATTTTTCAGTGTGTTTTCTACAACTTGGAGACTGAAAGGGTTAAAACCGTTAAACGCTGACTCAGGAGTTACCATGTGATATCCTGTAACCTTACACAAGTATTCTGATTGCTATAGGACAAAGGAATTGTAAGTGAAAACACAAAGATATTTTTTTGGGGGGAAAGAATATTTTGCAACTCAGCAGGTTCCTCTTTTCCTCAAGGCTACACACGGTCTCAGAATGCACTCCTGACATATACATTCTCAGGATGTTGACGTCTCTCTTGTTGCAAAACAGCTGAATAAGGGGTGAAGCAAACTTTCATCACATGCATGGGAAGGTCACAGTGAATACTGATTGTTTTTACTGAGGGTGAGATAGAACAGCACAACAAGATACTGGTATTTAACAATATAGATAATAAGAATAATGGCATAATAGGATCAGTGGAGTCATTGTCCTCTGCCTGGAAGGAAAGGGTAGATCCCTGAGTGCCAATATATGCACTATTAATATGGAGGCCCAGTCCTCTAGTGCAGGGGTCGTCAACCTGGTCCCTACTGCCTACTAATGGGTGATTTGGGACTTCAGGTGGGCGGTGGTGGGCTCTGCGGAAAACGCCCAGTGGGCCTCGATGGCCGTGGACCAAGGCCGGCAGTAGAGATCCTTTCACCTCCCCTGCTGGACCATGCAGAGCCAGCCTTGCTGTAAGTCCTCCCAGGCTGGTGTGAAGATCAAAGATCTTGCTCACCAGCCGCTGGCACTTAGTTCCAGCAGAGGGAAAAAGTGCCTGGGAGACTCTGTGTTCCTCCCACAAGCAGGCTGGTCGGAGCATTGCCACGTGTTACCATGGCAATGCTCCGATCCTTAGCAACCTGTTGTATTATTTTTGCTGGTTTCAGTTGATTCTGTGTATAATTCTCCTATTCTATCCCCCTAATTTGTTTTACTAGTTTATTATATGATTTTCCCAAGGGTACTTGTTAATTATTTTTCTTCTAACAATACTCCTAAAAATAGTAAATTCATGACCATTCAAAAGTTTAGTGTGAAGGGCCTGCAGTTCAGCAGCAAAGCTTTATGGTAATGCTGGAAGTTTATTCCAAATATGGCTTAAATTAAGTGGAAAATACTGGTCCAAAATGCACCAACTTCACTACACGGCCACCAAGCATGTTAATAGGTCCCAATCTCTCCACAATCCCTTGAGCAAAGAGAAGAGCAGGGTGGGAAACTTCTCCTTTGAGTTTGAGTTGGGAAATACTAAGCACCCAGTCTATTATTATAGATATTATTTATAGAGTAGAGTTAAAGGATCAGTATAGGGTCAGGAATACAAACATGTATTCCTGACCCTCTAGTGTTACCACCATCTAACCCCCCTGAGCCCCTCATGTCTCCATAAATATAGCAAAATCTTACTGTATTCATGCCTGAAGCTGTAACTCTGCATGCTGTTAGACTCAGAAAAACAAGCAGTCTGCTGACATCATCAGAAGTGGTGGCCTGATCCAACCACAATGCTTCCCTAAATCACAACGCTTTATTGGCATGTTTACCCCAGGAATGTAAGCTCGTTTTAGCAGGTCCCTCAACAAGTCTTGTTCTGAATACTTGTTTGTAAAGCACTACGGATTTGTTGGTGCTTTATAAATAATAATAATACCAACTTATTCCTATGTTTAACTAGTTTTTAAACAATAATGTAATAATAATATGTAGAAGTCCAAGCGTCTGTATTTAAAGCAACAGTATAGTGTTAGAAATGCAAAGCTGTATCTCTAACACTATAGTGTACATTCGCCCCCTCTGCCCTCGCAACCCTCATTTACCTTATACTACATCTTCGCTTCCTTCAGAGTCATCGCAAGGGGGAACCTAATGCACATGTGCGGCGAGCACCATGTTTTACATAGCAGGGTTTAGGGGACAGGGACACTGCACCCAGACCATTTCAATGAAAGGAAGTGATCTGGGTGCCTATAGTGTTCCTTTAACTCTAACTTGGAACTGAGCACTTTTTTAAACTTTAAAATACAATATTTATAACACCTTAATTACACTCCTTTCTGTATCAAAAGGGTCTCCACTACATTGAGGAAATCAAATTTGCTACATTAAACAGATTATTGTGCGCAGTTGCCTAGGGACTGGGGAGGAGTATGATGAGCATTTTCTTATACATTAGGGATCCATGTTCTAAATATACATATATATTTTCTTTGTTGGAACTACATCATAATTTTTTTTTGACATTTGTAAAAAAATTTTTTTAACCCCTTAGAGACCGCAGACGTACAGGGTACATCAGAAAAAATGCTACCAACTGCTCTAAGGGTATTGCAACAATGCCTCGATGTGGAGGCCTCCTGCAATACCCCCCCTCCCCCCCTCACTGCTGGGCTGCAGGGTAATCGCTCCCCCAGAGCGATCACTTCCGGGTTGCTCCACATGGCGCCCGGCAGTGAGGCAGAGCATCGGAAGCCATCAGGCGAGGGGTGGAGGCACTCAGTAAAATAAATTAAATTAAAAAACAAATAAAAGATTTATAGTGTTTTTGAAAGTTACAGGTTCAAGTATAGGGCTTGATTTTCTGTTTTTTCACATTGAAATTTTCCAGTTTGGTTATGTTGCCTTTGAGAGTGTATGGTAGCCCAGGAATGAGAATTACCCACATGATGGCATACCATTTGCAAAAGAAAACAAGGTATTGCAAATGGGGTATGTTCAGTCTTTTTAGCGCTCATAATTGTTTTTTGCATTTTTAACCCACAAACAAATATAAATGCTAACTTTGGCCAGCGTTTGTGACTTAGTGGCTACTAAATAAGACTGGACATACCCCATATTGAATGCCCTGGATTGTCTACTTTAATAAAATATGTACATGTGAGGTGTGATTCGAGATTTATGCCAGATAACAGTGTTACAATGTCACTATTGATACATTTTAAAATGATATATTTTGAAACAGCAATGTCCTACTTCTACTTATATTCCTATAACTTTAAAAAAAAAAAAAAGCTAAGAACATGTTAACATTTGGTATTTCTAAACTCAGGACAAAATTTAGAAACTATTTAGCATGGGTATTTTTTGTAGATGCGTAACAGATTTTTGGGGGGGGGGGTCAAAGTTCGAAAAAATTTGTTTTTTAAAAAAACTTTCATGATATTTTAGCATTTTTGCATAGTAAATTATACGACATGATGAAAATAGTGGTATCTTTAGAAAGACAATTAAATGGCGAGAAAAATGGTATATAAAATGTGTGGGTACAGTAAATGAGTAAGAGGAAAATTACAGCTAAACACAAACACCGCACAAATGTAAAAACAGCCCTGGTCCCAAACGGTAAGAAAATTGAAAAATGGTCTGGTTACTAAGGAGTTAAAGAATTCTTTCTTCTGCTCATACAAGCAATCCCATGTTTTTTTATAGCCGTGTTTTTCTGCGTTCAGAGTTAATTACAGCCATCATTGTGCAAAAGACGATATCATGATAAAATATCCCTCCCAGCATAATGGCATCTCTTTTTAATTATTAGGCTTTCAACTGGAAGTGGGTACAGAAATCGATCATGTAATTTAGTCAGTGAACGTCACACAAATTACCCCGCCAACCTTATCTAACATTACATTATGTTTCCACTGACAGGGCTCCATGAGCTAGTCCAGGGAGCATGTTTAACCATGAAACCAGATATGGATAAGCAAACTACCTTCACAGTCCATTTGGACTCTGGGCCAGCAGCCAAATGCTGTCTGAATGCCACTCACTTGATTCTCAGTACTTTAATAGACTATAATGACGACTAAGTATCTTCATAAAACATTTAAGAAAATAAATGGCATGACAACATATTTATTGCAAGAAAATGATAAATGAGAATTTAATACTGTAGATAAATTATAATGGAAGTAATGATGCTGGCAGAATGACAGTCAGACGTTGCATTTTTAATGCCATGATGCACAGAATATTTTTAATTCTATTTATTTTTCTCTGTGTGTTTAATACAAAATATATGGTTGGCAGAGATGCACTGTGTCTCTCCATCCCAAGCGATTAGTGCAGGAAAGGTTAATTTGTATGACTCTATACTATTATTTTAATAACATGTACACATACGAGAAAGAGCAAGATGTCTGCTTATGGTGCCTACATGCAATATTAAATGTCTCTGAACCTCTTATAAACAGAAACAACTAGACATTAAAAGAGATTGAATGCAAACATGGTTTTAATACAAAAAGGTGATAGTGCTGGGCTCAAGTGATTTCATGATACGTAATATGAAAAGTAGTTATATTATTGACTCCAATAAATTCATGGTATCAGTATATAGGATAAACTGTTCAATAACTAATAATAACATAGTGTAATAATTCCAACACTTGAAAATAGTTGACCTTATAAGTGAAATGATTGTATAAGTGAAACAACGTATGATGTCCTGGGCCCAGAAGAACAGCCTGAGGGAGAGACATATCTATCCACCAGGATATCAGAGGAAGCTCTTTGTATAAATATAACACCAACATGTGAGTCATGAAATGAGCTCACAAACAAATCCATGAAGAATGAAACAGAGATACACATAGACATGGTCCTTTTACTTATTAATTGTAGATAGGTCTGCAGAGAGAACACAGTATATCTGAGCATCTACTTTTTACCACGCATTATATGATTAACCGTTTTTACAAATGGATAATGAGCTAGTAGGACAACCAGGGCCGGTGCAAGGATTTTTGGGTACATAGGCGAAGATGTATTTTTCCGCCCCCCCCCCCCACCCCCTGGAAAATAACATCTTCACCTATGTGCCTCTTAACAAGCCCCTCTCCCCGTCCATTATTGGCCCCCTCCCTTCCCTGTCCCTTAGTGTTCTGACAGTCACACACACTCAATGACAAACACACAGACTCACTGATCTGACACACACTCATTCATTGACACACACACACTGATTGACACTCATTGACAGACACACTGATAGTCACACACAGACTCAATGACAAAGATACTCTCACTGATTTGACAGACACTCACAAACAGACACACACATACACTGACACACTCATACACTCACACGCAACACTCATACAATCACTCACAGACACACACACACTCATATAATCACTCACAGACACACACTCACACACATACACTCACTCACTCACACACACTCACGCACACACTCACAGACACACATACACTCACTCACGCACACACTCACAGACACACATACAGTCACTCACACACACACATACACTCACACACAGTCACTCACACACACACACACAGACACTCACACACACTCACTCACAGACACATCACATACATTCACTAATTATTTTAATAGATAAACATTTTCCACCCAGCCTCCCTACCTGGAGAGCTGGTGTGGATCATTCCCTGGGGTCCAGTGGGGCTGCTGGGCGGCGGGCGGCAGTGCTGAGATCAGACGCGGCGAGGGAGCTCTAACCTCTATGCTTTGCTCCCTCGCGCGCTGTCTGCTGATGCCGCGGGAGCCGGAATATGATGTCATATTCCGGCTCCCGCGGCATCAGCAGACAGCGCGCGAGGGAGCAGAGCAGAGAGGTTCGAGCTCCCTCGCCGCGCCTGATCTCAGCACTGCCGCCCGCCGCGCCGGGGGTCGAGATGGTGGCCGGCAGCAGGTAGATCTTCCCTCCTGCCGGTCACTGAAATCTTGCGCCCCCGGAGCTGGTGCGCCCTAAGGCGGCCACCTGTGCCACCTTATGGACGCGCCGGCCCTGAGGACAACCAATTACATTTAGAAGGGCGAGAAGGGGATCTTTATATTTAGGGGACAAAAAAGGAGGTATGGATGGAGTCCTGAGATGAAGGAAGTAAAAAAAGAACACAAACTAAAAGAAGGGGAACTTAAGTGAGTGGGCCAATGAAAATAAGTAATACGTTCTGTTTCAATGTTCTCGGTCAACATGGCTTTAGATCACGAACCATACCTTATTGCTGTTTAGCACTGTACTTTATTTTAAAATGTAATTAATTATTTGATTGATATTGTGGATAAATTAATATAATATTACAAATACTGTGAAGTGACAGTTTTCCTTTAAGGACATTTGTGATCAGTAGTATACATTTTCAGTGCAGCAAATTCTATAGAGAACACTATTTCTTTTCTTTCTGCTTGTATTTTTTGTCATACCGGTCAATATTCCTACTTACCCATATATTACAAGTGTAAGAATAACTTTTATGTGTATGGTTTTCAAAGTGTTCCACTGTTTTATATTAGTTGTGTTCATTTTATTGTACTTTTTTAATCAGTTCATTTTATTGGTGTTGATGAGAGGGTATACCCACACAAGTGTTTTAGAGCTGCTATTTATTACTGTAAATTTTAAGCACTGAATTATTGTCACACTTCCTCCTTGAGAGGAGATTTGTTCATTTTGCAATGGAAGAAGATTGCCCGATCTGATGAATCACGTTTTCTCTCAGATCTGGTGGATGGCGGGGTAACTTGTGCATCATTTATCTGGAGAAGAGATGGAAGCAGGATGCACAATGGGAAGAAGGCAGGCCAGCAGGTGTGGTGTTAGGGTCTGGGCAATGTTCTGCTGGGTTCTGGCATTCATGTGGATGTAACTTTGACACGTACAACCTACCTAGTGATTGCTGCAGACCACATACACCCCTTCATGTCAATGGTGTTCCCTGATAGCAGTGGCCTCTTCCAGCAGGATAATGCACCCTGCCACACTGCAAACATTGTTCAGGCATGGTTTGAGGAACATGGTAAAGAGTTCAAGGCATTGCATTGGTCTCCAAACTACCCAGATCTCAATCCGATTGAACATCGCTGGGAAGTGCTGGAACAAGAAATCCGATCCATGGAGGCTCCACCTCACAGGACTTAATGGAACTGCTGCTAATGTCTTTCTTGTCAGATACCACAGAACACATTCAGATCATGTAGAGTCCATGCCTTGACACATCATAGCTGTTTTGGCAGCACGAGGAGGACCTACATGATATCAGGCAGATGGTTTTAATGTTGTGGCTGATCAGTTTATAAACATGAATCAGGAAGGTATTATGTAGTTGTGAATATATATATATTTTAACGACTTTTCCCTGCATTTTTGGCACTGTGCCATTCCCTATGAAAACAAGTGCATGTCAAAATGAATTTGTGGGATTTATAAAATTGACAACTAAAATGATAGTCTTGCTTACTATCTACAAAAAATGTATGTGATATTATAACAAGAATCACAGACATACAATATGTTCTACACATAAGCAGCGTTGTAAGAAAATTTACACTTTAATTCCTGATGACTCTGTCCTGTGATGACAAAAAAAAAAATAAGAGGATGAATTAGATTTGTTAATGTGCCCAAAATAGTGAAAATTTGGAGAGAGAGCAATCTTCCTGTCTTTTGGCCTACACTTTATAAGTTATGAGGAATGCTTCGACTGACTAGAACAAACATATTTTTGTCTGCTATCATATTATTAACAGGCTTGCTCAGCAACATGTGAAAATGATACTTGAAAATAAATTTCTTGCTTATTGTAATCAGCTCCTTAGAGTTACTCCCAAGGGGATTCAATTCCTACAATGACCTCAATAATTGTCTCATTTTGGCAGGCAATAAATGTATTATTAATGATTTGTAAATGTTCCCAGAGTGACTCAAACTATGTATTTTAATTCTTTCAAACACAATTATACCTCATGGCAAAAGTCCAATGTACTGTATGGTGGTTCCAAGAAGGCTATTTCAACATTTATCTGTTGCCTGTCCTTAGTTTGGAATGATAGTGTCAGCCATTTTGTGAAACATTCTTTAAATGAACCTATTATGAAAAAAATGCTGTAAAGAAACACATATGCCAGCTTAGCCTGGCTGTATGAGAGCCTCTGGAAAAAAAATAAAAAAATAGCAGACCAGTGAAAATAATACTAGGAAGTATTACTTTACTGAGAGGGTAGTGGATGCATGGAATAGCCTTCCATCTGAAGTGGTAGAGGTTAACACAGTAAAGGAGTTTAAGCATGCGTGGGATAGGCATAAGGCTATCCTAACTATAAGATAAGGCCAGGGACTAATGAAAGTATTTAGAAAACTGGGCAGACTAGATGGGCTGAATGGTTCTTATCTGCCGTCACATTCTATGTTTCTATGTTTCTAAGGAGAGAGTAACAATGAAAAGGAGAGGATGCCCTACCTTTAATACTTCTAAGGGTGAAAGAATAGCAGGTAAAAAAAGTGTAGAGGGAGAATTACACTTATACAGCTGGTAAGGTATATGTACAAACGAGCTAAGGTCCAACTAGACAGACACACAATGTATCTAAAATCCAAAAAATGTCGGAACCCCTAGCTCTACACACACCCAGCGTGTATACTAGCGGCAGGAATAGCTAGTAAAGGTAAGGTAAAAATCACAGGGAGGAAGATGGAGGAACTAAGCCTCAATAACCATAAATCAAAAAAAGGCTACTGAAAAGAATCTATCCCTGTGTTACCTCGGCACCGTGGACTAACCACTAATGCCTACCTGAACCAGTCTCCCTGCCTACAACTAAATAAAAATAAACTAGTGCATACTAAATTAAAGTGCTACCAAGTGAAGTAAAAAAAAAAGAGAGAGCACGACGCGCTTTTCGACGTCCTGACACCCCGAAACGCGCGTCGAGCTCTCTCTGTTTTTGTTTTCACTTCACTTGGTAGCACATAAATTTAGTATGCACTAGCTTATTTTTAGACACATTGTGTGTCTGTTTAGTTGGACCTTTGCTCATTTGTACATATACCTTACCAGCTGTATAAGTGTAATTCTCCCTCTACACTCATTTTTTTACCCGCTATTCTTTCACCCTTAGAAGTTTTAAAGTTAGGACATCCTCTCCTTTTCATTGTTACTCTCTCGTTAGGGCCTTCACTGATCTGCTATTTTATTTTTCCAGTGGGTCATCCCCCATCCTAAGACACACACATATCTCATTCACCTTGAATATATGGTAACAGTGTCCAAATGAAACTGAGGGACAAGATGACCAGATCTTATTTAATCCTTATGTTATTCCAAAAATGCACTTTACTCTTTGTGGTTCTTCTTATGCCAATTTAGAAATTTAGTTGATATTCCCCTAAATTAAAAACATCCATATTGGTCTCTTGCAAATCAGTTTCACATGCACACATAATTCAGTCCACCAACAGTTCTACATATTACATTCTAATACATATAAAAATATAGTTGCAATCAAAATTATTCAACCCCCATTGAAAATCAGGTTTATTGAACAAAGGAATAAGGTTTAATGAACAAATCAAACAGAAGCACTTGAAGTAGCTCAACACAACGGATGCTTCAAGTGGTTTGCCCAAATTTAACTAAAAATGCAACTTATAATGACTTCTCATGTGTAAACCATGCAAAATATATAAAAAGATTAAAAAATACAGACACAAAAGCCTTTAATACCTATATAGAAGAAAAAGGGGAACATTAGTTGTGACGAAAGTAACTTCGCCACTGGTTTTGGACGGGCCTGTTTGCAGCCTCCTGCCCTGTGACGATGGCCCTGTGGTAGTTTTTATTTAAAAAACACTGGTTGCGCCTCTGGGACTTCTAACAGGAACCATTCGAAGTTTCGAACTCCCGAAGCCATTCAAAGTGGATTCGAACACGTGGCGGCGGCCATCTTGTTTAGTCGAACGTATCCAGCAGTGTTTGGTCGTCGAGTGCATGGAACTCAAATCGGACACTCGGCGGTGCGAACACCGCTAAAACTTTACCTTCCATGGAGGTTCGGCTATTTGAACAGGAGTCGAACGGTGTTCAGCAAAAATAAACCCACGAACAAGAGACATATACTGACTTTATTCACGAATGGCTACGTTTGGGATTTTGAACGTTATTTCGAATCCTCGAAGTAGACCGGCCGCACAGCCTGATTCTCTGGAAATGTTTTGGGCATGAAACCATGCGTGCAGTCGGTCAAAATAAGACTTCCATAGAATTCCTGAACCCCTGAACTGATCTGGGTGATTTTGGGATATGTTGGTCCCCCAGATCAGGGCTGTCAGGGGATGTAATTTTTGTGGGGATTTTATGTGTTTTTGGGGTACTTTGGGGGTTTTGTAAAATATGTGTTTTTTTCTGCCTGGAGATAATTGGGTTAATACATCATCTGACTCAATTATCTCCCAGGCAAAGGGGAGGGATTGTATGCTATGTGGGGGAGTGCCTTACATTGTAAATTTGTTATGATTGGTTTGTAAGTTTGTGTCCCTGGCCCCAACAATGTCCATGTGGGTGTACACCTTGCTTGGGGACTTGCATAAAAGGACAGTGTGGCTCCCATTAAAAAAAGATTTGTTTACCCCTTCAAGAAATCTTGCTCATGTTTGGGGGATTGGAGAACTAAATTCACTCTGGGGATTGCTATATCACCATATTCCCCGGAGTATAATCACTAACTCTTATAAGAGCTGTTCCTGCAACGCTCTCTGGACTAGGAGAGGTTCACCCACTGGAAGCTGGATCCTGGTCTTGGGTCCAGGATGGGTGGAGGACAGCGAGACCCCAACCAAGCTGCGGCGGTTTGTGGGGTTTACGGTGGTTATGGTGTTCCAGTACAGTGTTTATGATGCTCGCAAGTACTAGGAAGCAGCGAATGACGGAGACACCCGGTCGGAGTGCCAGGCTGTCCGTCACATAGTAATTTGATCTACAGATTTATTTTACTTTAGTGTATCAATGCACAATAAGGTGCCAATAATATTTCTTATAAAATAAAATGAATTCAATAAAGTACATTCACGGGGGGCGGGGCCGGGCCGCCGAGCTGAGCGGTCGCAAGACAGCTCGGCTCCTGCAAACAGGGCCACAACTAGCCTACAAATCGCAATATTGGTGGGAATTACCGGCAATTTCCTGTGACCATCGTTGTACCCGGGCTGCCCGAGCCGAGGAGAGGCTTGCTCTCGCAGTTTTAGTCCCTTGGAGGATGGGGCCCGCTGCACCAGGCGGGACCTATACTGGCGGTGAGTGAAACGGACGGCCGCCGCAACACTAACCCGCCCAACGGAGCCCGACACGAATGGAAAGCCTGTGGACCCGGTCCTGCTTCCCCCCCACTGGACCGGGGGGGTGATCCCGGTCCACATAAAGCTAAGCCAGACTAAACAGCTTCCTGAGACGCCGCTGTCATACAGCCTGTGACCTGCACACAAAATGGCGGAGGCATGTGCACACTACAAGCAGCCTCGAGCACAGGCCTTCCAACTGCCTTCATTTCTATCTGTACACGGGGCTATGCCACACGGAGGCCCTCATACCCGAAGCTACCCCTGGCACCTGACACTCACCACCTACCACACCTGTGGATGCCGCGGTCATGGGGCCCGCTCACTCTTCTACTGAGCTGGGCGCTCACAGGGAGGGAACCCCCCCCACAGCCTGCCATACACCCAGGGAGAAGCTTGGGACCCGGCGGAACCCTGGGCCCACGGACCTGATGATGGGCCCAATGGCACAGGGCAAGAGCACCTACACAGGCCTCAGGCTGAAGACCAGCGGCCCTCGACCGCAGAGAAGCCACTGCAGGGACCGTGGCGTGGCATCGCTCACCCGCAGCGAACTCCAGGGGACTCGGGGCGCAGACAGTCCAGACCCCAATGGCGACCGAGCTTACGGCAAATCAACACAGGCCCTCTGACCAGCCATGGCCTAAAGCGACACCCGTATCATTGCCTGTTATGCAGCAAGACACTGCAGCCCAACGTCGGACACACACTACATGCCCATCAGCGGGCTGATGCCGCAAAACTGCAAGCCTGAAACCGGCATGGGCCCAAGGGGACTGTACTGTGGACTCGGGGCACCTTTGCTCTTCACCTCGCACTGTAAGGACTCCCTCCGACTCACGCCCGGTCGGCCAGAATATGCCACTCCACACCGGCTATGTGAGGGTTATTATTATGAAACCTGCTACCACTTATGTCTCTCAGCTTAATGCATAGCCTACTGTTGTTCATGATGTTGAGTTGCTGTCCCTAGCTAGCCTAACGTAATCTTGCATTTTAACTTGCCTTGAAGGGATATGCATCTCTCCCTATTATTTGCTATGCACTATTTGTTATGCATTATTATTTGCTATAGCTTAGTGGAACTAGTGGGGCTAGTAAGATTTATTTTCATCTCGCAACTCCTGTGACGGGTTAAACAGATTGAGCCTAATTACAATGTGCAAAGTGCAAACCAAGCTTACATGTCCATTTTGAACGTATGCACGCCCTACTCACCGTGTCTGGCAACTTGTAATTGATATAACATGTGAGAAGCTTCAACCTGTCTATAATCTGCAAATTAAGCTTACATTCTTAACCCTAGCATTTAAAGGGGGCTATCCCCCATACACTTGGTCTCCAGCTTGTAACTAACCGTAAACTTATATGTATACTAGAAATGTATGTTTACAGCCTGTAATATCACGCATAGCTTAGGAACTGTTTAACAAGTAAAGATCGCAGTCCTCCCTAAGTGTGAAGCACAAACCAGCCTGATAACATTAACGTGTGTTATAATGATACCTACTAACCGCCATTCTTTTACTGTAGTTACTGTTGTCTTACTCTTACTCTTACTCTGTGACACTTAACTTAACCTGAAACGCTGTGTTTATTCATGTTATCAAAAAAAAAAAAAAGAAAAATATGGCAGTCTTTCTTAGGAGTGTAACACAAACCATCCTGTTAGCATCCACGTATGTTATCCCTATGTACCTCCTTTCTCTATTCTGTACCCCATAACGCATATGCCATAATAAAAGAAAGATTTACAAAAAAAAAAAAAAAAATAAAGTACATTCACATGAAAATCTCTATAAAAAGTGGCACACTTTAAAATCCACATTCATTCCATTTGCGTGAGTGTTCCTAATTTAATAATCTATCTCATCGTTTGTTGTGCAATCTTATTGTTAAAATCCTCCCTCTAATCCAATATTTTAGTCACCTCCTATAAAACCAACTCTAATGTGAAAGCCACAGGGCAGTGGTATGATGTAATACCAATTCCCTGCCCCTCCACACACTGCTCCATATCTGAGCCCCAAATACGTATCAGAGCACAGAAAATAAAATACTCTATTATGGCCTTGCTACATGTTAATGTATGGAGGAAGAGATATCTATGAAATCACATCCTCTACTGCTGCTGCCTGTGAGGGAGCTGTACATGCTCCTGTTTGATAAACAGCTTACTTTAATACCGCTATGTCACCATGTGTGCCCCTGTGCTGTACCAGGCACTTCACAAGGGTACTGCCTGACACCTCTGATGAGTACCCTAGCTTCTACACACACACACACACACACACACACACACACACACACACACACACACACACACACACACACACACAATACTACCCACATTGTACACACACACACACACACACACACACACAATACTACCCACATTGTACACACACACACACACACAATACTACCCACATTGTACACACACACACACACACACACACTACTACACATACTGATATCCACACCGTTACAGACACACATTACTGTACACACATATTGTCACTCACATACACAGGCATACATACACACGTAGACATGCGCACACACACACACACACACACACACATATATATATATATATATATATATATATATAAAGAGGAAAAAGTTCTTGCACTCACGCTATAATCCACCTTGTGCACCGGGTGCTAAGCCAGGGCTTGGTTATCCAAAATATCCAACGAGATAGCAGCACTCACAGAGTTTTAAAAAATCTAATCTTTATTGTAGCATTTTAAAATAAGATCAACGTTTCAGTCCAACAAATAGGACTTTCTTCAGGATCAAATACTTGATCCTGAAGTATTGGATCCTGAAGAAAGTCCTATTTGTTGGACTGAAACGTTGATCTTATTTTAAAATGCTACAATAAAGATTAGATTTTTTTAAAACTCTGTGAGTGCTGCTATCTTGTTGGATATTTTTTATATATATATATATATATATATATATATATATATATATATATACACACACACACACAATTCATCATTATATCTGCATGGACACCAACATTATTTATCATTTTTAAATGGTTTTTTTTTGTTAAATTCATTTAGAAGGTTTGAGAAGCTTGAGAAGTCTGAGCCTACAGGTGCTCGTGATGTAAATCCAGCCCTGTGTTTGTGCATACACATTGATGTCATGATGTGTGCACACCAACATGGAGCGTACGCAAACAGATACCCCACACAAGCAAATGCCCGTATTAAGGAAAAGATTCAACACACTATAAGAAGGTAAATAAATAAAGGTAAATAACTAAAAGGAAGCATATAATAATATACTTTAACACTCTTTCACTAGACTGATTTTAGTAAATATTTAAACTTTTAAAATTAAGCATTAGAACCAATTATTTGGCAAATTATGAATGATCCTATTTACCTTGTTTTTACAGTGGATTTTGTAGGCTGACACTGTAATAGCATCCACTGCTACATACTGATATATTTAATCTGTCCAGAAAACATGTACAGTTATTTCATCCCTCCCCCAGATTTACTGAAAGGGAAATTCCAAGCAAGCACACTAATTGCAAATAATCTCTCGGACTGGTTTGTGACCTAGTAAATCTGTATTATTAGGAGAAAATAATACCTCCTTGGCTCCTTCATCCTCCATGCCACCATCTTTGTTTTGTCAGACCAGCTTTATGTAAAACACAGCTTTTGTGTTTTCCATTGAAATGAATGGGAGTTGCTTAAATTTGCTCAGTGCAGATATGGCTGGCTATTTAAACATACTGCTTTAAAACTGTCCTCCACATAGGAGAGTGTTTGTGAGTCCTGTCTACGCACGTACTAGAGATATATTGCAGATATTGCGCATGTAATTATTCTCTCATTGATTCCAATGGGTGATAAGGAGTTTCATAGGATATCCAGTGACACATCCTATAAGCAGGATGAGAGTCACATTGCTTGTGGCATTTCATGTATTAAAAAGGTGATAAAATTCACCCTGGAATGTCCCTTTAAGAATGATTTCCTATTTTCCTTTTCGGTTGGTGGAAGGGAAGCTAGATTTTGCACACAATGGAAGCAAAACAATAGTTGGAATTCAACAAATGTGCTGATACTGCAGGCAATATTGTCAGTCCAAGTGGAGTGCCATAAAATTGATTCAGGAAGGAAGGAAACAATGCTATGATCCTGATAATTTGAACCCTGGGATAGGCAATTCGTACTGACTTTTTATGCTGATAAATACGCTGATATTGACATTCTTTAACAATTAATGAATGTTAACATAGAAACATAGAAACATAGAAACATAGAATGTGACGGCAGATAAGAACCATTCGGCCCATCTAGTCTGCCCAATTTTCTAAATACTTTCATTAGTCTCTGGCCTTATCTTATAGTTAGGATAGCCTTATGCCTATCCCACGCATGCTTAAACTCCTTTCCTGTGTTAACCTCTACCACTTCAGCTGGAAGGCTATTCCATGCATCCACTACCCTCTCAGTAAAGTAATACTTCCTGGTATTATTTTTAAACCTTTGTCCCTCTAATTTAAGACTATGTCCTCTTGTTGTGGTAGTTTTTCTTCTTTTAAATATAGTCTCCTCCTTTACTGTGTTGATTCCCTTTATGTATTTAAATGTTTCTATCATATCCCCCCTGTCTCGTCTTTCCTCCAAGCTATACATGTTAAGATCCTTTAACCTTTCCTGGTAAGTTTTATCCTGCAATCCATGAACCAGTTTAGTAACCCTTCTCTGAACTCTCTCTAAGGTATCAATATCCTTCTGAAGATACGGTCTCCAGTACTGCGTACAATAGTGAGGTCTCACCAGTGTTCTGTACAATGGCATGAGCACTTCCCTCTTTCTACTGCTAATACCTCTCCCTATACAACCAAGCATTCTGCTAGCATTTCCTGCTGCTCTATTACATTGTCTGTCTACCTTTAAGTCATCAGAAATAATCGCCCCTACATCCCTTTCCTCAGATGTTGAGGTTAGGACTCTAGCAAATATTCTGTACTCTGCCCTTGGGTTTTTACGTCCAAGATGCATTATCTTGCACTTATCCACATTAAATGTCAGTTGCCACAACTCTGACCATTTTTCTAGTTTACCTAAATCATTAGCCATCTGGCTTATCCCTCCTGGAACATCAACCTTGTTACATATCTTAGTATCATCAGCAAAAAGACATACCTTACCATCAAGACCTTCTGCAATATCACTAATAAAAATATTAAAGAGAATGGGTCCAAGTACAGATCCGTGAGGTACCCCACTGGTGACAAGCCCAAGCTTCGAATATACTCCATTGACTACAACCCTCTGTTGCCTGTCACTCAGCCACTGCCTCACCCATTTTACAATATTGGAATCCAAACTTAAAGATTGCAGTTTATTGATAAGCCTTCTATGTGCAACAGTGTCAAAAGCCTTACTGAAATCTAGGTAAGCAATGTCTACTGCACCACCCTGATCTATAATTTTAGTTACCCAATCAAAAAAATCAATAAGATTAGTTTGGCATGATCTCCCTGAAGTAAACCCATGTTGTCTCTGATCTTGAAATCCATGTGTTTTTAGATGTTCAACAATCCTATCCTTTAACATTGTTTCCATCACTTTCCCCACTACTGAAGTAAGGCTTACTGGCCCATAGTTGCCCAACTCCTCCCTATTACCTTTCTTGTGAATGGGCACAACATTCGCCAACTTCCAATCTTCTGGGACTACTCCTGTTATCAATGATTGGTTAAATAAATCTGTTAATGGTTTTGCTAGTACACCACTAAGCTCTTTTAATAGCTTTGGGTGTATTCCATCAGGTCCCATTGACTTATTTGTCTTTACTTTTGACAGTTGAAATAGAACCTCTTCCTCTGTAAACTCACGTGTAATAAATAACTCATGTATCCTTTATCTTAACTGAGGTCCCTCTCCTTCATTTTCATCTGTAAATACCGAACAAAAATATTCATTGAGGCAGTCAGCTAGACCTTTGTCCTCTTCTACATACCTTCCTTCTTTTGTTTTTAATCTAACTAATCCTTGTTTTACTTTTCTTTTCTCATTTATGTATCTAAAAAAAGTTTTGTCCCCCTTTTTTACTGACTGTGCTTTTTTCTCTTCTGTGTGTGATTTGGAAGCTCTTATAACTTGCTTATCCTTTTTCTGCCTAATCTTATAGATCATTCTGTCTTCCTCACTCTGGTTTTTTTTTTATAATTACTGAATGCTAACTTTTAGTTTTTTTCTATTTTGGCCACATCTGCGGAGTACCACAGTGGTTTCTTGAATTTTTTGCTTTTACTGACAAGCCTAATGCAATTTTCTGTTGCCTTCAGTAGTGCAACTTTTAAATAATCCCATTTCTCTTGGACGCCATTTAAATTGCTCCAGTCTGATAATGACTCTGTGGCGAAACCGACCTCGCCACTGGGCCTTGGAGAAGCCTGTTTTCCCGCCTCCTACCTGCTGACTATGGCCCCTGGATTATTTGGGGCATATTGTATTTTATTGTGCGACTGCTGGCCCTTTAAGCACAGTGAATGGTATTTTATTGTACTGCTGCTGGCCCTTTAAGAACTGTCTGGGGACATATTGAGACTTTGGGTAACAATACCCTTTAAGACTATGGCCCCTGAAAACGTATGGACTTTTATTCGGTGTGTATGGCCCTTTAAGAACCGTCTGGGGACATCTTGTAACTTTGGTGAACCATGCTCCTTTATGACTATGTCCCCAGACCTGTAAAATAACTTGCCCCTGGCTTTCCCCCACTTGGTTCAATAAATAGGGCTTACTGAACCAAGTACCACACAGGCGGACCACCCAGAAGTTAAAGTGTGCAGGCAATTTACCTCCCAGGCTGTGAGGTTACTGCAGGTTAATTGCACGTGGCGGCGGCCATCTTTGTTCAGTCGAACGCGGTCAGCGGTGTACGCTAAAGATTCTGTGGAACTGAAATCGGCTACACATTTTACCGAACACCGCTGACCCTTACCTTCTTCCATACTGAACTTGCAGCTCCAGAGACTAAGTCCCGTTTTTCGGCATGAAATTGACCGACCCCACAGCCCAAATCTATGGAACTGTTTTGGGCAGGAAAATGTGCTTGCGGTCGGTCATAAAGGGACCTCCAGCTAACTTTTGATCCACTGGGGGGATTTGGCTGATTTTTGGAAGGGTTTATGTTTAAAGTGTGCTGATTCCAAATATGTAATTGTTATGAAGATTAGATGTATGGATTTAAAGTTATAGCACATGTATAAAAACTGTATTTTCCCTGGCTGTAATAATTATGTTAACTGGTTATCTGAGGGGAGGGAACCTGGGTGTTGTAACCATTATGCTATTGGTTGTTTTGTCCCTCCCTGTGGGCGGTCCTGTATTCTCAACACTTGTAATAAAAGCCAGGCTGGATGTGCCAGGCGAGAGTTCCTGCTTAACCCTCAAAGTGGAGTGTCGTCTCATTATTGGGGGAGGATTCGTTGTATGCTGTTCCAGTTTGACTGCTAGGAGTGTAAACCTATTCGTATGGTTTTTCCTATTCGGCTGTATACAGCATTCATATGCTAGAGAGGATTCCTATGCTTCTCAGAGTCGGTGGTTGTGGTGTCTGCTGCAGTGCTTGAAGTCCTCAGGAGCGCTAGGAGCATCCTTCAACGGAGGTACCCAGTCGGGGTGCCAGGCGATCCGTTACAGACTCCTTTACACATATTCTAATTTTAGAAAAGTCTCTTTTTCTAAAGTCTAAAACTTTTGTTTTTCTGTGGTGTGACTCAGTCACTGTTCTTATATTAAACCACACTGACTGATGATCACTGGATCCTAAACTTTCACCTACAGTAATATCGGATACCAAATCTCCATTTGTTAACACTAAATCTAGTATGGCCGCTTTACGAGTTGGCTCCTCAACGACTTGTTTTAGAGACAATCCCAGTAGGGAGTTTAGAATATGTGTGCTCCTGGTACAAGCAGCTATTTTTGTTTTCCAATTCACATCAGGAAGATTAAAGTCACCCATGATGATAACATCCCCCTTCATTGTCATTTTAGCTATTTTCTTCAACTAGTAGATTATCTAACCCTTCAATTTGTCCTGGGGGCCTATAAATCAGACCTACACGAATTACTGTGTGATTACCAAATTCTAACGTAACCCAAACGGACTCTATGTTCACCTCACTAACTTTTATTAGGCTAGATTTTATGCTATCCTTCACATACAGGGCCACCCCTCCCCCTTGCCTGCCTTCCCTGTCTTTTCTATATAAAGAGTACCCTGGTATTGCTATGTCCCAGTCAGGTTTCTCATTATACCATGTCTCAGTAACAGCGACTGAATCTACACTATCAGTTGCCATTATTGCCACAAGTTCATGGATCTTATTCCCTAAATTGCGAGCATTTGTAGACATGACTCTAAGCATATTGTTGTAATTTTTTTTTTTAATTTTACCATTTAACACAAAACTGCAACTTGTATGGGCTACAATGTTATGCAACACTATATTCAAAATCAAGAAATATCAAAAGGTCTATTCACAAAGGGGATCTATTTTTATTTATAACATGATGCATTGGAAATATATGTTAGAATTATGAGCAGATCATTGGCAATGTATACATACATCTAATCTCATAATGTATGTCAGATTGTTTGTGTGTGATTTCCATGATATCATCAAGCACCCCAAGCAATTAATCTAACAAGAGGGTGGCTGCAAATATATAGTATGACATAAATGTGTTTATGTGCCTCAATTGTGTGTGTGTATCTGTGTGTTTGTGTGTATTTATGTGTATGTTAGTGTGTATCTGAGTGTGTGTATGTACTAGTGTGTATCTGTATTTCAGTGTGTGTATCTGAGTGTATGTGCCAATGTGTGTGTCTGTGTGTATCTGAGTGTGTGTGTGTGTGTGTGTGTGTATCTGCGTGTATGTGCCAGTGTGTATCTGTATGCCAGTGTGTATATCTGGGTGTCAGTGTGTAAGTGAGCGTATGTGTGTGTATGCGCCAGTGTGTGTCTATGAGTCAACGTGTTCATACATGTTTGGTGGCTATGTGTGCGTGGAGGGATGCAGTAGCTGGTGAAGCCACCTCCCTGAAATGCATTTTTGCATGCTGGGATGTCTGCCTCAGGGTAACCATAGCCACCAACTGTCCCTTCCGCCTAACCGCTGTCAGAACTAAATATCCGACTGACAGGCGGCTCCACCAATGGGAAAAGGCTTGATAACGTGATTGATGCTCTAGCTGACCAATCAGGAAGTTCAGAAAATGGAAGTATGCACCTCAGAGGGTGTTGTTGTGTGGGGATTAGTGGTGGTTTAATGGACAGGCAGTGATACATTGAAGGCAGGAATCCCAGAAGGTAATGGAGGGAACGTGTCTGCTGCCAGACTGACTGACCTATATCCCTCTAACTGAACTCTTCTCCATTCTCCCCCTCTCTAGTGAGAATTTACACAGAATGCAAACATCCCAAGTCTCTTGTAGGTTCCGATAGGGACCTCTAAAGACAGAGGTAACAAGTCTCCTGTTTCTTGTACCTACTGCTTGTCTTGTACAGAGCTGTAAATTAGACTAATTGCTTTTGCACATATGTTCCATTTGCAAAAATCATCTGTAATAAAACCGCTGCTTCTGAGTAGTACATAGAATCTGCATAGACAGCAAGGCTCTCTAGAAGGCCAGGACCTGGTGCACAGGACCTGCTGTCTCTCAGAGCCACAATTATTCCCCTCGAATGAAAAAAATAACACTTTGTGGGCAAATTGTGAACGCTGGTGCAAGCTTATGAATGTAGTGTATGAATGTTGTTTATAATGTGTGAATGCTGTGTGCAAGGTTTGAGGGGTGTGTAGGGTGTGATTACAGAATGCAGTGTAAGAATGATGTGTGCAGGGTGTGAATGCTGAGTGGACGTTTGGGGGCTGTATAGAATGCAGTGTAAGAATGATGTGTGCATGGTGTAAAAATTTGGGGGCTGTCTAAAATGCAGTGTAAGAATGATGTATGCAGGGTGTGAATGCTGAGTGGAAGTTTGGGGTTGTGGAGAACGTGTATGAATGATGTGTGCAGGGTGTGAATTCTGAGTAAAAGTTTGGGGGCTGTGTAGAACGCAGTGTAAGAATGATGTATGCAGGGTGTTAATGCTGAGTGGAAGTTTGGGGGCTGTGTAGAATGCAGTGTAAGAATGATGTGTGCATGGTGTGAAACTTTGGGGGCAGTGTAGGCTGTGGGTGCAGATGGCAGTGTAAGAATGCTGTGTGCAGGGTATGAATGCAGATAGCGGTATTTTAATCTTGTGTGCTGAGTGTGATTGCCAAGGACAGAGTATTAATGTTGTGTTCAGGGTGTGAGTTCAGATCGCAGGGTACAAATGCTGTGTGCAGGGTGTGAATTCTGTGTGCAAGGTTTGATATCCGTGTGTAGGATGGAAGTGCAATATGCAGGGTAAGAATGATGTGTGCAAGCTGTGAATGCTTTGAGGTCAGAGTCCAGGGATGTGTGCATTACGTGAATATCTGGTGGAATTCACAATCTATCTAAGAAGTGATCATAAGAAAAATGCAAGCTACAGTTATGGACAAAGCCAACCATGCTGGCCTGCCTAACAGCAGGCCTTCCATGTAGAGCTCCAAGACTAAAAAGGCCTACATAAGGGATGTTTACCCCTTATGCACCTCCAACAAGGTCCATGCCAATATCCTATTCCTATTAATATGAATAATTAGGGAGACATTAATATCAACAAAACAATTTAAAAAATGATCTGGTCTTCATACTACTAATATTACTTACCGTTTTAAACTTTAGGGTTGAAAGTTTAAATGTCAGCTGCCGGAAATAAACTTTTGAGTAATTCAAGTGTTGATTATGGCCTCCAGACTGAGGATATAAAGAAATGCTGTAACTGCAATTGTTAGAGCAGAAAATGATGATGGTTTAAAAAAAAAAAAAAAAATGGGACACATGTTTTCTTTTACTTATGAAAGCTATTTGGTGAAAAAAAAGCTTATTGACAAAATTCTAAAACAACACCAAACAGCCACGGAAAAGAAATGTTTTATCAGTGACATATTGCACTTTTAGATTTGTTTAGAAATGACATTTTTTTACTAAGACTGCTCAGATGTTACATACTGTCCCAGCAAAGTACTTTTCATTCCTATGAATGAAGTAAATAAACAAAATATTGTACTTTGTTAAGAGAGAAACAGTACAAAAATAAGAAAATAATAATGTGGTAATAGGAACATGCAGGAACATACATCTCTGTTGTCCAGTAAAGTCCTCAATCATTATTTATACCTTTCAGGTGGTCAGGAAATTGGGAACACACCGGCCACAATGTACAGATTTTGTCAGGCTAGGAAACAAAACAAAACAAAACAAAAATGCTATAAAACTCACTTGCAGTTTTCGACTTCAGATTATTATTTATTTATTTATTTATTTATTTTAAATCTTTATTTTCAGTTTTATCGGGTACATAAAATTTAGGAAAATAGACAAGATACCAATGACAAAGTCATGAGGTATACCAGTCCGACTGGCATCAGATATAAAACACCCACTATATTTAATGCAGTTGGGCTATCGACTGATATGTTCATTTGAATGTGAGCGAGTGGTTCAGGCATAAGTCAAACTGTGAGTGCATTGCTTCTTTGATAAGGCAGACAGGCTGGGTGAGACTTATGTATTAAGTGTTGGCTTTTTGTAAGATGTTGATTGATTTCTTACAATTAGTAATATTTACTTGCTTTGCCTACAGAGCCTCACCCTCAGGTGTAGGGGATGAGCTACAGAGGGAAATATAGTAAGACTGAAATCCACAGGCTAAGATGTCAGGAACCCGTGTAAGAGAATTACTGTGTGTGTGAATCATGTGAATGTGACACTGCTGCTGGCACTTGTGAAGCACACACGCCAGCAGATGCCTCCATTTGTTAAACTATCCATAAAAAATTATTTGAACCATTGGAATAAGTGAAGTGATTTTTGGGTTTAGTTGTCTACGAGCCGTGATCAAAACCCCATACATTAAGTCCGTTAGTGAGCGTTTATGCTCTGCCTCCAAATTCGCAATACGTTTAACGAGTTTTGCCATGTTTGTTCATGTTTTTATCTATTTCCCACAGAAATTAAATTACAACACACTTGTGTGCCTTGCAGACCATAAAGCGAGAGCACTTCATATTAACCTGCACTACTCTCCCCAAAACATTATTATTCCAAACCCTAAACCACTACCATCCATGCATTCTGTCTGATCTTCTCTATGCTTACTCTTTCCGCAAAGCAGTGAAACAGACAATGGGACTTTATTCCATTCTGCTATGCAGACCCTGAGGACTCCCAACATTAATTAATCATCAATCTTTGTAGGAAGGAGGGTTTGTCCACTTCTACGTTAAACTTTGTGGTTGTTTTAGAAAAATACAAAAAGAGAAAAAAATGATATGTTCGAAAAGCTACATGACATAACAGAGAGAGAATAAAAAACCCAAATACACAAAAAGAAAAAAAAAACGTTGTCTAACATGCTTTATGTCTAACATGACATTTACTCATAGACTTGAGGTTTCTTTCTCCTCCTTCTTTATCTTTATATAAGTAACAAAATATATCAGTACATAAAGAATCAACAACCAACAGTGAACATGTAAAGAATAAAAAAATATATACAACCATTAATAAGGTCTAATAATAAGTGACCTAAAATAAGATAAAAAATAACAACATAGTGAGAAACGTAAAAAAAACACATATAATGTAGTAGGAATAGCACTCACATGGCCCAGAGCCATGCCAGGCTCTGAATAACAGGATCGATGGTGCCAATACTAGCTACGAAATCCACTCTTCACTTCCCATTAACAGGGGGAAAAAACAGAACTTCAGATGGATGTCAGAAGTGTATTAAAAAATTATATATTCTATTCAAGATACAATAAAAAGTGTAAACAATGTCAGAAAACCCCCCAAAAAGAAATCCCTGGGTACTGAACTAGATTGGTGGTGGAATGATATATAAAGAATTAAAATTCATATATTGTGTTTTATGACTATAGACAAGGTCCATTCAGTATTCATAATAAAATATAATGAATGGTGAGTGGTAGAGACTACCGTTTTAAAATGCATATAGATTAAATCTACCATTACTAAATTTAGTTTGGGTATGTAGTCATATTAAATGACAGGGTCATTGAACTATAGCAACCTATAGCTTTCTGTTCTGCTTTTTACTCTGTGCCCCAGCCCTTTAATGTCAATGTCAACTTGGTATACACAAATGTGCCCAGAATAACTTACATGCTGAATGTACACTTAAGCTATCCATATTTAAACTAGATGACTCTCTCTTTCTATATATGTATGTATAACCAGGTGACTGTGCTCTCCCACCTAGACAAACACTAAATGCTGTAATCTAGCAAATAAATTAAATAAATGTGTATTTTTTTACAAGTCATTATAAATGGATAAAAAAAAACTGTAGGTAAGTTTTCCCCCTATTTTTCTAATCTCAATTCAATTTTCTTTTTTAAGAAAAACAGATTAGCCATTATGACTATCAGTCTTAGCATAAAGTCCTATCTTGAATTGTGCTATCATATTTGCTAGCAGATATATTGATTTGGGGAAAAACTTATTGGGGAAAAAACCTGTCAGCCAATTCTTCGGCATAGACTGTGTTGAAGATTTGATTGACAGGAAAAGCAGAACAGGCTCCCACAAGCAGTAATTCTGTTTTCCTAGCATAGCAACCACAGTGCATGTGCTCTGGTTACTATGATAACTCCCTAGCCAATGCCGCTAGCCGTGGCTAGGGAGTATATGAACAAAATGACTGACGCCACTAAATTCAGCCAGCGTGCCAGCGTCACAGAGGAGGTTTGCCCTGCTTGGGGGATTATCCCCAAGCAGGGTAATTTAAAGAAGAGAGCAGGCAGAGTGCAAGGTGGGTGTTACAGAAATGTGATTATATGGAGGCTATGGATTGGAGGTGAGGTGACTTAAAGTGACACTATAGTCACCAAAACAACTTTAGCTTAATGAAGCAGTCTTTGTGTATAGATCATGCCTCTGGAGTGCTCAATGCTCAATTCTCTGCCATTTAGGAGTTAAACCGCTTAATGTCTGACTGACACAGCCTGCATGAAAACATAATGGTTTCACTTTCAATCTGATGTAACTTACGTTAAAAGTTTTCATCTCCGGTTCTGTAAATTAAACTTTAATGACACACAGGAGGTTCCTGCAGGGTCTATCAATCTATTAACAGAGCAGGATATACGGAATTCTAAATTAAACAGAATTTGTTATATGGGAAGTTTAAACATTAGCTGACTCTTTACAGGAAGTGTTTAGGAAGGCTGAGCAAATCACATGCAGGGAGGTGTGGTTAGGCTGCATAAACAATGTGTCCTGCCAATGGATCACCAAAAAGTTTATTTATTTTTAAACATTTTTATTGTGAATGTTAAATACAGCATAGGTGCAATCTCAGCCACGTGAAATATGTCAAGTGCTTGATACAGTGTCAGGAGTGTACATGAGGCATTCACATTCACTTTTTTCTCTTTTCTTTTGTCTTCTTTGCATTTAACAATAAAACATAGGTAACACATAACTAACATTTGTCAGGTATAATGCAATGATGAAGATTTATCAGACCATGTAGGTGTAGCGTGGGTCGGCAGGATCAAAATTGACAGATTTTGGACAGACCCATCTTGGCTCCATAATAGAATCAATGTAGGTTTAACCTGAAACTTTTTTTAAGGTTGAGAACTATATACAGGCACCGGTCAATTAAACCTCCTTGCCAACCGCTCCAAAAGAACATTAAAAACAAAGTTATAGTAGGGTAGCATTAGATAGTTTACTTAAAGGATCCTGCTTGGCCACTATCTCGGCCGAGAACCAAGCCGTGTACTCCACGTTGTTCTGATTTTAGATTGCAAGGAGGTATCCAGTGTGGGAATATACCACCTCCATGTAGGGAAGAATTTTTTGACCAAGATTTCCTTGTTGGTTAAAGTATAAATCCAATCCATGTTAAAAAGGAACTTGAGTTTGTTTAAGAATAAATTGAATGGTGAAGTACCCGGCTGGTTCCAGACCTGAAGAATGGTCTTGTGGCCCACAGCTGCTGTGATCATGGAGAAACGTCTGTTAGGTATGGGGTTGTCAGGGATGGGTCCCAACAATAGGAAACTAGGGTTTAATGGCAATGGCGTAATTTTGTAGTTCGTTAAGTATTGCGCAACCTCCCTCCAGAAGACTTGTATCAGGGGCACTCCCACAGAAAGTGATACAGGTCTGCACTGGTGTGGGTGCATATTGTCAGGACCTGCTCTGTCCTGTTCTGATGTCTGACCATGGCTTCTGGTATCCAGTACTCCTTTTGCTATTCTTGTTTTGGTTTTCTGATTTTCTAGTCTATGTCTGGTTTTCTTTATTGCTGGGTTCTGGGTTCATTCTTATATTCCGTCCCTGGATTTCCCAGTCTCTTGGTTTCATTTAAATGTTTGTTTTATGTTACCACACCCGTTTGTTTTCCATCATTTCCTTTTGTTTCAGTGTTCCTGCAGGCAGCTGCACAAGACTTCTGCCCTTTCTTGCAGGTAAGTACTATTGGTCTAGTATGGTTCTTTTAGTGAACATTAGGCAGCGTAGGACCTGCCGTATATAGGGTACATTGGTGTTGTGGCAGGCTTATGCAATGTCTGATCATATAATGTAATTAATTCCCCATACTTTTCTTATTAGTGCTTAGTTATGTCTCCTCTTGTTTTGCCTAATATATCTTGTCTTGTTTTTTTTTTTGTAATCCCAGTTCATGTGCAGCCCTGTGCTGTCCTGCCCATGCTATGTTTGTGTTTCCCATATGTATTGTGTACATGTTCTGGGTTTAGCTTTCTATCCTTCTCTGGTTCTGGGTTCTTTTAGTTATGTCTTGTGTTTTCTTGTTTGGTGTCTATCCTAGCCTTATCTTGCTTCTAGTACTGGATACATCTCAGCATATGTCTGCTCTGGCTTCCACTAAGCTGCTACAGGGTCTTGGTTTGTGGCCGCACAAACGCTGGTGCTCAACACCAGCATTTGTGGCCGCACAAACGCTGGTGCTTAACACCAGGGGGTGAGCGGTTACCCTGCACCAGGCCCTATGTGTCCACTACCACGCTGAAGACTCCGCTCATCTCCACATCAGGCACAGGGGTCCCGGTCTTTGGACTGCCACCCCTGACACATATGAAACAGGTAGAGGAGTCTTTCCTTGCTATCAGATGAAGTCTATGCGGAGTAAAATATGAATAGTGTGTGGTTGTTAGGAACATGTCACGATAAGCAACCACGGGGTGCAGCTGATTCTGGGCGTAGTGTGCATTTAGGATGTCCTCAGGTGTAATATCAGGGAAATTAATCTTCCATTTCCCCAGACCTGTTTGTAGTGTGGTCGCAGTCGGGTGTGTATCGCAGAAGGGCATAGAGAGTGGATATGGAGTAAAAGGCTGGATTTGTGGTGCATAACAGATAATTTGAGAATTACTCCAATTCAGATGCTGTGAGGCGCTGGCTTAAAGGGCAATAGTAGTGTCATACCCAAAAGTAGGGGAACCAGGGTATGGGAAGTCCCTGGAAGTGTTCTCTGAGGCCACCTATGGTAAGACAATTTTGTGTGTCAAAATCTACGAAGAAACTCAACAACACGAGACCCTGCCTTGTCCCATATATTGAATGGGTATTGGATCCGCTTTGGAACTCAGGGTTCCGGAGCAAGGGTAAATGTAGAGAAGACAGTGGGCTCGCCCCCAACCTGGCAGGAGCCAAATCCCAAGCCTTAAAAGGGATGTCCACCATGGGGTCGGAGAGAGTGGTGTCTGGGAGTAGGTTATGCGGTCCGTGTAGGAGAGCCAGAAGGGAATCCGGCAGCACTAGAAAGGAGTCCAAGGCCAGGTCTGAGTATCTGGATTGCAATTTGATCTAGTCAAGCGTGTGTCGGAGCAGAGTTGCCAAACTGTACTTTCTGGCATTAGAAAGATGAACTCCTCCATTGGATTTGGTTTGATAAAGCTTAGTTAAGCTCAGCCTGGCCCCCTGCCCCCGCCAAAGAAAGTGCCTCAGCTTTTTGTTCACGAGACATTAGTCTATTTTGGAGAGTAAGACTGGGAGTACCTGAAGCGGATACAGCAGTTTTGGAAAACTAATCAATTTATAAAAATGGTCTCTCCCTACAACCTGTTCCAAATTATAATGCAAATTCTATTTAAGTGTCACAAAGATTAAATATTTTGTTTTTCAGTTTAACTCATGGATGGCATTGTGTCTCAGGGCTCTTTAGATCACTGAAAACAATCTCGGACACCTGTGATAATTAGATTGCCAGGTGAGCCCAATTTAAGGAAAAACTACTAAAGGAGGGTGTTCCACATTATTAAGCAGAGCACCATTTTCATGCAATATGGGGAAGAAAAAGGATCTCTCTGCTGCCGAAAAGAGACAAATAGTTCAATGCCTTGGAAGAGGTATGAAAACATTAGATATTTCCCGAAAAGTTAAGCGTGATCATCGCACTAAAGAGATTTGTGGCTGATTCAGAGCACAGATGGGTTTGTGCAGATAAAGGCACATTGAGGAAGATTTCTGCCAGATCCATGCATCGGATCAAGAGAGCAGCTGCTAAAATACCATTACATAGCAGCAAACAGATATTTGAAGCTGCTGGTGCCTCTGGGGTCCCACGGACATCAAGGTGTAGAGTCCTCCAGAGTCTTGCAACTGTGCATAAACCTTCTATTCGGCCACCACTAACCAATGCTCACAAGCAGAAAAAGCTGCATTGGGCAGAAAAATACATGAAGACTAATTTTCAAACAGTCCTGTTCACTGATGAGTGCTGTGCAACCCTGGATGGTCCAGATGGATGGAGTAGTGGATGGTTGGTGGACATCCACACTGTTCCAACAAGGCTGTGACGTCAGCAAGGCGGTAGTGGAGTCATGTTTTGGGCCGGAATCATGGGAAGAGAGCTGGTCGGCCCCTAATAATTTGGAACAGGCTGTATATATGAGAGTGGCAATTTGTTCCAATGTTCCAATTTGGTAAAAATAGAAGAGAGGATAGGAGGAACATTCAGTTTATGCAAAAGGGCAATGTTTTGTGGAATCTTAATTCCCAAGTATTGTAGGGTTGTTGATTGCCATTTCAATGGTACATTCCCAGAAAACTTAGGGGGTGGCCCCCTCCCCAGATGTAGCACACTGGATTTAGTTCAGTTAACTTTAATTCCCGTGAGGGCATAAAACCTCCCAAGTAGGTCAAGAAGGGGTGGCATGGAAGAGGCTGGGTCCAAAGTATAAAGGAGAAGGTCATCAGCGAAAGTTGAGACCTTCATAGTTACATCCCCCATAGGGATACCCCTATAACCCGGTAATGACTTGATGGCTCGTAGCAGTGGATCTATGGCTAGGTTGAACAGTAGTGGTGACAAGGGGCACCACTGTCGCACTCCCAATCCCAGCGTAAAATATGGAGAGTCGAGTCCGTTTGTCGTAATGCCAGGGGTTGTGTTGTGTTGTAGGTTTTGGACAAAGGTCTGCCCGAAGTAGCGTAGTTTCAATACGTGTATTAGATGTTGCCAGATAATACTATCAAATGCCTATTCTATATCAAGGCTGATGAGGGAAGAGGAGGGAGATCTCACCCACCCTCCCCCAACCCTCACCACATCTACCAAAGCCCTCCGGACCTCTGTGACCACCTGCCTCCCCATCACAAACCCCAGTTGATGACCTGTACGGATCCTGGGCAAGAAAGATTGAACTCTTAGGGCTATGATTTAGTTTTTTTCTTTGACAATCTATATTTTCATTTATTTTGTTATGTAGAACACAGAGCTTAACGTTACAGCATTGGACATATAGCGTAATTGGGAACAATATAGCAGGTATTTGGCATAGTGGCTCATGCCGATCAAGAGACATTGGGTGCTCTATTACTCTTACAGAATTACATTAGGGTAACATTTCTATACACAGAGGCTGTAGGTTTTATAGTCACAGTGGCATCACCTTGGGTTATCTGAGGGTTCAGGTGACAATGTAGTGGTGACTTCTTCCATACATCTATCTCCGTACTTATCGGTCAGGGGGGAGAAAGTAAGGGGAAGGTCAGTTGTTCGGGCTGGGGTAAGAGGGGGGGACTAGGGAGAGGCGAGAGGGGGGGATAAAGGTAGCGAGCTGAGTAATAGGCATAGGCGAGAAAGGGAGAAAAGGAGAAGAAGAAAGAAAAAAAGAGGAGAGAGAGAAAAAGAAGAAAAAAAAGGGGGGGCAGAGGGGCAAGGGGGTGGAGGGGTGGAGGACAGAGTTTAAGTGCCCACGTCACTGATGGCCATGCACAACAGCCATGGGTTCCAGGTTCTACTGCAAGCATCTGAGGGCGGTGCAGGGCTGCAGTCAATGATTGAGTATATCTCATCCACCATGTCCACCCATTGCTGGAAGGATGGCACCCTGCCCGCCTCCAGAGCGTGGGTATGAGGGATTTTGCTGCCATACGTAGGTGTTTAGTCAGGGACTTCTTATATGTCTTGATGGTCATATCTGTGTGGTGCAGGAGCATGGGTTGAGGTTGGTGTGGTAGGTCAGAGTACGTGATTTCTCGGATCTTGGAGTGCACCATTGTCCAGAAAGGGGTTATAGCTGGGCAAGTCCACCATATGTGGAGCATGGTTCTGCCTTCTGCTCTGCACCTCCAGTAATTATTTGGGGTGTCTACGTTTATGTGTTGTAGTGTGTCAGCTGTTCTGTACCAGGTAGATAATAGCTTGTAGCTTGTTTCTTGGAATTTCGAGCTGATTGAGCATTTGTGTGTTAGTATGTAAATTTTATCCCACTCTTGGTCAGTTAGCATCAGGTTGTCCTCCCCTAAGAGCATGTTATAGAGCAAGGAGATGCCCATGGTCACATGCTGGCAGGATGCACAGAGAGACTCCTATTGAGTGACGTTTACAGGGACTTGTCGTGTAGTAAGTTTTGATTTGGTGATAGTGATATCTGTACAGTCCTGTCGGGGTGGTGTCTGGGAACATAGCTGACAGTGGCTTGAGTAGCGCACCCTCGCACCATTGGCGAATGTATGACCAGTCCGGCAGGTGAAGATTGTGGAGGTCTGCCAGGGATAGACCCCCGCTCAGGTCTGGATTGTGGATGATGGACGTTTAAGGGTCAGGGGACATGGTCAGTTGTTGTTTGTAATGAAGGAGACACCATACTTTGAGTGTGGCATCAATCAGGGGGTTTCCCTTTCAGAGTGAGCTGTATGTAAGTTTACTGTGCCAAAGCTGGGCCGGTAGCTTGCCCGCGGTTCAAATTTTTTCCATGTTTACCTAGATTTTCGTGCTCAGGTGGGCATGCCAGTATATTACTCTGAGTAGGTGAGTTGCGTGATAGTACCCGATAATCGAGGGGAGGCTAACTCTTCCTTGGGCTTTAGGCAGTTCTAGTTAAGTTTTGCCTATCCTGGATGCTTTATTATTCCACACAAGCTGTCTAATGGCTGTGGAAATTGCCTGAAAGAATGCCCGGGGAAGCACAACCGGCTTGGGAGGATGTTCACCTTTACGGCATTGATACGGCCAAACCAGGAAATGTATAGGTCTGACCAGCGGTGCATGTCCTTCTGATGGGTGGCGAGGAGTGGGAGGAAGTTCAGTTGGTAGAGGTGGGACAGGTCCGTAGGCAACCAGATGCCTAGGTATTTGAGTTTCACCGTGCACCAAGAGAAATGGAACTGCATGTGGAGTTGGGTCTCCTAGTCGCGGGGTATCGAGATGTTCAGTGCTTCTGATTTTTCCATGTTCAGTTTGAGGTTAGATAGTTGATCATAGTCTCTGAAAGCCCACAGTTGGTTAGACAGGGTCACTTGTGTGTTTTCTAGGAAAAGGAGCATGTCGTCTGCATAGGCAGCGACACGATGTTCCGTGTGGCCAACAGTGCATCCCGTAATACCCCTGTCCTGTCCAACCGCCTCCAGGAATGGCTCTAGAGAGAGGGAAAACAGTAGGGGGAACAAGGGGCAGCCTTGTCTGGTGCCGTTTCCTATTTGGAAGGGGGCTGAAAGAGCGCCATTGATCCGTACCCGTGCGGATTGGGTCATGTACAGGGACGATATCCATAAGCCCATGTGGGGGCCGAACCCCATGAGCTGGAGTGTGGCATCAAGATAGCTTGGTTGCTTCATCTAAGTGTTGCTTCTAAGTGTGTGTGGTTGGAGATATTCTGGAGAGTTTTACAGAAGCTTCAGCTGTCTAAGATTTGTCTTAAACGTTTTCTTTTTTACTGTTACAGGTAAGATTCATCTGTAGGAAAAGGTTACTGATTGCACAAGGTTTGATTTCCTGTTGGCAATTATAAGGCATTTGATTTGATTAGTTAGCTACTTGCTATTGATTGCTGTTTAAATTAGCTATTTTTTGCAAATAAGTAGAGGCCTACCCAGGTGTTAAACATTCCTAGTGGGTGGTGATTTTAGGAGTATATAAGGGTTGTTGTCATTAGCTTGGCTGATATAGCTTGGTTGCTTCATCTAAGTGTTGCTTCTAAGTGTGTGTGGTTGGAGATATTCTGGAGAGAAACTGGAGGTAATCTGAGGTATTCAGGAGGATAAATAAAAAGTTAAAATTCGTTTGATTTCAATTATTCACCTCATTGGAATGGCAGACTTAGTTCAGTGTAATAGTTGCTATGCATTTGTTTCACGTTCCACTTTTTGGAGGTTTGGTTGTTGTCTAATCTTTAGAGAGTTCTCTATCTTGCGGCAGGAGATTGTATTTTTGAAGTCTGAGATTTGTAAATTATCTGGTAAATAAAGCCACTGCCGCAGAGACATAATAGGAATGGCAGATGGATCACTGTAGGATCTGGTAGACTTAGAGTTGTGGATAAAAGGCATATTGCACAGTCTGTTGCTCTACATAATTAATTTTCTGCACTTTCAGAGTGTAATGGTGTTGTGGAGACAGGCACTGAGGGTAGTGGTGTTGTGGAGAGAGGCACTGAGGCTAGTGGTGTTGTGGAGAGAGGAACTGAGGCTAGTGGTCTTGTGGAGAGAGGAACTGAGGCTAGTGGTGTTGTGGAGAGAGACACTGAGGCTAGTGGTGTTGTAGAGAGAGGCACTGAGGCTAGTGGTGTTGTGAAGAGAGGCTTGGAGACTATGGTGAGGCCTAATAGAAATCAGTTGTTGTTGGGGGATTCCATCATAAGAGGTGTAGAGATGGACAATGGTGGTCTTGTGAGGTGTCTTCCCGGAGCTACTGCTCACAGAGACAGGAGACGTATCTGTAATATTGTTAAGCGAGCAAAGCAGGAAGGGGAATTGGATGTACTTGTCCATCAAGGGGAAAATGACTTGGCTTGCTATGAGGTTTCAGAGGTTAAGGAAGTTTTTTGTGTTTTTGCAAATTATATGCAGGTTGCTTCCACACTGTCATTCTCTGAAGTTCTGCCTGTGCATAACACTCAGAACGACAGGCGGATGCGTATTAGGGACTTTAACTTGTGGCTTGGTGAATGGTGTCGGGAGCAAGGATTTGGCTTCATTTCTCATGGTAGCTCTGTTTGGAATGGAAATAAACTGTACAAAAAAGATGGTTTGCATATTTCTCACAAGGGAACAAATGTTCTCAGTGAGCAGTTCAGAGGTTTTGCTAGGATGTATTTAACCCCTGAAGGACACATTACATGTGTGCCATGTCATGATTCCCTTTTATTCCAGAAGTTTGGTCTTTAAGGGGTTAAACTAGGAGGGGGGGGGGGCAAAAGGGTGATAAAACATCAATCCAAATGTCCCCCAAAACAAGGACAGAAGGTGCCTGTAGCAAGTGTGTTAAAAAATGATAAGCTTAGAGTCATGTCTACAAATGCTCGCAGTTTAGGGAATAAGATCCATGAACTTGTGGCAATAATGGCAACTGATAGTGTAGATTTAGTCGCTGTTACTGAGACATGGTATAATGAGAAAAATGACTGGGACATAGCAATACCAGGGTACCCTTTTAATAGAAAAGACAGGGAAGGCAGGAAAGGGGAGGGGTGGCCCTGTATGTGAAGGATAGCATAAAATCTAGCCTAATAAAAGTTAGTGAGGTGAACATAGAGTCAGTTTGGGTTATGTTAGAATTTGGTAATCACACAGTAATTCGTGTAGGTGTGATTTATAGGCCCCCAGGACAAATTGAAGAGTTAGATAATCTACTAGTTGAGGAAATAGCTAAAATGACAATGAAGGGGGATGTTATCATCATGGGTGACTTTAATCTTCCTGATGTGAATTGGGAAACAAAAATAGCTGCTTGTGCCAGGCGCACACATATTCTAAACTCCCTACTGGGATTGTCTCTAAAACAAGTTGTTGAGGAGCCAACTCGTAAAGAGGCCATACTAGATTTAGTGTTAACAAATGGAGATTTGGTATCTGATATTACTGCAGGTGAAAGTTTAGGATCCAGTGATCATCAATCAGTGTGGTTTAATATAAGAACAGTGTCTGAGTCACACCACACAAAAACAAAAGTTTTAGACTTTAGAAAAACAGACTTTTCTAAAATTAGAATATGTGTAAAGGAGTCATTATCAGACTTGAGCAATTTAAATTGTGTCCAAGAGAAATGGGATCATTTAAAAGTTAACTGAAGGCAACAGAAACTACTGAAGGCAACAGAAAATTGCATTAGGCTTGTCAGTAAAAGCAAAAAATTCAAGAAACTACTGTGGTACTCCGCAGATATCGCCAAAATAGTAAAAAACTAAAAGTTGGCATTTAGTAATTATAAAGACAGAATGATCTAAAAGATTAGGCAGAAAGAGGCTAAGCAAGTTATAAGAGCTTCCAAATCACACACAGAAGAGAAAATAGCACAGTCAGTAAAAAAGGGGGACAAAACCTTTTTTAGATACATAAATGAGAAAAGAAAAGTAAAACAAGGATTAGTTAGATTAAAAACAAAAGAAGGAAGGTATGTAGAAGAGGATAAAGGTCTAGCTGACTGCCTCAATTAATATTTTTGTTCGGTATTTACAGATGCAAATGAAGGAGAGGGATCTCAGTTAAAAAAAGGATAAATTAGTTATTTATTACACGTGAGTTTACAGAGGAAGAGGTTCTATTTCATCTGTCAAAAGTAAAGACAAATAAGTCAATGGGACCTGATGGAATACACCCAAAGCTATTAAAAGAGCTTAGTGGTGTACTAGCAAAACCATTAACAGATTTATTTAACCAATCATTGATAACAGGAGTAGTCACAGAAGATTGGAAGTTGGCGAATGTTGTGCCCATTCACAAGAAAGGTAATAGGGAGGAATCGGGCAACTATAGGCCAGTAAGCCTTACTTCAGTAGTGGGGAAAGTGATGGAAACCATGTTAAAGGATAGGATTGTTGAACATCTAAAAACACATGGATTTCAAGATCAGAGACAACATGGGTTTACTTCAGGGAGATCATGCCAAACTAATCTTATTGATTTTTTTTGATTGGGTAACTAAAATTATAGATCAGGGTGGTGCAGTAGACATTGCTTACTTAGATTTCAGTAAGGCTTTTGACACTGTTGCACATAGAAAGCTTATCAATAAACTGCAATCTTTAAGTTTGGATTCCAATATTGTTGAATGGGTGAGGCAGTGACTTAGTGACAGGCAACAGAGGGTTGTAGTCAATGGAGTATATTCGAAGCTTGGGCTTGTCACCAGTGGGGTACCTCAGGGATCTGTACTTGGACCCATTCTCTTTAATATTTTTATTAGTGATATTGCAGATGGTCTTGATGGTAAGGTATGTCTTTTTGCTGATGATACTAAGATATGTAATAGGGTTGATGTTCCAGGAGGGATAAGCGAAATGGCTAATGATTTAAGTAAACTAGAAAAATGGTCAGAGTTGTGGCAACTGACATTTAATGTGGATAAGTGCAAGATAATACATCTTGGACGTAAAAACCCAAGGGCAGAGTACAGAATATTTGCTAGAGTCCTAACCTCAACATCTGAGGAAAGGGATGTAGGGGTGATTATTTCTGATGACTTAAAGGTAGGCAGACAATGTAATAGAGCAGCAGGAAATGCTAGCAGAATGCTTGGTTGTATAGGGAGAGGTATTAGCAGTAGAAAGAGGGAAGTGCTCATGCCATTGTACAGAACACTGGTGAGACCTCACTTGGAGTATTGTACGCAGTACTGGAGACCGTATCTTCAGAAGGATATTGATACCTTAGAGAGAGTTCAGAGAAGGGCTACTAAACTGGTTCATGGATTGCAGGATAAAACTTACCAGGAAAGGTTAAAGGATCTTAACATGTATAGCTTGGAGGAAAGACGAGACAGGGAAATATGATAGAAACATTTAAATACATAAAGGGAATCAACACAGTAAACGAGGAGACTATATTTAAAAGAAATATAAACTACCACAACAAGAGGACATAGTCTTAAATTAGAGGGACAAAGGTTTAAAAATAATATCAGGAAGTATTACTTTACTGAGAGGGTAGTGGATGCATGGAATAGCCTTCCAGCTGAAGTGGTAGAGGTTAACACAGTAAAGGAGTTTAAGCATGCTTGGGATAGGCATAAGGCTAACCGAAATATAAGATAAGGCCAGAGACTAATGAAAGTATTTAGAAAATTGGGCAGACTAGATGGGCCGAATGGTTCTTATCTGCCGTCACATTCTATGTTTCTATGTTTCTATAAGATATCTCCAGTCTACACGGTAGAACGCTTTTCCACGTCTATGGAGAGCAAGACAAATTTTGTCGACCGGGCGCCATGGATAATATTGCGGATGATGTTGTCCCTCGCTTCCCTACCTGGGACAAAGCCCACCTGATCTTTGTGGACCAGGTCGGGCAGGACGTGTGTCAGTCGGAGGGCCATAGTTTTGGCGAAGAGCTTGAGGTCCACGTTTAAAAGTGATATAGGGCAGTAGCACACGCAATTGTATGGGACTTTGCCTTCTTTGGGGATAATGGCGACCTCTGCTTGTAGAGTATCTTCAGAGAGCTATCCTCCTGAGAGGATGGAGTTCAATCCCTTTAGGAGGTGCGGCTGCAGAATATCCTTTGTATATGCGTAGGTAGTTGACCGGGAGGCCTTGGATGCTTCAAGGGCTACCGCCAATTCCTCCACGGTAAAGGGCTGGTCCAAACCCTCAGCTGCGTCTGGGGTGAGTTTTCGGGGCACGTTATTAGTCAAAAATTCAGTGACTCGGCACTGTCGTTGGGGGGGTCTTTGTGTCTCGGTTTAAATGAGCTAGGTTGTATAGTTCGGTGTAATATGCTCTGAATGCCTATAAGATTTCGGCTGGAATTCTCTTCTCTTTCTGGTCGTGGTCTCTAATTTTATGTATATGGCCTTGCTTCTGCCTTTGTTGCAACATCTTGGCTAGCTGCCTCCCACATTTGTTGAAATAAAGAAAAATCTATAAGATTTCCGTATTGTATGTAGGAGTTTTTGGTTCAGTAGATCCCTCAGTTGCCGCCGTGCGTCTGTCAGTCATAGATAAACCTCATCCGACAGTGCCCATTTGTGTAGTGTCTCAAGGTCAGCTATTTGTCTGGTTGTCTTACTTCTTCTTTCTTATGTTGTGAGCTTATTTTGATGAAGTGTCCGCGTATCACTCATTTATAGTTCTTCCTATATGGTGAGGAGGGGTGCGTCTGGTGTGGTGTTGATCTCAAAGAATTGAGCTAATACCTGTTTGGTCTGTTCTACATGTTCTATATCGTTCAGTAGGATCTCATTTAGTTACTAATTAACAATTCCCGTGGTTTAAGGAGGGGGGATTTGATGGTTACCAAAATCGGTGCGTAGTCTGAGTTACAAAGGGTTTTTATGTCTGAGGTGAGGAGCAGAGGGAGGTATTCTTGTGCAATGAATATATAGTCTATCCTGCTGTATTGGGTGTGTTCTGTGGAGGAATACGAGTAGTCGCGGTCGTCCGGGTGCGCCACCCTCCCGCAATCTACTAGTCCCAGCCTATGTAGGGCCCTGCTTGGCCCGTCGTATGCAATGCAAAGGCACAGTGCTGGTACCTCTAGAGGAGTTCAGCCGTGGATCCAGGGTAGTTCGCTAGGCCCAGGAACCAGGAGACCTACTATCAGGGTGAGGGTGTACTCAGAATTACTGTTGTCCCTGGGGTTCTGTGCATGGGAAATGTGATTTGTCTGGGTCTGTATCGAGCTTTAGGTATCTAAAATTGTGGGCGGAGGTCTTGATGGTGTTGGAGAGTCCTACATTCCACGGTGGAAGGGAGTCCTCTATTCTTCAGGGCTGTCCGGCCCACTCTGCCTCCTCAGGGGGGCGCCCTGGCCTGCTGGTGGTGGTGCTGGCACGGCGTCTTCAGTGTAGAGGCGGGCCCTCAAGAATCCAGTTCGGTATCCTCATGGCAGAGAGGCTAAGGGCTCTTAGAAATTTAGGTGCATTGTTCAGCCAGCGTAGAGTGTGCCATGTATTTTCTTTTCTGGCCTGTAGGCTGAGTGGAAAGCCCCACTTGTAGTGGATCCTCTTCTCTTGGAGCAAGGGGGTCAGGGGTCTCAGGGCCCTGCATGCGTCCAGGTCAAGTGTTGAGATGTCCTGGTAGAGAGATACCTGTACCCCTTTGTAGGAAATCACGATCTGTGGCCTGGCAGCCCACCTTGAGGTGGAATGATTGCAGGCAGCAGATTAAATCCCACGGTAGGCATTTGCATCTTGGTGGACGGAGTGCTCTATGGGCCCTTTCAATGTAGAAATCATTGGGGGTTCCTCTCCTAGGACCTGCGTGAACAGGTAAGTAAGGGTTTCTGTAAGGTCCTCACTGTCCGCCTCTGGTAGGCCTCTGATTCTTATATTATTGCGCCTACTGAAGCTGTCCAAATCTTCTATTTGCCGAATTTGACGGAGGTCCAGCAGAAATTAGCCCTGTCTCTTGGAGGCTGTGTCAGCTGCCTGTTGGGTATGGTAAGCCTGTTGCTGTGCATCCTCCAGGCCTGAAACTCTTGCTCCAGGGCAGAGAGATCCTTGCGGACCTCCAGCACCTCCTGCTGGTCATTGCTCTCAATTCCATCACTAGAGCCTCCTTGTCTGCCTTGGTGAGTATGCTGGCTGAGATGGCTGTTAACTGAGCCGAGATGTGTGCCAGTGTTTTACTCCTTGCGGATCCCGGCAGGGAGTCAGCCACGCTGTCAGAGCATGGTGAGGTTGGCACTATTTTGTCTGGCTGCCACGAGTGTCGAAGTTAATTTGGAGTGGAGACAAAATCGTCCATGGGGCCCATCGCCCGTCTTGGGGAACTTTAACTGGAGGATCTAGGGTTCATCATGCGTTTTCCCCATTTTATGCGGCTGGAGAGCTATGATAAGGGGCTATGTGGGCTTGGATCGCGGAGCCTCAAAGAACTGTGTCCTAATCCATTAGCTGGTAGGCCACGTCCCCAGTGCTATGATTTTGGTGAGGATTTTAAGGTCCAAGTTGAGTAACGATATAGGGCGGTAAGATGCCAAATATTCCACATCTTTCGGTAATCGCACCGTACGTGCCTGATTAAGGGAATCTAACAAGAGTCCCTTTAAATAGATCTGGTTAAAAAGGGCCTTAATGGTGGACTGATTTGGTGTTTTAGAGTTTTATAATATTCGGCAGTGTATCTATCCGGGCCCGGAGCTTTACCCGATTTAAGGGACGCAATGGCCATATGGATTTCTTTCAGTGATAGGGTCACTAAGGAGTACCCTCGAGTCCACGTCTAAGTGAGATAGGTTCAGATTTTTTAGGAAAGCCATACCCGAGTCATAATGATCAGTCGGGGCTATCGATTATTTTTGAAAGTAGTCGTCAAAGACTTTGTTAATTGCTGTGTAAGAAGTAAGCCAGACTCCTTCTGGTGAGTTGATTGCCGTTATTGGTTGGAATCTAGTTATAGGGTTGGCCATATGGGCCAACAACTTCCCAGACCTCCCCGCCTCATCTGAAAAAGTGTTGTGTCTGAAAGTCTAATTTTGATTGTATATAGTTAGTTATGTAAGTGTTTAGAGTGACTTTAGCGTCAAGGTAAGTTTGTTTGTTTTTGTGTTTGGTAGTCATCCTGCCATTTTTTCTTAGCAGATGAAGTATATGAAATTATCTGTCCCCTCATGACTGTCTTGGACGTCTCCCCAAGTAATTTTGGCTCTTCAATATGTTCTAGATTGTCATCTAGGAAGTTCGCCCAGTGAGTCTGTAAGTGAGTCTGGTTTGATGGCTGACTCGTGAGATATGCAAGGAAGCGTGTCTAGCATGTGGAGGGGATGGTAGGGTGGATATCATTGTACAGCGCTACGGAATGTGCTAGCGCTATATAAATAATAAAATAATAATAAGAACAATAATAATAATCACCATTGTTATAGGTGTGTGGTCAGATATCGCAATCGATTCAATGGTTGTTGAATGGTTGTTAAATCGATTCAATGGTTGTTAAACCTCCCCCCCCCCCCCCCCCCGCCCGACTATCACTTGATCTATATCTATTTGAGTGAGCAGAGCCAGAAGCTTCGTAAGAAAGGACCCGGAGTTAGGAGCATATACATTAACAAAGGAGTAACAAGTTGAGTTAACAGTAAGACATAGTATTAAATACCGATCCTCCGGGTCAACATCACAGCTGTGTATTACATATTTTAGGCTGGAATGCAACAAGACCACCACCCCTCATGCTTTGGAATTATATTTGGCTGCTATACAGGATTGGATCCAGGGAGCTTTAAACTGCATATCAGCCAACTGTGACCAATGGGTCTCCTGTAGTAGGGTAATGTGTGGTTGTTGTTTGGTTAGATAGGTCAGAATTTTCTTTCTTTTGATGGGTGTGTTTGCCCCTTTTACATTCCAGGATAATAATTTGATGGAGGAGGTAGAGATTGTCCTTGGAGTAGAAGACATTGATAAGTTAGCCGATACCTCGGCAAGGGAGGTGGTAGAACAGAGATTGGTAGCATGGCAGGGGACTCCGTCCGTCCCAGCTCAAGTGGACGGAAAATCCCAGAGTTAATGGCAAACGAGGAGTCCAATGGACCCGGTGATTAGAAGGCCAAATGGCTGAACTATATACAGGTAGATGAACCAAGAAGGTTTATCTCTCCTCCCTGTGTGCGAGGATCTGGCTGAAGGGCCTGGTGATGGTGCCCCCCAATCTGGGAAAACATTCCGGAGAAAGGCTGTGGCCTCTGATGCTGAATAGGTAGACAAATTGTAATTTGCTATGCGTAAGCGTAGAGTGGCAAGGTACAACAAAGTAAATCTTATGCCTTTCCTGTGTAACTCTGAGCAGATGGGCGTGAAGGCTCTTCTCTTCTGTGTAACTTGTGCAGATAGAATGTGTATATGAATAGCAGAGGAGTATAGCTGATAATCTAGAGAAAGAAAAACAGTACAATAGTGTGATACTGTAAATGAACAATAAAACTGCATCAATATAAATTGAACTCACAAGATGTAGATAGTGAGATCGCCTTAGGGTGCCTGCCCTTAGATGTTTGGGGGGGTATATGCAGTACTACCTCTCAGCTGGTTGGTATTGTCGCCACAATATGGAAGTCCAGACTCAGGAAATGGTAAAAAATGTTTTACTATGCTTATAATGTGAGTATAAAGGATAAAAAAAACAAATATGGTCCTATGCGTTTTGTCTTACATAAGACTTCCTCAGGGACCCAGTGATAAAAACCAAATTTGTACATATAAAATATCCTAACAAAAGGACAAAATAGCATAGCCCTTCCCTCCCCAGTCCTTCCTTATATGTGGCTGTCATCTCTTCCTATTGGTGTTCCAGTGGGTGGTCCATTGGTGGTCCATGGAAAGAGGTGCCTTACTATCATTATCATTATGCTCTGTTTTTGAATACACTTGCTCCTGCTGTTGGGGCATTGCAAGCATGTATGTCTTTATATGCACAATAAAAGCAAAGAATTAAAAAAACAACAAACAAACAAACATATAATACGTAGCCACCACACATTCACACACTGCTTGGCCCAGGGTTATAAATCTTGTATGCTAAAGATCTGTTAACTGCTTGGAACTATAAACCAGAGGTATAAATCCCTTGTGTTAAAGTGCTAATACCATTCTTCATACACCTATTGCCTGTAAGGACTTATGTGTTTTAATCTTGTGAAGGTATGCAATAGGCATGCCTCAGGAGCTCTTACTGTCATCTGCACCTAACAGACTTGCAGGTTAAATTCTCCTCCACCACACCACCAGGGAAATTGCCCAGAATGTCCCTCCATTGGATCACCATAGGGTAATCAGGAGGGGTCCAAATATAATCTTTTAATGAATAAGGAAAGATGTGTGGGGGAGCCTGTCTCATTACATTCAACCTGCTCTTTGACACAAACACCATCTAGACACCACTCCCCACACACAGCCAACACACACCACTCAGAACCCATGGCTTTGGCATCCAGCCTAGGACCCTGGGCAAACTTGATCTAGTTCTGAGTGACTTCAATTCTGGCATAGCAGGAAACACAGTACAAATGAATTGAAGAATGGAAACCTTGTTTCAGTTTTTCCTATTCCACTAACAATATCCAATTTACAGCAACAATGATTGACACAAAGCCATTATGGAGGTGCCTAGTTCCAGTAGATATGTTAATTTCTACATTTAAAGGAACACTAGAGTATCAGTAATACAAAAACTGTTTTCCTAAGGCTATAGTGTCCCTCTGATCCCTCACCGTTGCTCTACCTCACCTCATCCCCCACCCCCACTACCCCATGGCAATTATAGCTTAAAAAACACACAGGACTTTCGTTGGTTCTCAGCGCTGACTCCAATTCCGTGTCCTCAGAAGTCAGCACTGAGGGGGGAACATAAGGCGCAAGCGTGGCTCGCTATGTGCGCATTAGGCCTTCCCCATAGGAAAGCATTTTTATTATTATCGCCATTTACATAGTGTCAGCATATTCCACAGTGCTTCACTTTACAGTATTATAATGGGGGATATTTTACTATAGAAATTCAACAATACAAAATGTTACAGGAACAATAGGTCGATGAGGACCCAGTTTAAAAGAGCTTACAATCTAGAAGCATTGAATCAATCCTTTCCTCTGGGAGATTTTAGGAGAATGGGCATCCTCATGCACAGTGTGAGGTCGTCCAGTGTCATTTCACAGAGTTAAAACTGGTAAAACAGCAAAAGCACCTCTAGTGGCTGTCTGATAGTTACTAGAGGCAGTCTTAAACCTGCATGTTAACTTTGAAACTGCAATGCTTTCGATTGCAGGGTTAAAGGGGTTGGAACAGTGTACCCAGACCACTTCAAGGAGGGGTCTGTGGTCTAGGTGCCTATTGTGTAACTTTAATTTTACTGTTCAGACATCACAAAACATATTTGCTAGATGTAGAATATCAAGTGACAGTTCACCTTCATATACATTTGCATTATTTTAATATCATAGCTAGGTGACATATCTTCACCAATGCATCTTAGAACAATATCAATAAAGTGGATAATCACATAGAATACCCTGTGGTTTTAGAAGTTGGTGGACTGGTTTTGTCACTTATTGTATGCCCACCTATTGATGTACTAATTGCCAGAATAACCTTATACAACCAAAATGTTTTTATTACACAGTAAACTGTACTCCACTTGTAAAAAAACACTAACTTAAAGCATATTTTACAAAGACACCCAATGGTGACATTGCCACTTTGGATATGGTGGCCCAGGAGTGCAGCAGAGGTGAGTTTTATGTACCTAACTCTGTCCCTGATCAGCTCCAACCTCCTGGCGCTACTTCTCTCAGAAGCCCACATTATTGATATACTCTCCCACATGTTCATCTCTATGGAGGATCCCATGAGACCACAGGAGCCTCAAAAGATATTATCTCAAGATGAGCAAGATAATGCATTACCCCACTAGCAATGACTGTGGAACATGACAGAACTTGAAAATTTTAAAAAAATATTTTATCTTAATGATATGCTCCATTTTTTGGGGGGTTACATAGGTTAAAAGTATCAATGCCCTGTTTATCAAAGAACCATCCAAGATGTATGCACAGCTGCAGGGTAATCACCAAGAGACCCACCCATTAAAATACACTTAGAATGCCGTTAATTTATATATATATATATATATATATATATATATATATATATATATATATTCCACAATCCGGCTCTCACATTTGTAGTATAAGTGCCACGGTGCTCTTTCAGCCAAATCAACATAAATCTCCATGAAGAAAGGCATTCGCTGGGCTTTTTGAACAAAATGATTTGTCTTTATTAATAGCACAAGGGTTAAAGCAAACCGACGTTTTAGTCCATCATAGGACTGATAGGAAATAGGACGCGCCGGAAATGATGTCAGAAGATCCAAAATACGAACCGGGAATATTAAAGAAACACTAATGAAAATGGATTACTATCAGATGGGGCCTATTTGGATCATCCAATAGGAAGATACAGAAGCCACATTTAAAGAAGGACTCAAGGAGGGGGATGTATACTGCTGCCTTTTTATGATCTGTATAATTTTGTTATAAGTTATTGTATATTGTATTCTTTTTTTTTTTTTTATTATGTTCAATATTTTATTGATTTTCCAAAAAAAGGAAAAAAAAACAGACAAACGAGTACAATTACATCGCATAAAGTTTACATCATAAACAGTGCATGTTGTCGTCAAACATTTTCAGGAACCTATAAAAGAGTTATACATGACTGCGATTGTTCCCGTTTCTCGTCCATCTGATGGTTATAAAGATTTACATATTTTAACATATTAAGGGGGGTATGGGAGGGGAAGAAAGGGTGGGGCAAGGGGGGAGGGGTCGATCACTTTCCTCAGTGTTTGCTACTCCGGGAAGTGTAGATGGATGCGATGGCTTGGTGCTATGATGGAGTACACCCTCTGGTTGCTTTGCACCATGTGTCCCATTTTTCCCATGCTGTTTGCCAATATTTGTTTGTGGTTCGTAATCGTCGTGCTGCCTTTTCGTATTTCTTAGTGGTGTCTATTGAGGTGATGCATTGGTCAACACTGGGTGGGTTTGTGTTTAGCCATGTTCTGCTAATTGACGTGAGTGCTGCTATGACTATGTGGTAGGCTAGGTATTTGTCGGCCTTATGCATTTTCGATGGCAGTATTAATAGTAGGTACGTTTCTGGTGTATGAGGCATTGTGGTACCTGTTACCTCCAATATGACTTTTGATATACCTTCCCAAAAGGATTTGAGCGCTGGACATGACCACCA